>NC_090921.1:210393451-210711951 GCF_040938575.1 Ambystoma mexicanum | reverse complement strand
CTGGAGCCACCAAGCTTTTTGGTTGAAGAAGAGCATGCAAGTATGAATAGTGTCCAATATAGTCTCTCTAGGTAGGAAAGACTCAGGTCAGTTCTGGGTTCCAGGTGGAAGATTCATTTGTAAAAGGACATCAAGGAATACTTTTTCACGTTTGCAGATAAACACAGTTCGGAGAGCATATTCATAATTAGTTGGGCTCTTGTTATTGTTATCTACTGTTATAGCACTCTATTGCACTCAAGAAGGTATCCTGATGCTTAAAGTAAAATCAGCAAGAGAATTGGAGCGTGTCGGGCACAGTGACGTAGCAGAAATGTTCAAAACAGTTGGGTCTTTTGTTTTTCCTAAAGAACCTGTGGTCCAAGAATGATCTAATGGACAGTGGTAGCTGGTTCAGATCTTTGCTGCCATGTAGGAATAGGTCAGCCTCCAAATCTTGTTCACCAGAATCTAAGGGCTGTCACCATATATCTATCGGTTGAACACAGATTCCCGGTTGGCTGATATGAATTGACTTTATAAACTAACAGTCTGAGACCAACATTATACAGGACTTTGTGCGCCATGCACGTTGTTTTAAGTTAATACTTTGCATTGGCCGCCAGTTGTGGCATGTGTTAAGTGATCGCATTTATTTGACCCCTAGACATTCAATTTTTACAAATACCCAGAAAACGCTGTTAGCGTGATCCACGGGCAATAGTACTAACAAGATCATCACACGTGCGCCTAATGCAAAATTCAGAATTGGAAAGAAATGTTTGAGTTCTGTGACAGAGCGTGGGACACAAGATAAGGCAGTGGCGGTATCAATACGTAGGATGTTATTAACACGTTAATTCGAGATAACATGATTAGTGTATGGTAATCTAAAGGATCACTGAAAGTGAGGGGTACTTCGAATGAAAAAAGAAGAAAACTAAAGATAACGGCTTGCTTCAGTGAAAACCTCTTCTGAGCGCTCTTGGGTGTTTGAGTCTCACACCCCCAGTGTGGATATTATTTTGTTTGTGTGTGGAAGGTTTTGCGAAACAAAGCAAATATATAATCTTCATTCTCTCACTGAAAAGTCAAAATAGACTACAGAGTGTCTTACAACACTCCAGTGGCTGCTCTCAATCTGATCCCGCTTTACTGACAAATCAGTACCTCAGGTTGTACGTTTTTCTGGACTCCCAAACTCTTGCTATTTGAGTATGAGGATAACAACTTCCATTGCCAACACATACCATGCTTGGGAAGTGCTTGAATAACACTTTCAGGAGTTTGAAGGGGACCTCTTTGATTCGGGTTTGGTTATTACAGGTCTCAGAGTTAGGTGCAGTAAGCTCCCTAGGCACTGGCAATCTCTCTGAGCTAGGCCATTGCTCCCTGGGACATCCTCTCACTGTCCCAGCCTTTGTTATGCTCCCTGACTCTCAGTGATCTTGCACCATCTCATACCTCTTTCAATCGACTTTAGATTACGCCATGGACTGACCTGGACCGTGAACAGTGCAGACCTGGACCGTGAACAGAGCAATTATCTAGTGGAGAGTGGGAGAGTGTAATCAAAGTTTCCCAGGCTTATTAACATTCCCAGCTACTGGACTAACTGAAATAGCAAATCAGAGCTATTCCTCTATAAGGGTACCTCTTCTTCTCCCACCACCACAGTTATAATAGTTCTCATCCCTCTTTGCCACTGATGTTAGGAAATTCAATGATGTCCCCCTCTTGAACGGGTTGGTTTCATGATGGCAAATTTCTTCCAACTGATTACACTTTTTCCCACTATCAACTCTAGCCCACCCATCTCACAACCCTTATCCTTGAAATGACAGTGTCCATTCTCCTTGATGTAAACCTCTTCCTCCAACCTCCTTGATTTACTCCCCACCCCCCCATTCATCACTCTCCCTCTGATGGTATGCCTCCTCTACTTCCCAACAACTCTCCCCCCTCTCACACTCTTCTCTTCCTCCAATCTCCCAACTCTTTATCATCCTCTGATGATCTGCCTTTTCCACTTCACAACAACTCTCCTGCTTCTGATGACACCTTTCACTTCCTCCCAGCTCGTCCAGACACTCCAACCTCCAGATTTCTACTCTTGATCGCCTCTCAGTACTCCTTCCACTGCCTCCTTCTGGAGGGCCTCACACTTCCAATCTGAACTGGCTGCTTTTTATAGTAGGGTCTCTCCTCCTCTTGGGTGGTGCATAGTGATATTAAAGCCACCTGTGATTAATGATGGTTGCGCTATTTTAACTGGCATTAGTACCGAAGTAAAGAATCTATTTCTCCGCTGACCTGGGAATGTGATATGTTGTAACATTGGTTCCTTAGAGAATGATGCTTTCTTTCCTCTGCTAGAGATTTGATTCTGGCTTGGGAGCTTGAATTACTCTCTAGGTGCGTTCAATGTATGGGAAGGTATCTCTCTAACTGTTGGGGCCATCCCCATCTTAAGTGGTTTCACTGGTAGGGGTAAGGATGATGCAGTGTGGGAGCCCCCATGACTACCATATTTTTGGCCCTGCATGCATATTAGCAGAAGCAGTGGGGAAAGGAAGGCGCCTGTGACCAGCCCCTTGGTGGTCATCTACAGATGGAGGGGTATTAGGTACCAGTGATTATCTTTTGGGGATCCCACAAATTGGTATGAGTGGTGGAACATCAATTACCCTCCCTAAATCCACTCCTTCAGCAGGTCAGACTTTAAGACCAACAGTGGAAACAGGCAAGATATTGTGACAAGAGTGGGCAGAATGTTGAAGGATATGGAATCTGTTTTAAATCCTAACCCCCCTAAAATTTACTTTTAGGGGGGGGCGCTGTTAAGCAGCCCGAAAATGGCTGCCTAGCTGTGGAGCTCCGTGGAGGGTGGAACAAAATCCGGCCACATCGGCGGACTGCGTTGCTGTTTGCAACTCTAATCGATCCAGATTGCTCCCGACAGTCTACTTTCTGCTCCGTTCTGTTTCTGGCCCGCATCGAGCCTTGGGCCGTGGCCAGGCTCGTGGCGCAGGTGAGGAGCTGGAGGGGGTGGCTGACCCCCGGTGGACTTATTAATAATAGCATTTGCGTGCTGCTGCACTCACACGTGGGTGCCTCCTGGTATTTTGAGCACGTTACTGGCTTAACTGGGCCACTGGCCCTGGCACACCTGATGCTGGGGCCCCGACGCTGGCTGTAGCACATCTGAGTGCATTGGGCTGTGGGTCCCATCTAGACTATCCACCCTCCCCCAGGACCACCTGCGGCTGCACCCAATCTTGACCGCTAATCCCCTTTGTGGTGACATCACGCCACTCCGCCTATCAACGGCTCTGCCATAACCGGCCCTGGGGTCCTGTGTTAACCAAGGCCCGACGGTGACGGCAGGCGTGTGGTCCCCGTCTGGTCTCCTTCCATCAGCGGGGGCGCCCACAACAACACTGACTCCTACATACTGTGTTTCTGATCCGCCAGGCACCCTATTTCCTCCATCAAGTCGAATACCACAGTGGCAGCGTAATACTACTTCTCTTTATTGCCAGGACATCCCTGACATTAGAGGGCTGAACGTACCACTGACCCCTGGTGCCCATATAGCAACCACATCGGCATTCAAAACACTTGTACAACTGCTGAGCCACCAATTCCCCGCTACTCCCTCTCTACGGCTGAGGACTGAGGCCGCTGAACACAAATCGATCCCCACATCCCTGCTCTCTACACTGAGTCGGAACTGGACTGTCTGGACACCCCCCTACCACACCTGCTATGCCTAACGGATCCAGAGGGGCCGGTAGGGTGGGCACCATGGACAAATTTGCGAGGGCCACCCCGCGAGCGGCGACATCCGCCCAGGAGGAACCGGAACCCGAGTCTCCCTCCGGTGCACTAGCCCCCAACCTCACCACGATGATGGAATCAATGGCCAAGAACTTTGCCTCTTTCCATGAAAATCTGGATGATATTAACGCCAATGTTGCATCCCTTCAAGCAGGGACTAGAATCACTGAGGCCGAAAATAGAATCTGGGCAAATGAGGACGGTCTACACGCCCTGCAGGACACAGTGGCCACTCTGACCTGAGATATGAAGATGGTGAAGGCGAAGTGTGACGACCTCGAGTCCCGCTCGCACAGAAACAACCTTCGCATTGTTGAGGTCCCCGAAAATGCCCTTAAGGGGTGCATGGAACTGGCAGTCGAGAACCTGCTTAAGGATCTACTGGCAGATACCACCCTGTCCCCATTTTTTAGAATCAAACGGCTCACCAGGCCCTATCACCGCGCCCCAAGCCAGGTGATTTCCCCAGGCCCATCATCGCCAGAGTTCTCAACTACAGGGATAGGAACCTCATCCTCCGCTTGTTACGAGAGAAAGGTGACCTGCGCCTCGACTCACACACCATCCGGATATTCCCCGACTTCTCTGTTGGGGTGCAACAAGAGAGGCGTCAGTTCCTAGGGGGTCAAGAAACTATTTCGAGAGCTCAATGTCCCTTACGCAATTCTTTTTCCTGCCCGGCTCAAGATCACCTTCAAGGACAAACAGAACTTTTTTACCGTCCCGGAGGAGGCTGTGAAATTTATAGAATCCCAGATACCATTGCACAATCAAAATGGAGACGTCATGGTTGAGGATTGAGCCTCAGCTGGCAAGAATGTATGCACTCTATTCATTACTGCTTGTTCTCTAATGTGCTGATGGTAACAACGTCTTACTGGATCATCCACGCATACGCATCTGTCACTTGTAACAATCATACCTGGCAAGCACTCCACCGGAAGCCATTAACTGCTCCTCACCATAAGCTATCTACCTGTTAATGCTGGCATACTCATTCTCGAGGCTTAACCAACTGCTCCCATGTCTCTGGGTACTGGATACTCACATCCGGGGCACTCTGCCACTTGACCAAGCCTCCCTCATCATTGCCTTCGCGGTGTGTGGAAATTGTGATTACTATGCACTCCATTGTCTAATGTACCGCCTGATACGCTGTGTCATTTGCATTATTTAAGTGTCCACCACACGGCAATGGTGCACCCCACTGCGATTGCAATGGTCACCTTTGTTAGTTTGTTGTTGGGTATTGGCCCCGGTTGGGCTATTAGCGAAGCGGTCCCACGTTGGGACCCGCCCGCTGACCCCTGGTTTATGGGGAGTTCTGGGGCTAAAGGGAGGGGGGAGGCTGGGTACACTACCTATCAGCAAGGGGCGGTGGGGAAGGGGGGCGGGACTGGGGAGAGAAATGTTATTGGAAACGGCAGAGACAGGCTGGCAGAGCACATGGCATTGGGGTGCCCACCAAGCAGGGGGTTCCCGCGGTGTAAACACTCGGCGACGACAGTGGTGGGATGTTCCTTAGACACCTAGAATGCCTACTAAAGTAATGTCCTGGAACATTCGGGGTTTGAGCAATTATACCAAGGCCTGTAAAATCATGGCCTACGCCAATAGACATGGTTGCAAAATATTGCTCTTGCAGGAAACGCCCTCTATGGGCCCTTTGTCAAAGCAAATGGCCCCATCATGGGGACCCAGCAGATACTATACTTCATACTCCACTCGGGCTAGAGGGGTGTTGACAATGATTCATAAGTCACTCAAATTTGTGCTCCACAAGAGCTACATCGACCCGGAAGGCAGATACATCATATTGCACTGCTCAATTGCTAATAGAGAATATTTCTTGGTGAACACCTATGGTTCCAATGTTAACTCCCCCGATTTTATAGACCTGGTGGCATCCATATTGCTGGGTTATGAGGGGGTTCAAATTATCTGAGGTGGGGACATGAACTTCATACTTGACACGGTATTGGATAGGACAGGCAGAGCCCCCAGACTATCTGGCGCCGCACGTAGACTCTTAGCACATGGCATAACGCTTGATATCCGAGATGTATGGAGCACACTGCATCCACAAACACGGGAATATACTCGCTACTCCTCAGTGCACGATAGTTCCTCCCGAATCGACATGTTTCTACTGTCAAGCGGAATGCTAGGCAGGGTGGAGGAAGCACAAATACTGGCTCGTACCTTGTCGGACCATGCCCTAATCATGCTATCTCTAGAATTGGGAATACCTGCCCCAACCATTAACACCTGGCGATTCAAGTCTGCTGCCCTGCAGGATATCGTGTTTAGGGCAGATATCCCGGCCGACATCCAATCCTACTTCGAGCACAATACACCTCCATCCACTACCCTAGGAGTCCGCTGGGACGCTTTCAAGGCCTTCATCAGGGGATGTCCATATCCAAGGAGGCGGGAGTACTCAAATCTATAAGGGCAGCCCTTGCCTGCTCCGAAACCAGACTACGTGAACTAGAGCGGGCACACCCGACATCAGTCGACCCTGATACCCTCTCCCAAATAAGCAAAGAACTCCAAACATTTAATGAACCAGGGAAGTCCAATACTTCAGCCATCCACAAGCTGCGTGGAAGTATGGCGAGGGTGATAGACCCGGCAAAACACTGGCTGCTCTGACAAGGGAAGAGTGGGGCCAGGCTCAGATAACTTGTGTCAAGGATAGTGGGGGAGCAGTGCAATGGGCCGACCAGCAGATCTTGGATGTCTTCACAGACCTCTACAGACTTCTACACTGACCTATACTCCCAACCCCCAGAACATAGCGACCTCCACATGAGGGACCTCCTCGAGCAGAAACCCACGACCAGCATTTCCCCTGCAACTCAAGACTAACTAGATTCCCCTATCCTACTAGATGAAATTGTCGAGGCCATATCCAGTCTCCCTAAGGGTAAGGCGCCGGGCCCCGAAGGACTCACGGCAATATTTTACCAGGAACATGTAGCCATACTGGCCCCTAAATTACTTGAAGTATGGGACGAGTCGCTCCGGCTAATGATACTTCCCCCAACACTACGAGAGGCCGTTATAACGGTGCTACTCAAACCCGGCAAACCCAGTGATGAGTGCGGGTCCTATCGGCCCCTCTCGCTAATGAACCTGGACACAACATTTTTTGCCAAAGTTCTCGCTAACCGCTTCCTTCCAGTCATGTCATACATGGTCCATGACGATCAATCAGGCTTTGTACCTGGGAGATCCACTTACCATAACATCAGAAGACTGCTAAATGTCATGGCGCAGATCGACCAGAGCGCAAAGGCAGTTGCGGTCACACTCGATGCCCAGAAGGCATTCGATATGGTGTCCTGGAAATACATGTGGTTGGTACGTGAAACCATGGGCATCGGGCCCAACATGATCAGATACATCAAGTTATTATACACTTCCCCTGTGGCCAGAGTTCGAGTCAACTCCCTGACGTCGGGCCTGATCCCACTCTTCAGAGGCACTCGACAGGGCTGCACGTTCTCCCCGATCCTCTTCGCCCTGGCGATAGAACCAATGGCTGACCACATCAGAGCTTGCCACTCACGCAGGGCGATACGGTTGAAAGATACTCCTGAGATCATCTCGCTCTATGTAGATGATGTATTACTGTTCATCAGGGACCCCGCCACTCATCTCGATTAAGTTTTGGGTGACATCACTTGCATAGGTACATACTCCAGATTCACCATAAATTACACCAAATCTGAACTTCTTCCCTTCACCAGCTCCACTCAACAACCTGCCACTGAGTATCCGCTCCGCTTGTCGCCCGATGGGATTAAGTACCTGGTGGTCCAGGTGTCCCTGACCAGGGACACATTGCTATCAAACAACTACATGGCTGCAGGACACAGCAGGCTAAGGCTAAAATGGCGCGATGGCGCTCCCTTCCACTGTCCCTTGCCGGGAGACTCTCACTTATTAAGATGGTACTGCTCCCCAAGCTGCTGTATATATTTAGTAATGTACCTGTCTGGCCAGGGAAGAAATACTTTACAAGGCTACACAAACTGTGCGCACAATTCTTATGGCACTCTGGCGCTGTGCGCAAAAAATGGTCTGACTTGACACTTTCCTACAATAGAGGGGGAGTCACCGCCCCTGACCTGCTGCAGTACTAGCTCGCAGCACAGGCTCAATTCGTCTCCTATTGGTACCCCGGGTACCCTCCTCGCCCCCAGGTCAAGCTGGAAATTCTGGCAACAGCAGGCACTAATATAATGTCATTGATACTACATCAGCAGTATGTCCCTGACTCACCCATTGACCCGGTCCGAACCACTGCGCATGCCTGGGGCCGGATATTTAAGGCCAGTGCCGAACAACAGCCATATTACAAGTGGCTCCCCACCTGGAGATTTCCGGGGATGGAACCCACAGACGACTCAGCCCTGCCGCGACACTGGGAGGCCCTGGGGTACCTGGCTCTAACGGATTTCTACCCCGCAGGGCAGTTTATAACTCCGCAGACGTGGAAGCCGGGCCATTCAGGTTCAGCATTGGAACTTTTGCTGTTCTATATACTCTGCGCCACCTTCTGAACTGCTTGGCCTGGTTTTCCTAACAAGCCCCCGGACTCTCCAGGGATTGCCTACATTGCTAACTCGGGCGGTGCCCGTGGAGTGGTCTCGTCACTATACAAGCTTCTCTTTATGGGAGCCCCGCCCCGACCCTCCAGTGCACGGGATGATTGGGCGACCGAGTTGGACCTGGAACTCTCTGATCAATTATGGGGGAAATGTGCTCACACACTAACAGGGTCTCTTTCAACTTTCGCTACCGAACCATACAATACAAATTACTAAACAGATTATATTACACCCCGCACAGGATTTCTGGATTTGCTCAAACCGCCTCACAGCCATGCCCTCTGTGTGGTACAGAGGACGAAGACCATCTACACATGTTCTGGGGATGCCCGAGGCTGGTGACATTTTGGGGCAAGATTCTGGAGACACTATCCGGAATCTGCGACACTGTAATTGACCCAGACCCGATGGGTGTTTTGTTCGGGATGTGGCAGGCCGAGGAGACTAAAAGTATGGCCAAATGTCTGAATGTGAGTTGCATAGTGGCCAAGAAGTGTGTTCTGCAGAACTGGAAGAGTTCTTCTCCCCCCTCATTCCAAAAGTGCACAGCCTGGACGAGGCATCCTCAGTGGATGATCCCTCCTTGTCCTCTCACTGATGTGTGGATGCACTATGATACGCCGTATCCCGTTACTCCCCACTTGTTGTGGTATCATTGTCTTTGTATCATTGTCTCTTTAACACCACAGCCAATGCTTCGCCAGAAGAGCTACCAGGGCAAAAGTGAAATGGCAAGGGTTTTACCCCACTCGATGTAGCTTTTGGAGGATGTCAGGTGAATTTGCTTAAACTCCAGACTGCTGGCAACTCTTTTGTCGACAGATCTGACAGTTTGACAGGCCCTGACTGCTTATATGGTGCCTCAGGCAATTTTACTTACAGATATTCCTAAATTCATACAAGATATACAGCGGGAATTAAAGATCACCCAAGCAGAAAGGGCTGCCCTTCTAGACAGTATTAATCAGCTACAAACTGGATAGGCCCCTCCATCCTTATGCCTTTGGTCACTGGGGCTGGTTACAAATCGGTACCACGCACAGGGCACCCACAGTCCATGGATACCACATCAGTGTGTTGGTCTCCCAATGTTTATGGCCCCACCAGATTAAGTTTACAGGAGATCACAGAATATATCAACATTTTTTGGCACAATGGGAATTATAATTCCTAAATGGACCACAACGGTTTGAACGAGATTCTGCCAAGCTCACCTTTATTTTGTTCTACTTAACCAAGTGTCTGCCTGGGCTACGCCATTGATTTTGGAAAAAGATATGGTGCTGCACAATTATGTTCTGGCTTAATTTAAATCTATGTTTGAAAATATAAAATTCAAGCCAACTGCACATTTAGAACTCTTAACCTTGTGACAAGGATCATTACGTTGGATCACCCATGGTACTCTGTTTCAACAATTAAAAGGAGAAGCACAATTACAGATGAGTCTATACCTGAAGCCTTTTAACAATGACTAAGAGATGATTTAAAAGATACAAGCCCTCTTTTTAAATCGGCCCACACATTCTACTGTCTACAGAACTGATAGAGCTAACACTTTTGAACAACTAACTAGGAAGGGGATAGGAAGTGAGAAGGTAGGAAAAGCCCACTTTTCTCTAAGAACATAACGGTAATGTCCAACTTCCAGTGTTCAGATACTCCTGAACCCATGCTGCTAGGAAATCATAAGCACACTCTCACTATGGCAGAGGAGGAATGTAGTTGCAGAGCAAAATTGGCTTCTTTGCAATCAGGCCAGCCATTTTGTTAGCGAGTGTCCACAGTGATTGGGAAACACAATAAAGGGTAGATATCGTACAAGCCAAAAATGTATTCGGTCAAAAGATATGGTCATTTATTATTGTAAATAATTCTGCATGTATGTTGGGACCCTTAGCCATTGGTTCCCTCCTAGATTCAGGGGAATTGAAGAAGTGTTTAGACAAGAAATCTTCCATACAAAAGGGCATACTGAAGCTAGTTCCCCAATGTGAACTATATATGGGGGAGGTGTTCATGGAATCAGGACCCATATTGATGACTACCTTATCAGGACATGTAGAAAAAGTAACTTTTGATATTATTAAGTTCCTGAATGCTCCAGTATGTTAGGACTTTAGCCAAGGTAGCTGTTCCCTGTAATCACCCGTACTGGCAGGTGCCCGGCTTTGCCTAATCACAGACACTTTATTGTTTAGCACTTTAAGGAATAGAGGAACAAGGAGTGCTGATATTGTATCATAATTGTCAAGATAAGGAGTTACTTACATATTTGGAGGAACATCTTCATAAGGGCTTTATTCGGAATTTAGTGTCTGCAGCTCTGATGCCAGTTTATTTTTTTTTGTTCCAAACCCAGGAAGGTCCCTTAGATCCTGTGTGGATTATAGTGAATTAACTAAATTAACTATGAGAAATCAGTAGCCACTTCCCCTTATTTCAGTTTTGTTCAATCAACTAAAGTCAGCAAGAAGATTACATAAATTAGACCTAAGTGTTGCCTACAATTTACTATGAATAAGGGATGGGGAATGAATGGAAGACCACATTTACTACAGGATATGGACATTATGAGTTTTTGGTTATGCCTTTCGGGCACTGTAATGACCCAGCAACATTTCAGCAGCCAATCGATTAAATCCTCTATCATATTCTTAAATCATTGTGTATTAGTGTATAGGAAGAGGACCAAGCCACCTTGCCACCACACACCTGCATAGCAAACATTGTACACTCATTTACTACACTTCTCTATGAATAGAAACTATGGTTCTTATTTGACGTTACCACGAGTGAGATGAGAGACAATGTAGGCTGTGATATGCAGCGCATAAATGGACAATATTATTATTCTACACAGAGCAAATTTGTAGTCTTCTTAACCATATATGATTGAGTCATTTGTGTATTGCACACTTAAATGTTTACTATCTGTGTGAGCCTTGTTTTCAAGCTAAAGAAAATAAGGCAGTAGTCTAAATCCACCAGTGTACAATGCTTTCAGCATCGTTGTCTTTCAAAGCTAAGCTAGTACTCTGTTTCCAATAGAGCCACCTTGCAAAACATTTAACCACTTGATAAATCAACTTGACAATATATAAGAAATTGTTATAGAAATATCTTAGGCAAAATAAGTATGATTCCCTCCAAAATAGCACAGCAGACAATGCATATGTGTAAAATGATTACATGGCAGTCAAGAAAAGTATGTGGATTAAAATTCATCTATGATGTGCCCCACAAAACAGTAAGAAGCTGGTGAAGAAAACCCATAATTCCATATAGTATTTGTATTTATATTTATTGAATTTATATAGCACGTTTGACAAAGTGCTGCACAGATATTAATTAGTAGTACAATAATGCTGCACAAATATTAAGTAGCAATACATTAATGAATTCCAAGATATATATTACAAAAACAGTAAAAAGGCAAGGAATTATGAAAAAGAGGAGAGCGAGTGATATTTAAATTGAATTCAAAAGAATGACAAGGATGGGGAGGAGTTGATAAACAAAGACAACGTGTTCCAATGCTTAAGAGCTAGAATGCATAAAAGCCGAATAGAGCACGTGGAGATCTGGGGACAACATGAAGAAATGCAGATTGAGAGCAACGAGATCGAGCAGGTTTATAATTGGTGTTGAGACTAAAGATAAAGGTGGGGAGAGATCGATGAATACATGTATACACACAACAGAGAAAATGAAAAAAGACAGTAGTCAAAGAGAAGCCAAGAAACTTTTATTTTTTTTATATTATATATTGGACATTTGTATGTCACCTTTTACACACGTGTTTCCAGGTGCCACAAAACAAAATTGGGGGAGGGTGGATAGGAATGAAAAACTAAAACTAACAATACAATAACGGTTATATCGGCCTTGTGACAATCCTACCTTGCAAGTGATATGATATGGCATTTATAACGTGCCTATACACAAGTGTTTCAAGGCGTGACGAGGCAAGGGAGGGGGAACAGAGGGAAGACAGACAGCGATCTTGCAAGGCCAGGTGTCATTCAGATCACGCAAGTGCATGGGAAGTGGGAAAGGGAAAAGTGTGTGGGGGAAGAGGGAGGGGAAAGCGCAGCAAATAGGATAGTAGAATAAATAAGATAAATACAAAACGGCCAGCTGGTGGCAAGTGCAAGATATGTGCAGACATAAGTGCTGGTAGGGGGACTGAAGGGATACAGAAAACAGTCCCCAGGTGCAGGGGTTGCCAGGTAGGCAGTGCAGGTGTGCAACTGGCGGGGCCTGGGCCCGTGATCAGAAGGGTGGCCAGGTAACCAGTGCACTTTCAGTCAGGAATTCAGCAGGGGAGAGTGGGAGAGAAAGCAGAAGCAAAGAGGAAGGTTTTAAGGTACTTCCGGAACCAGAGATGGTTCTCCAAGTTTCTGGGAGGCAGGAAGTCTGTTCCAGAGGGAGGCCCAAGCCGAAGAGAGTGAGATCTACCACCAACTCGTTGCTTGGAGAAGCGACTGACCCTGAGGGAGTTGGAGGCAGATGAGCGAAGAGCTTGAGAAGGAAGATATTTAGGAAGAGCGAGTTGAAGGTATTGCGGCCCCAGGCCCCAGAAGGCCTTGTGGACAATGCAGAGGGTTTTGAACTTAATCTTCGCAGCCACTGGGAGCCAGTGCAGAGATTTCAATCCTGGAGAGATACTATCCCTGGGTTTGAGGCCAAGGACAAGCCTCGCAGTCCTATTCTGGATAAGTTGCAGAGGGCGGAGAGTAGAAGCAGGCAGACTTAGATAGAGGCTGTTAAAATAGTCCAGCCTAGAGAGAACCAGAGCTCTGGAGACAGTGAGCTTCTGGGGGAAGGAGAGGAAAGGAAGAATATCTCCGAGAAGGTGCAGCTGGTAGTGTGACTTCTTAGAGATGTCAGATTTGTGAGGAGAGAAGGAGAGTGTGGAGTCGAAGATGACCCCAAGGTTTTTAGCCTTGCAGATGGGAGCAGGAAGAGGGCCAAGAGAGGCCGGCCAGAGAGCTGCAGGGAAGGAGGGAGTGGGTGTGCCGATGAGTAGAATCTTAGTCTTACTGGCATTAAGCCAGAGGTCATTGGCGGCACACCGCTCCTGGATAGCAGACAGACAGTCAGAGATGAGGGAAGGAGAGGAGGAGGCCGAGGGTAGCCTGAAAATTAGCTGGGTGTCAGCCACATATCACTGAAAATTGGGGCAGAGAGCAGCGATGCGGTGGGCAAGGAGTGCCAGGTATTGGTTGAACAACCAGGGAGAGCGGTTAGATCCCTGGGGGACACCACATGTAGAGAAAAAGATAGCGGAGAGGAAGGACCCAAGTTGGACCTGGGAGGGTCGGTCAGAGAGGAAAGAAGTCAGCCACACCAGAGTCTGACCAGTGATACCCAGGTTATCACGGTGACGGTTGAGCAGGATGGCATGGTTGACTGTGTTAAAGGCAGAAGAGAGATCAAGCAAGATGAGGACGCAAGGGGTATTCAAGTCAAGGTAGGAGAGCAGGTCTTCATGGATATTCAGGAGAGCAGTTTCCATGCTTCAGGCAGCTCTGAAGCCAATTAACAAGGGGGTCCTGGGAGTCTCTCTGCCAGACATTAGTCCTGGTTACGAGAGACTTACCCAGAGTCTTTAGCTCACTATCTTTCACAGAGAAGAAATATCCCAAACATATCAGTCTTTGTCCTGCCCTGGGGCAGTCCAGCACCGAAATGCTAGGCAATTCTCCTCTGAACAAGAGTACCAACAGCATCCCCAGACACGTGTTTCGGTCTGTTTGGACCTCATCAGTAGGGAGGAGCTGTGCCTCTCTAAGAATAGTGAGCAAGGTGTCCACGTCCGGATTCCCCTAGTAACTTAGGGTGAAACCCAAAGTTACTAAAATATGCAAATTGACAAGGGGGTCCTGGGAGTCTCTCTGCCAGACATTAGTCCTGATTACGAGAGACTTACCCAGAGTCCTTAGCTCACTATCTTTCACAAAGAAGAAATATCCCAAACATATCAGTCTTTGTCCTGCCCTGGGGCAGTCCAGCACCGAAATGCTAGGCAATTCTCCTCTGAACAAGAGTACCAACAGCATCCCCAGACACGTGTTTCGGTCTGGTTGGACCTCATCAGTAGGGAGGAGCTGTGCCTCTCTAAGAATAGTGAGCAAGGGGTCCACGTCTGGATTCCCCTAGTAATTTAGGGTGAAAACCAAAGTTACTAAAATATGCAAATTAATAAGGGGGTCCTGGGAGTCTCTCTACCAGACATTAGTCCTGGTTACGAGAGACTTACCCAGTGTCTTTAGCTCACTATCTTTCACAGAGAAGAAATATCCCAAACATATCAGTCTTTGTCCTGCCCTGGGGCAGTCCAGTACCGAAATGCTAGGCAATTCTCCTCTGAACAAGAGTACCAACAGCATCCCCAGACACGTGTTTCGGTCTGGTTGGACCTCATCAGTAGGGAGGAGCTGTGCCTCTCTAAGAATAGTGAGCAAGGGGTCCACGTCTGGATTCCCCTAGTAACTTAGGGTGATGTTCATGAAGGCAACCAACAGATTCAGTGTGGAGATTAAGCTGGGAGATGGCCAGTTTCTCCAGGAGCTTGCCCAGGAAGGGAGTGATGGAGATTGGGTGATAGTTAGCTGGACAGGAGGTGTCGGCAGAGGGTTTCTTAAGAAGAGGGTGCACAAGGGAGTGCTTCAGGGGGGATGGGAAGACTCCAGTGGCGAAGAAGTGATTGCAGAAATCAGCCAGGGCAGGAGCCAGGGAGTCGATGTGGTCCTTGATAGTTTTGGAGGAACTAGGGTGAACATGTTTTGACGAGACTTTCATAGATCGAATGTGTCTAGAAACCTTGTCAGGGGAGAACAGGGGAAAGGCAGTGAAGGAGGGAGGAGAGGTGGCTGCAGAGGGGCCGGAGGAAGAGCAGGGAGTAGGGTGAGGGAGGGATAGCAGGAGAGTGAGGACAGGATGTCCTGAGTTTTAGATATGAAGTGAGAAGCCAGTGCCGTGTAGAGGGCCTGGGAAGGGTCAGGAGAGGTAGAGACTGCGGCAGGATTGGCTAGTTCCTTGCATATTTTAAAGAGTTCAGCCGAGTTGTTAGATGCAGCAGAGACACGGGCTTGGATATGAACTCTCTTCTTGGTTAGGACAGAGAGCCGATATTGCCTTTGGAGCAGGCGACAGGCCAGTTTGTCAGAGGATGTACATGAAGCATGCCATTTCCTCTCGGCCACCCGGCACTTGCGTTTTAGGATGACGAGGTCAGAGTCGTACCAGGAGTTGCACTTGGCTTTGAGCTTCAGGCGGATTCTCATGACAGGGGCAAGGATATCGAGAGTATCGGATATAGCAGAGTGGAGCGTGGAGAGGGCTGTGTCAGGGTGAGAGTCAGCCAAAAGGGGAGGGGGCGAGAAGGTGGCGGCGAAGGCCTCAGCTGACACGTGTTTCATAGGTCGGATGACCGAGAAGGTGGGTGGTTGTGATGGAAGTGTCTTGGCCTGAGAGGTAGGGAGGGTGAGGTGAAAATAGAGGAGACAGTGATCACTCCAGGAGAGAGGAGCGGAGAGAGGAACAGAGAGGGGAAGGTCTGAGGAGATCAGAAAATCCAGAGTGTGCCCAGCAAAGTGAGTCGGGCCAGAGGGGAGAATAGTGAGTGAGAGAGAGTTGCAGGGGTCGCGAAAGAGTACAGAGGAAGGACAGGAGGCATCCAGGTGGATGTTGAAGTCTCCAAGAAGGAGGAGTTGAGTGGTTGAAGCTAGGAGTGAGGAGGAGAGGTCCGCCCACTCAGAGAGGAAGGAGGAGATATGACCAGGTGGCCGAAAGATAGTAGCCACAGTAAGGGAATGGCTAGGGGAGGGAGAGAGCCTGCAGACGATGCATACAAAAGAGGAGTAGGCCTGCGTAGGAGTGACAGAGGCAGGAATCCACTCGGTGAAGATCACGGCATCACCCCCACCAGCACAGAGAGGATCTTGTAGCCATCAGGTAGGAGCGTATCAAAGCTAGTGACAGAGCTGGCCGTGAACCATGTCTCGGTGCAAGACAAAGGTGGTTAGTGCAGGGGAGGGAGAAAGAGAGAAGTGCAGGAGGGGTGCCAAAAAAAGGGGGGTGAGCAAGTGTTGGGGGGCCAAGACAGCAAGTGCCAGGGGAAAGAGAGGGGGAATGGAGTAAGAAGTGCGATGTACAGGTGGACTAGGTTGGGCTAATCCGGGGAAAGGGTGCTAGAGGGCAAGTGCTTGTAAGGGATGCTGGGAGGACTGGTAAGGGGGGTGGTCTGGCCCCTGTATGACTCGGAAGGGACCAGGTCCCAGTTGCAATGGCAGAGGGAAGTTAGTACGGGAGCGGGAGAGGGAAGGAAGAGGAGAAAAGGAACGTTTGGAGAAGTTTCTGAAACACGAGAAGATCCGGTTCAAGTCTGAGGGGGCACAGAGGCTGTTCCAGAGGGAGGACCATGCTGAGGAAAGGGATCTACCACCCACTCTCTGCTTGGAGAAACGTTTGACCCAGAGTACAGAAGAACTCTAGCAGGGAGTTATTTAGAGGGGGAAAGCTGGATGTAGAGAGGTTCCAGGCCACAGACAACCTTGTGGATGATGTAAAGGGTCTTCAATTTTATCAATTTTATCCTTGCAGTCAGTGGGAGCCAGTGTAGAGTCTTTAGGGCTGGAGAGATGTGGTCCCTGGGCTTCAGGCCAAGGATAAGTCTTGCAGTCCTATTCTGGATAAATTGAAGATGGGCAAAGGTATGAATGCAGCAGATTGAGGAAGAGGCTGTTGCAGTAGTCCAGCTTAGAGAGAACCAGGGCTCTGGAGATGTTGAGCTTCTGAGGGAAGGTGAGAAAAGGTAGAATGCCTCTGAGCAGGTGGAGCTGAAAGTTGGACTTCTTGGCAAGGTCTGCGATATGTGGAGAGAAAGAGAGAGCAGTCAAAGGGAACCACAAGGTGTTTTGCCTCGCATCAAGGTTGACAGGAGGGGACACAAGGAGGGTGGCCAGAGAGTGTGGGGGGGGCGAAACAAGGAGCAGGTGTCCCAATGAGAAGGATCTCTGTCTTACTGGCCTTAAGGCAGAGATCGTTAGCATAGCACCATGCCTGAATAGCAGTCGGGTATGAAAGAGGAAGGGGAGGAGGAAGAGGATGGCAGCTTAAAGGAGAGCTATGTGTCATCTGCATAACACTGGAAATGAGGGGTGAAGGTAGAGATGAGGTGGGCCTGAGCGCCCAGATAGATGTTGAAGAGCCATGGCGATAGGATAGATTCCTGGGGGATGTCGCAGGTAGTGAGAGGTGGAGGAGAGTAAAGGGTCCAATTGTACTTGGGAGGGTCTGTCAGAAACGAAGGGGGTCAGCCACAACAGTGCCCTATCCGTGACGCCTAGTGTATCATGGAAACAGTTTATGAGGATGGAGTTATTGACTGTGTCAAAGGCAGAAGAAAGATCAAGTAGGATCAGGACGGAGGGTGTGTTAGAGTCCAGATTATAGAGCAGGTGTCCAGGAGAACAGTTTCCGTGCCTCTGGATGCCCTGAAACTGGACTGGTGGTCATGGAAGCAGCCAGCTATTTCAGTGTGGAGGGTCAGTTGGGGGATGACCAGCTTCCTCATGAGTTTGCCCAAGAAAGGGGTAATAGTGATGGGGCTGTAGTTAGCTGGGCAAGAAGAGTCAGCAGACGACTTTTTTGAAGGGGATGCACAAGAGAGTGCTTAAGGTGTTGTGGGAAGGAGCCAGTGCTAAAGGAGCCAGTGCTAAAGGAGCCAGTGGTAAAGGAGCGGTTGCAGGCTGGGGCAAGGAAGGCTATGTTGTCCTTGATGGTTCTGGAGGAGCAGGGGAGCACCTGCTTAGAGGAAACTTTCATAGAGCAGACAACTCTAGAGATCTTATCAGGTGCAATAGGAGAGAAGGAAGAGGGTATGGAGGGGGACAGGGACAAGGGAGGCAAGAGAAGGGGGGGCAGTAGAGCAGATGACAGAGGGAGCAGGATGTCTAGTGTTGAGGAGGAGGAGGAGGAAGAGAAGGAGAAGGAGGAGGAGGAGAAGGAGGAGGAGGAGGAGCAGGAGGAGGAGGAGGAGGAGGAGGAGGAGGATGATGATGATTGGTAAGTTCCTTGCAGAGTTTTAAGAGTTCAGCCGTGTTGTTGATGGCTGCAGAGATGCGGGCCCGGACATAAACCCTCTTCTTGGAACAGATGGTGAGACGGTATTGCCTTTGGAGTAGACGGCAGGCCAATGTATCAGAGTAAGCGCTCGATGCCTGCCACTTTCATTCTGCTGGACTAATGAAAGCGAAGGAATAATAGGAGTATGCGGGATAGAACTGTCAGAGGACAAAGGCAGTGAATACGGCAAGGGAAATATCAAATAGTCAAACAACATGCACTCAGGAACCAAGACACGTGTACACTAAAACCCAGGATGTGCAAGTAGAGCATGATAAGAATACAAATATATGAAAAGGGGTGTGGGTTAAGCCCTTAGAAGCCCCTTATGAATTAAAATAAAGTCATCAAACTCCTTACCGATAATTGCTGTTACAGGTACTGTCAGCGCTAAGCCCACATACAGGGTAAGCAATGACAGTATCTGTGAGCTAACAACCTTGATGGTATTGTATAAGGTAGCTCAAAGGCAATACTCACAAGGACGAGGAATACCACCTGAAATGTCATTGAAGCCCACAAGCCCTGTTGATCAAACAGGGTGTCAGAAAGGCTATAACAGCAAAGGGAGGATAACTTAATACATAAGACTCCTGACAAGGGACAAGTAGGAATATTGATTACAGAATAGTGAGGAACAAATGCGCATTCACACAGGAGCTGGCTACAACAGCACACCAGGGAACAAAGGGAAAAGTGCAAGGGAAAACCTGGAATAGACTCTAAGAGAAAGTGAAGGAACAGGAGCAGGGAAAATGAAATTACAAGGGCAAAACCTCCCTCCACCCACCCAGGATAGGAAAGGCAAAATGGGCTGAACACTAAACCTATAAATGAGGAGTGACTAAAGGATCAAGGGTTCACTACAGAATAGGGGAAAGTCAAAGGAATAAAGAACGCAGACAAACTGGGCTGCACAGAAAAAGGAAAGCACTGGCAAGTACTGACTGCAAAACAGAAGACAGAAAGGATAGCCATGAAGCAGAAATTACTAATAAATACACAAAATTCGAAATCCAGTGAAATTTGAACAAGAAACTAGGAACTAGAGACTAAGCTAAGAAGCAGGAACAAGGGACTTGTCACAAACAGCTGAATCAATGATCAGCGCTGGACTCGCATAAACTGAGGCTTTTAAAGATGGCTCACGAGCACATGCCTCAGATGTGCTGCTTGCTTCACCTGCCATCCACAGGTGCTGCGTATCCTCCACCCAACTTTGCCCTGCAAGGGTAGAGATGAAGCCGTGGGCCAGCCATTCTGGGAAGCATAGTCTTTTGATTAAAGCAGCATACTGGCTGCCAAAAACCTGGAATGGATCCAAAATGGAAGGAACATGGAAAATAAGGATTTAGCTCTCCTAATCACCACAGCAGTGTTGCATAAGGTTCAGAAGCAAAGTAGGGAAAACACCCCAAATCATGCCCCTAAGTGGCGTCAACGGGCGCGAAGGGAGAAAATCGTGACAAGAACACAGCGGAGCAAGTTAGCAACTGGAAGACAAATGAGAAGAACAGAGTCATAATCAACTCTTTAAAAAGTAAGGGAAAATATGTCTAGTTCAGCAGCATGACTGGAAAGAAAGAGGGGGGTCATGGATTTTCTAGAGATGGAAAGGCAGAAGCATGCAGTATTACAAGTGTGAAAAGGAGCAAGAGGAATCAAAGATCAAACCAGGATTATAAGCAGGTGAAGTAAATGAAAGAGAAGAAGGGGGAAAGAAAGAACCAGAGGAGGCATGCAGTGAGGAACAAAGGAAGCAGGAGAGAATAGTACCTCCATTTTGGTGGGATTAAGTCGCAGCAAATGGGCATTATTTGAATCAAGACTGAATGGTAAGAAGATGGGTAGAGAAGGAGGAGTGCAATTAATCAAAGTAGAAAAGAGAAAGATCTGGGAATCAGCATAGAATTGCAATGGGGGGAAAAGAGGCAATGAAAAGTGAGAGAAGGAGAGTGTAGAGAGAGAAAAGGAGGGGGCTGTGAACAGATCCTTCTGGAAAGCCAAATTGCAGGGGTACAGTTCAAGAAAGTGTACAAGCCCAAGACTCGGAATAGGTCAGATTGTTTAGATATGACACTGAATAATAAGAAATCAACAATCCAGCCCTTGGCCAGCAGACATGTGGCCATAAAACACATCCACTCTCCTTTGAAGGCAGAACCTGTTCAGTTAAACTGCTGAGGCAATTCAGAGTGGTTTCTGGCAATTCGGAATGGTTTCCGGACAACATAGAGAACCCAGTGGTAGGAAACATTTTCTTTTTGCTGCTCCACTCCCGTAGACTTCTTTAGGACACCTTATTTATTTTCTATTGCGTGCTTCTTGACCTCACAATTTGGAGAAAAGTAAATCCATAAGCTTTACTTCACTTGCTTGGTGTTACTATTTATGGAGAAACTAATCAATTCTTAAGACAATCAGTACCGGGGAGAACATTTATCCATTAGTGAAATTCTTTTTTTTTTTTTAAAGATGCACATATAACCTTAAAGGGAAGTGTGGTTAGGTAGATTGTATCCATATAACATTTTCTTTTCCAACTTTGTGATTAAAAGCACAATAGGTCCGGAATGGGCTGGTGGCAACAGATATTTTTCTACTGTGTTTCTCCCTTTTTACTCATGCACTTTTGCATTTTATCTCGAAGGACTGACCAACTCTCTCCTGGGCTAACTTGCTTAAATCTTCACTTTTCTGCATGCATCCCTGCAAATTCGTGCATCCTCAACTTGTGTAACAAGATGCCTGCTTCTGCAGTTTCAGCCTTCCTGACCAAAGAGAAGCTGTGCTGGGCCTGCTCCTTTGTTCGCACCATGAGGATTCTTAGTACGGTTTGGTTTATTAAGAATTAGAGGCCTTGTCTTAAGTTTACCTGTGGGCGTTCTACCTAATTTAGTTACCTGCCTATACTAGTTTTAAATTACTGTTTTGCTCTATTGTCTGTCTAACTTTACCAAACACAGTTATCTAAAGTGTTGCTGTTGCTAACTATTGCGTAACTGTTTCTAAATGTAAAGTGTTGGTGTTCTGCTAGCAGAACCTCCCAATAGGGAATGTATATATGTTTCTGAGGCTTGTGGATCTGCTTAGAATCACATGCTTTGCATAGGCCAACATCTAGTGGTAGGCGCAGAGTATTACACATATTTTCGAAATTCGAAAAGGGACGTCGACAGGGCGTGTTTGTAATATTAAATCCCTAGTGTGATGTCTTCTGTACTCATGATCCCTCATGCAATGTCCCTCAGATTATTTCTTTATGCCATCATGGTCGGACGTGTTTTTCTGAGTTTGTAGAAAAGCTGCCTTTCTGAGTTATTTACTTTTATTAACTTATCTCGACAGTCTCCATTAGACGGACAACCTCAACAGACAACTGATTACGACTGAATTTGAAAGGCAATTTGGCGATGGGTTTAGGCCTACATCTAGCTTTGGCATAGCAGTAGGGAGAGTGGGGGGACTGATTACGTTACCTATCAGAGAAAATGCATACCTCCACTACTTACATATACTGCATTTGTCTAGCTGCCTTTAAACATTTCATTCACCATGGAGAGACTCCATTTGAATTCTGTCCCAGCTGCAATAGAAAATATCTGTGTAACCACTGCCTTCCCCAAGAGCCGTTGTGCATCTTGTAAGTTATTTAGGCCAAAGATCCTAAAGAAATGATGCACCATACGGTGGGCGGCCCAAATGCGATAATGGGCAAATCAGAAACTACTACCAGCACCTATGAGTCAGATTCAGAAGGCCAAGACAGCGACGGCTCTGTGTTGGAGGCCGAAGACGTTTGAAGTGCACCTTCCAGTTTACGTGCATCAGTCCCCAGCCTCGAAAGGCAGTCGCAGTGCACTGCTATTGGGAAAGCCTCTGGCGAGAGACACACACATAAGCACACAAACCCAGGCCGCTCTATGCGCCGAAAAAGCCTGCTGTGGTTCGCAACCATTTTTACTGCAGGGCGATAAACAAAAACATCAAATTTAGGGGTGTGTAAAAGTCCCTCGACGGGTGTTTCACAGACATCGAAACACGTTGAAAAAACATAAGTCACGCTAGTGAAGATAAACCCCATAAAAAGACACACGGTATACACGCATTTCATCGACTACCTTTTCATCATGGGACTTTTCATCGCCAACATTTTTCATCGCCAAAACTCTTTATAGGGGTTGGGGTATGATTATTAAATTTGGGGGTGGGGGTTTTGGGGGGGGTGAATCCGCCCAAAAATAGAAAACATTTAAAAAAAGAGTTTTTGGCGTTGAAAATGTTGGCGATGAAAAGTCCCACGATGAAAAAGTAGTCGAATAACTAACGTAGAACCAGACACACATATAAATTTCCTATACACCTTCTGTCCCTGAGAAAGTGCCACAGTATGAAAAGGTGCATTCCTCTTTATCACAGTCTCTCTAGAAAGAGGCCTAAAGAAGACCCCGAGTCTATTGTCTTAACCCTATCCAAAACACCTAGAACAGGGACATGGTCAAAGGAATGCATTGAAGAAACAATGGTTTCCTCTTTTGTAGACTTCATGACTAAATGCCCAATTAGACAGAAGACATTAGATTTAGAAATGAGACAACCCTTAGAAGCTGGTTAACCCGTAATAAAATCACCATGGAGCCAATCATCACACACACACGTACAATCTTAGACATCTCCCATGACTCTTTCCAAGGGGAAGATCATGCGGATGTGTTGTATGTCGACCAGGATGATCCTACGCTGACTAATTTTATCAAGGTGACCCAGATGTTACCATTATTGACACACCAGATATTGTTGCACCTGTGAGTGGTCATACATTCCCCAATTGACAACCAATTATTATACAAGGATTTATTAATGAGGGCTGCAAATCATTTTAATATTCATACCGAAGAAACAGTGGACAGCACTTATTTTGTAGACTGTATTTGAATTGAGAAAAGGCTGTTAGCCAGGCCATTCCTCTATTACAATCAATACAGAAGAGAATTTCCCCATCACTTGCTACACCTTCACTTATTCGGACAGTTAACCCCAGATTGGAATTTTCATTTAAACATTCTGGCCCTGACCCACTATATATTACAAGAAATTCCTTGTTGGCACCACCACTAGGAAAAGGGCAGGAGTTCCACTTTCTAGTGCTGAGACAATAAGGCATGCAAGCGATTGTATACCTTAGGGAAGAATAACTACCCAAGGAGCATATATAACACACATTGCAAGCAATACGACAATACCACACTGCTTGCAAGTTATAACAACACACAGTGGTATGAGGTACTCTGAGAAACCTGAGGGTATTCTCCGAAGAGAGCCTCGAGGAGCCCTTATTCAGGAGGCCAAAGAATTCTTGATATGCTCAGATCCCAGCCCTGCAGCGAAAGGGAATCACCTGGGTAGAGGAACCCGGGGTTATGCTCGAGGGGGATACCCCAGGTGAGAAGCGGTATTGTGCCAGAGAAGGAGTGAAGGGTGAGCTATCTGAGACTTTCATGGGCTGTTTTGCATCTGCCTCCCTTCCTCCTGTTAGATCTCTCCATCCCAGATCCAACAACCCCTCCGTACGTAATCAATCCTCTAAGGTCCCAAACCCAGTTACACCCACAAAGCATAACCAGATCAAACCAAACACTACGATTCCAGAAATCCCCTTTGTTCATGTCACGACCCCAGCTATTGCCGCTTATCCCGCAAACCCTACCGATCCTGTTCCTCTGTCATCTTCCAGAATCCCATCTTACTAGGACAGAATACTCGCGCTCCCACAATCGACTATGTTCTGTTCTACATCCCGGTCATTCTCGTCCATTTTGCAAACCTTCCCCATTTTACCCCGTAGGACACTCAGGAACTCTAACACCCTCTTTTTCCACTTTGAACACTTTCTCACAATGTAACAGACGACAGACCTGTAATGCACCTGTTTACCTGACCTGTCCCAATACAAGGGTCAGGCACAGTTGGGCACTTAACCTGAACCACACACACCTGACGGCCCTTTCCTTTCCCCACAGGGATAAAAGGTGGAGCCAGAGAGCACAGGACAAGCAATGCGAGCACGGCAGACAGCACCATGAGACGGCTAACAGGCGGCAGTTCAAGAGAAGGAGAAAGGCGGCAGGAATTGCCAAGAAATGATGAGCCTGAGCCCAAAGGGGAGAAGTGCGAGGTGAAGCTATCACCCATATTCTAGCAGTTGAGTGATGACCTTGCCCGTTTCATTCCAGACCCGCAGAACCTTTGTGGAAGAGAGCCTAAGACTGCGAACAATAGTACATGTCTCTTGCCGCAGATGACAACGGTACACTGGGCAAGCTCATGCTGATACGCAGGAGTGGGAAGGTCCCGCTCCCATGGTCCCAGCCTTGACTCCAAGAAAGCCAAAAGCCAAGTGGTTCATCACAGCCGGTGAGTTGAGGGGAGAATCGATGAGAACTGGGCTGTGTTGAATGAGGGAATCGCAAAGTGGCAAGTTTGGACCAAGTTCAAGGAACTGTGAATGAACTGTAAAAGTGTTAAGGGGAGACCAGCGGCAGAAGGAAACCGGCACCACGTGGGTGCTAACTTGAGAGACTCTGGTCTAGCCCCATATGATAGAAACTACAGATACCAGAAGGCAATAGGAGAGCCAGCGGAATAGGTCAAAGTGGTCATACTGAGGGTCACGCAAAATCCCTGCTCGATCGACTTGATCTACAAACTGTTGACAAGCAAGGGAGGTGAATCCTGCAAACATTGAACTATGTAAAAGTAGAACTGTGAAAGTAAAGAAGGGTCAGCACCCAGAAGAGGGTTGCTAATGAGAAGGGGCAAAGTCTAAAGTCCCGAGAAACAGTGTGTCGGCAAAGAATGTCCACTATGAACTGAAAAGACATTGGGGTCATTATGAGTTGGGCGGTAAGGGATTACTGGCACCGGTAAGGAGACCGGTGCCGGTAATCCCTTACTGCCCTATTCCGAGATCCCCTAGCGGGAGCCTCAAAGAGCATGTGGTCTGACCACGCGTCCATTACGGGTCCCGCTAAGGGACCAGGATGCTAATAACGGGCCTGCTCTTAGCGGGCCCATTATCAGCTCCTTCCCCATTCCCATTGAGCCCTATGGGGGCTCAAATGGAACTGGGGAATGGTTGGTTCAATGGGGACTTACCGGGTCCTCCAGGGTCGGAATGACCCGGTAAGTCCCCATTGAACCAGACCGGACTCAGACACGGTATGGGAGGCAGCCATGGTACTAATAGCACCATGGCTACCGCCCTTTTCAAAATGAGGGCCTTTGAAACACTAAGGAGGGGACATGAGAAGTACACTGTCCCGCTGGTCATTTTGGAATCCGAGCCTGACGGAGGGAGAGACCAAGAGACACTATAAGACAGGATAAGTACACTGTCCCGCTTGTCGAAGGAGGGTCATTGCCCGGAAGAGGGGGACCCAAGGGGTGAACCACTATAACCCTGATCGAGAGCCACAGAACTCCCGGTTCCAGGGAGGCTAAGAATCGAAAGAGGTTGGAGCCTGGTAGCGGAGGAATCCAAGGGTGCAAAGTTGTTACCCCTCGAATGAGAAAAGTGAAAACAGAAGCCAAGAAACGATGAGAGTGAGCCCAAAGGGGAGAAGTCGGAGGTGAAGCTATCACCCATGTACTAGCAGTGGAGAGAGGTCCGAGCCTGGCTGAGGGAGATCTAGGGATGAAGCTATCATCCAAACTTCAAGTAAGAAAAGAACTTTGAAATATTTTTGGATACAATACGAGTATATTCAGCGCCCAGAAGAAGGGGATCCAAGGGAGGGTGAACCCGTAACCCAGCGAACATTGAGAACAAACTTTTATTTGGTTAAAGGAACTTTTGTTTTCGTTATTTGAACACGTCAGAGACTTTCAAAGGAAACAAGTCTTTGGCCATCAGCTGTCCTGAGAACTGCTATTGGAACAGTCGTCTCGTGCTGTAGAAGCCCGAGACTGTACTGTGCTCCAAGCTCCCACCTTACCCCATGTGTAAAACGTGGGGAAGGGAGACCCAAGCCACTGCATCTTGACATTTTATTTGGGGACTTCTTTCTTTTCTTGAGAACTATCCCACGCCCTTTTTTCTATTAGTTATAAGGTTTGGCAAAAGGTTTCTTAGTATAGGCCCTTTCATTTGACTCAACGCCACTAGGACTGCCTTATTTTTCATTTGATCGTTGGCACCTGCTCCCATGTTAGATTTAGGTTTAGAAACACGTTTTTCCAACCTGCATACAGGTTGAACTGTCATTTCTTTTTGTCTGTCTTACTTGTGTCACCATAAGTTCCTAACAGTACCAAGACATCTGGATTCTGTGCCTGAAGCTGTAAGGTTACACCTTCTAAAGATCTCCACAGAGGGCAAACGGGTAGCCCAAAATATCTTAAAAAATATTTTAGACTCTGCAGACACTTCAGGGAGAGTAATTGCTGAAGGGACCCTGCTTAAACGCCATTCATGGCTTAGAGATTCTGGGTTTAAATCCGAAACTGGGGCAGCGTTGATCAACTTGCCTCTTGATGATTCTGTCCTATTCAGAAAGGCAGTTGAGGATCAGCTTGAAAGAACAAAGAAGGAGCATGAGACTTTGAAAACATTGGGCCAAATCTCAAATAGCCCTTGTGCCCAATGAGGCAACTTCAACACACTGTGCACTTTTCGCAGGCAAGGCTTTTCCGAGATCCAATCCTCCTCTTCTTACTATAGACCCCAGCATCCTCTTAATAGTCAGACCAGCAAAGAGGGTTTTGTAGAGTCAAAGGGCAGATAACATTGGATCGATGGGTGCTCACAACCGTGGCAAAAGGGTTATTTTATCGAATTTATCGAAACACCGCTCCACCATTCTCCACGTACAAGAAGAATGTCAACAGAACCTTACCTAATTCACGAAGAGGAGATTTTAACTTTGTTGCAGATTGGAGCAATAGAGCGAGTACCTCCTCTAGAAGAAAATCAAGGTATTTATTCAGTGTACTTCCTTGTTCTAAAGAAAGATCTGACAATGAACCCAGTCTTAGACCTGTGCTCTGCAAACACTTATGTCAAGCCACAGAAATTCAGGATGACTACACTGCAGGAGATAATTCCTCTGGTTAAACAAGGGGGATTACATGGCAACATTAGGCATGAAAGATGCATACACTCATATTTCAATGTTGCCACCGCACAGAACATACCTAACATTCAAAGTGGGAAACAAGCACTAGCAGTTCAAAGTGCTACCATTCGGCTACAAAGGTCCTAGCAGTAGTGGCCGCATACTTACGACAGGAGTGAATTCCAGTGTTCCCTTATTTAGACGACTGGCTAATAACAGGTGGCACGCCTCAAAATTTGTCAACAGAACACTGTGTCAACTTACTCTTTCTGTTTAGGCATCTCCATCAACGAGAAAAACTCAAGTCTAGTACCCAGTCAAGTAAACCAGTTTCTAGGGGCACTAATTCAAACAAACGATGGCCGAGTCTTCCCCTCTGAGAGGGTACAAAACATGCTATTTCAAATCCCCCAATATATAGCTGGTTGCCGGGTTACTGTGTGAAAGGCGATGCGCCTTCTAGGGATGATGGCTTCCATCATTTATCTAGTGTCACATGCCTGGCTGCGCATGTGTCCAATGCAAACGTGGCTAGCAAACTAACGGTCGCAAGCAAGCGGTCTATGGGACAAGCTAGTGGTAGTTTCACAATCTCTGGTTCTATCGCTGCAGTGGTGGTCGAAAGAGAACCTTTTAAAAGGGAAACCTTTCAACACACCAGCTACACAAGCCACTCTCAATAAAGACGCATCGCTAACTGTCACACAGCGCTCGAGAGATGGACACAAGCATTAACCAAATATCATATAGGCCTTCTGGCACTACTAGCCTTCTCCAGATCTCTTCAAACTTTCATACTACAGCTAGCTCAAAAGACAGTCCTAATTCAAACAGACAGCGCTACAGCCATGTTCTGCATAAACAAACAAGGAGGGACACATTCTTCAGGGCTGTCCAACCAAGCCCAGAACATTTGGCTGTGGTCTCTAAACACATGTTCCTCCTAGCACAGCATGTTCCAAGGAAACTCAATTCTCTAGCAAACATACTAAGCAGAATTGTGGGGCTGCCCTCAGAATATGAGTGGCAATTAAATGCAGACGTGCTACACCACATCTTCTCAAACTGGGGGTTTCCAGAAATAGTTCTCTATGTTACACAAGAGAACTCACAATGCCAAGACTACATATCCAGATTTCCTCAGACAAAATCCAAGGGGAACGCTCTGTTAATGAACTGGTCAGGGAAATTTGCATACGCTCGCCCACACCCCCAACATCTCTTTTCAACAGAATGGTTCACAAGCTACAACGTGAACAAGTAACCTTAATCTAAATAGCTCCAATGTGGGCACGACAAACATGGTTTTCATACTTACAAATGATGTCTCTCTGCCCTCCCATCAAACTACCATGCCCATAGACATACTGTCACAGGATCAAGGGATAACACTCCCCCCATGCCCTCAGACATTGAACTTAGCAGATAGGCTCCTGAGGTCATATAATTTGGTCATTTGAACCAAGACCAGAGGTGCATGGACATTCTAAAAGAAGCACGTAAGCCAAATACAGGACATTATTTCAACAAATGAAAAGGTTTTCTGTTATGATGTAAAGCACATACAATCAATCCAAGTGACTGTTCACCTTCACCTATAGTACACCATCTATTGTATCTGTTAGACTCAGGCTTAGCCTTCAATTCATTACGAGCACACCTAGCTGCTCTCTCAGCCTGCACCACATCACAAAGTTAAGTCAGAATTGCCTGAAGTTAAGGCATTTATTGAGGGTGTTAGGTTATACCTTGCAGTTTTTAATCTAACTCCTGGCTGGCACTGGAATATTGTACTTAAAAGGCTCATGGGAGCCCCCTTCGAGCCAATGCACAAAGCCAGTCTTAAACATTTCACTTATAAAACTGCTTTCCTTGTTGCTATCTCATCCATGAGAAAGGTAGTGAACTTCAAGATCCCTTTGTAATTATTCACAAAGACGTTGCACACATCCCCGTTTTTCTCCAAAATTCATCTCAATGTTCCATGTAAATCAATCCATAGAACTTCCTGCTTTCTTCCAACACCTCAATAATGCAGTACAGTAAAGCCTACATACTTTAGATGTCAGCAGGACTTCCATGTATTACCTACAAAAGTCAAAACCAACCAGAGAAGCAGATTGTTTTTTTTGTGTGTCCCTGGCCACAGGGAGAGAGGATGATCCCATCTTTAAATCAGCCATTTCATAATGGATTGTCAGATGCATCCAACTTTGCTATTCTCTTGCTAAGAGAACGTTGTCTTTCAAGCCCAGGGCACTGTGAGAAACTTGACGGTATTCTCCCACCCACTCCCTCAGGATCTTCCATTCAGGTGGCCAGGGAAGGGCTATCACTTTTGGATGCCGACTGTGGGGGTGGACAAGCGAGGCAGGATCACCTGAGTGGAGGGTTATGAGGGATTGGAAGGAGGATACCCAAGGGTGAGACATGATATTTCCGCAGTCCAAAAAATACCCCAACCAACTCTCCCTCAGTCTTTATGGGGTATCTCTAATCTCACCCCATGTCCCCCTCCCCATTTCCAACAAATACTGAGACGAGGAAGAAGCAACTAAGATCAATAAAAATTACCCATAGGAATAACACTAGGAAAGTAAGGGCAACCTACCCTAGAAAGAACTCAAGTTGCCCTACTAATAGTCAGGCTGGGTCAGGCAGTTAATAGTGACCATTTACACCCGACTCCACTTGACTGTTTTTTTCACTATAAAAGGTGTGGTTTTACAGAGATGGATGAGCGAGCTGCAGGAACATTTTGGACCAGAGATGCCACGAATCTGGGAGCTGCAGAAACGAGGACCCGGAGGAGAGCAGTGTGCTGCAGCACTGGCTCGGTGTGTGAGGAGGGCTACAGTGTGGCTGTGGAGCTGTGTCTCCTGAGAGACGGAGCGAGGCAGCTGGGACCCTGCTGGCAGAGTCCGTGCAATTGCTCGTTCCCCTGGGCTGTGTGCAGGCCCAAAAGTGTCTGAGGGGCAAGTGGTGAGACCCTGACCTCGACCCAAAGCATCCCGGAGAGACTGTTCACCAGCGCTACGCTACCTGGCTAGTTTTGCATGATGGATAGAGAAACTCGGTATAGTGCGGATGTTAGAAGAGGGAAAAGGGAAGAAAAAGCAAGATTAGGGAACCTGCATGAATCGGAAAGCAAGTGAAAGAAAGTACCAGTGAAAGCGAGTGGCGCAGAAAAAAAGAGACTGAAGGCAAATACATTTGAAAGAAAAGGCAAGCAGCCAGAGTGTAAAGTTAAAGCGGACAGAAGCAAAGTAAGAAGAAAGTGCGCGGGTGCCCAATAACGTCAAGAGAGGGCAAGCGGCTGAAAGGAAAGTAAGAAAAAGGTGTGAGTGGGCACAGAGAAGGAAAGAGACAGTTCAAAGGTGCAAGGACGCACAGCAAAGGAAAAGAAGTGCAGGTGTGCATGACCGAAGGCAGTAGTGAGTGAAACAGAAGGGTGCAAGAAGCACAATAAAGCAGGAATGTGTAAGAGGCACAGAAGAAGTATAGAGTGGAAAAAAACAGTGCAAGTGTGCACAACAAAGTGAAAGGAATAAAGACAATGCAAGTGTCCACGAGAAACACCTGAAGATAAAAGGTACAAAGGAAAAGTGCAAGTCAGAAATGAAGAGAGGGCCAGCGAATCAGAGTGGTCGTGCTTAGGAAAAGCAAAGAGTTCAACGTTTTTGAAAGCCTCTATTTCTACCCCATGAGAGGATTGCATATAAGAAAGCTGTAAATAAGAAAAAGACATTTCCTGGGCCAGCTGAATAACTGATATATTTTGTTTGGTGTTGAAAGTTGGAAGAGGCCTGTGATGACTTTCAGGGCACCAGTGGTCCAGGGATGAATATCTGTTTCTAAACCATCAATTAACCCAACACCCTAGAAGCCGAACAGATTGGAATATAAGTGAATTATAAAACCTCCTTGTCCAATTTTGGTAACGTGCACGGAACGGCAGGCTTATCTCTGCAAGGTTGTTGATTGTTGGTTAGTTGCAACACCGCGAAAATACAATTATTACCCAATGATAAAAGGGACTGTCCAGTCAAGGTTGCATACAAATATGTACTTGTTTTTTTCCCTATTTATTTATTTATTTATTTATTTATTTATTTAAATCTGTTCACAGCCATCAATATCTTACTTTATTATTACTACAACAGGCAGTTATAGCACACTACCAAATATAACCCACCATGTAAAGGAACACAGAGGATAGTTTCATGAAGGAAAGGGATGCACTCTGGATACTGACAGCAAGGTAGTTGGTACAGTAATCAGTCTTACTTTTCAAGGTTATTTGGTTCCTACACCAAGAGGGCAAAGTAGTTATAACTGTCTCTATGGGCCTTTGGAGAAGGACCAGGGGGGCAGAACCACAATGTACCTGGTTCTGAAGAAGTCCTTGGTGCTTTACAGTGTTGAGGCAGTTCCAGGGCGCTTCGCAGCCCTTGAGACAGAGTTAGTGGTGGGAGACAGCTGCAGATACAGGTGGCAGGCAGTTCGGCAAGCAAGGCTGGACGGACGTCTGCAGGCTGGCCGGCGCGGCGGTTCGGGGACAAGAATCGTTGTCTCTGTACTGGTTGGTGGATCTGCAATGCTGGTCGAGGCCTCTCTGACAGCTCTGGTGACTGTGGCGTGACAACAGTCAGCGGTGCAGCTGGTTGTGGTTCGAGGACTCGAATGTCTTGAAAATATCCTTAAAAGATGAACGCTGGATGATGCTTGTGTGGCATTCCTCCTAGCTTCTTCGCAGAGCTTGTGTCGTCCTTTCAAGGCAGATGGCCCAAAGCTCAGGAAAGTGATTGCAGGCAATGGCCTTGTCCTTAGTTCTGATAATCTCCAGCACTTCCCACCTAGGAAGCTTGCTGACAGAACCTAGCAGGGCACGCTGGGTCCTGGCTGGGTACCGGTTCTGGAGCTGCTGCATGGGTCCTCTGAGTCCGGTATCTCCCTCTGTTCCCTGGGAGATGTTTAGGTGAGGGATCGTGCTTACCTCTTGGAACACCTGGTCTTCTTTTACTTGGCGGAAGATGTAAGGTAGTCTGTACCTTCAGCCCAGGTCCAAATGAGTCCTTCCTCTTACTCCTTTCAAAGTCGTCGGATGATCTGACAAGTGAGGGGTTCAGCCCTCTCTTAAAGCCAAATGGGCCCCAGTGATTGGTTCAGGCTAAGATCAGCTTAATGAATCAATACTGGGTCGCCGCCAACAATTTTCTGTTATGCATGAGGTCAGGACCAGAGTGTTCCGCAACAGGACAGACAAGGGGTGACAACACATACCTAAGTCACACCCATCTTCTTGTCTGTTGTAGATCAAAGTGTCTCTGGTTAACTGAGTCCTCTGTGACTCTTGATTAAAGCAAAGGTCTCCCTTGAAGTTTGTGATGGGAGCCGATGTCATGATGCCTACCTCCAAGGAGCCAGGTCCGACCCAGCAACCCCAGAGGCAGGCATCATTTCCCCCAGGGGAGTGCCAGCGGTCCCAAGCTGGGGCCCTTTGGACGCAGTCCTGGCGCCTTAGGCGCCAGGCTCATGTTGGACCTCTGTCCTGGCGCCTTAGGCGCCAGGCTCATAAAGCTAGACATGTGTTCAAGTGTTTTGATGTGCACTTACCTGATGCAGACCATGCTGCCACATCCAGGCCCTCTTGAGGCCTGAATAGGAACTTCTTTACCTGTTGGACTACTTTCCACCCGGGTGCGGTCGGGGAAGGATACATACCTGATCGGGGGAAGGATACACACTTGGAACTTCTTCCAAAGCTATTTAAACCACACCCGATCAGCAACTCACGCTTCGCGTTGTTCTGCTCCGCGCAGCTGGACGCTCACCGTGTCAGCTCCTGCATCTGGACTTCAGCCACGCCTGTCAGCATCCTGGGTCACCTGCAAAGGGAGACAAGAGACCTACCAGCTAATCTGCACCACGGAGACATCACCGACGATCCTGAAAGGGAAGACATCATTTTTAAAAGCATTTCGTTACGATCGCTGCAGCGCTGCATTTCACTCACCTTTCCTGGGTTCCTCCATCTTCAGCAGCGATCATCCGGATACACAGCCACTTCCCAGAGCCTAGAGAAAAAGACAAGAATAAGAGGTGAGAGAAGGAAGGGAATAGGAAAAGCTCAGTTTCCTTCTAAGACTTACCTGTTGGGTCATTCCCATTTCATTTCGGGTCTTGCTGCTTCCAAGCAGGACCCCCGCCCCTATGGGGAAAAGAGACAAAGACATTTGATGAGCGAATGCAAAAACATTACCTGAGCGCTCATCTAGGACTTACCAGATCTTTACTGGAACTGCACGTTTCACTTCGGGTCGGCGCCATATCTCCGGCATTCCGAACCCCGGCACCTATGGGGAAAAGACATCAACATCAGCGCTTTGTTGCAAGAAGTCTCCAAAGGAATCTTCATTCATCACCTGAAAAAAGACAATGAACATTATTATTTAAAGCTTGAACTTTTGAACTTGCAACAGAACTTTTACAGCGCCTTACCAGTATAATCAAGCTTACCTGAACTCCCATCCAACCTCAATCCAGTGAAGTAACTGGGTTCAACGCGCCCCTGCGTCAGAAGCAGGATGGAGAGCTCGTCCTTTCAGACCCTAAGGTGAGACTTCACGGGGAATCGGGGAAGGGTATCGTGGAGGGTTGGAAGAGAGTGGGAGGCTTGAGCATAACTCAGTCAGTAGGTAATACTCCCTTTTCACGCACAGGGGAATATTCCTGCGAGCCGGAGAAGCCAGAGTAGAGGGCCATTCCTGTCCATCTTCAGAGTCCTGCACTTCACCATTGAAGAAGCATCAGCACTCAAAGCCAGACCTGCGCCTCCGTGGGAATCAGGTGAGCGTTACAGCCGACTTCCTTTCTCCCCCCTAAATCACATACTTCATCCCTCTGAAAGGGGCCTGCTCTGCAGAGACACCTGCGGTAACTGCTGGACCCAGACAGGCCATTCACTGCCTTTCATACAGAGAGGTGGGAATTAGCTACAAGTTCACACATTGCATACAAAGGGGTGTTAGCCCTGCTTCCTGTTGTCCTCCCCTCCAGACTTTCTCCAATTATCTCTCGTTAATATCTACTGCCACAAGCCGAACTACCTCAAAAGGAATGCAGTTCCATGGAGCCCTTGATATTTAAATTAGGCAGCCCATGGCTGGAGGAAGGTGTGCCTTCCCCCTTCTTGAGATGCTTTGATGTACCCTTGGCAGTCACATTCCAGCTGAATATGACAGGGGACGACAATGCCTGTAGGCTGTGTCTTTCCGGAGTACACGTAACTATGCGTTTCATGTGGGAAGCAGATCAAATGTGTGTGGAATGGCCTCTCACATTTCTCAGCGGTTGATTCCCCATCATTAATTTTCATTTATCAAAAAGCACAGGCGAGCGCACTCTCCCCATACGGATGGTCGAATTCCTCACAAGGCCTGTGCTTAGGGAAGTTAAACCTAAGAGGCCCACTTAAGAAATCAAAGGGCATCCATATAAAATTGAAAACTGGAAGGGGCCTGAGCTTGGGGAAGGGAACCTTAAAAGGCTCCGCCAAGTTGGAGACTTAATGATTTGCCTTATAGTGTTGAATGGTCTGAAGCGTAGGGAAGGGAGCCCCGAGAAGCTTCAGAATGTACTGTGATACATTTCCCTTTGTGGTGTTTTAGACTTGTGGTAAGGAACACATAAACACTGAAGGTATTAGAATTCACTGCAAGGACCCTGTGGTAAAGGTCTTGCAGGCAACCCTGTTTGATTGAACTCATTTTTGGTGAGCTCAAAACTACGCCTGGCAAGAAGGCCTCCGGAAACCAACTCAGGTTTCCCTATTTTTCTGTTTAACCACTACTTTTTATGAATTTTTCTTTTTTCTTTTTTTTTTTTATATTGACATTTCATTAAGACAGAGTGTGAACAACCCCAGCAACCCAACTTGTCCCTCACCCCCACCTCCCACCCTGAATCCTGGAAGGCGTCAAGAGTCCAGCATCTCAATTTATACATTTATAGAGTTTATGTGGGCAGTAGGGTGCTTTATAATCATCCCCTAAGCAAGCCAACACCACCTCCCATTCCCGTGTGAATTTGGCCTGATTCCCTTGTAGAGAGTACGTAAGCCATTCCTGCGAGACAAAGTTCCAGATCTTGATCAGCCAGTCCTGTTTGTGGGGTAGGTCTTTGACCCTCCACTTCTGTGCAATCACCAAGAGCGCTGCTAGACTAAGAATGGTGTATGCTTTCCTTTGTGCTTAGGCCAGGGCCTATCATTCCCCTCTGCCATGCAAAGTAGGCTCTCTTTAGAGCCCCTAGCACTTTGAATTCTGATTATTGTTTGCATGTTGTCGTTGACCGCTTTCCACTATACCTCCAGCTTTGGGCAACTCCACCAGACATGCAGCCAATCCCCTACGTCCCCACATACCCTCCACAAATTTTGTGAAACCTTGGGAAATATGTTGTGCAGCCGCGCCGGGGCATAGTGCCATTGGGTCATCATTTTGGAACAAAAATCCCTGATCTTTGCGGCCTGTGCAGTTTGGGTATATCCCGCCATAGGAATTCTGACTCTTCTTCCTGTATTTGTTCGCCCAATGCATGTTCCCATTTGGCTCTTCAGCCTTAGCATCTAATACCAATTTGTATATTTTGAAACCAAGTGCTTATCTCCTGAGTCCGCAATCAGGTATTTCTCGAATGGTGTAAGAGGTCCGACTGTTGCCTCTCGGTTAATGGGGTTAGCAAGCCAGTGTTGGAGTTGGAAGTATCTATGCTGATCCTCTTCTACTAGGCCCAAGTCAGATTTGGCTTGTGTGAAAGATTTAATCTCTACACCCTGTAACATATCCCTGAGCTTTGTGCATCCTGCCCGTGACCAATTCATGAATGTGCCTTGTTCTAGTCCGGGTGTAAACTGAGGGTTTCCAAACAGGGGTGTAAATGAGGGTGGTAAGGAAGTGATTTGGCGGAGTCCTATGACCTTGTCCCACACATCCTTTACCAGTCTTGTAACTAATGATATGTGCATGTTTGGTGGGTGATAGCCTTTTGCAGCCACAGAACCTCCTCTAGTAGAGTGCCTATGATTGCCTCGTCCATGTGAACCCATCTCTTCTCAGAACTTCCCAGACACCAGTCTTTAATCACACCAGGTTGGACCACTCAATAATAGGTCCAAAATTCTGGCAGACCTAGACCCCCCCTTCTGCGTGGGGATCTTTAATGTCGACAGCGTCAGTCAGAGAGTTTTGTTGTTCCAGATAAAAGGTACTATTTGTTTATCTAGTGCCCAGAAGAAGGATTGCAGCACTGGCAGGGCCGGGAAATAGTAGAAGACCCTAGGCAGTACGACCATTTGAATCATATTGATCCACCCTAACCATGTAACGGCTATGGGACCCCATACGCATAGTTGTTGCTTAAGGTGCGCCAGCAGAGGTAGATAATTCACCCCATACCCCCCTCCAGAGTCCAACGAGGGCAAAATAGCCGGGTCACTTTTCCATGCCCTCCTCTCCATGAGATGACAGGCCCAGTGGATGGTGTGCTGGGTCTGCCTGCGCCGGATAAACCCAGCTTGATCTGGATGAATTAATTTTGGTAACAGGGTTTCCAAGTTATTAGCCAGCACGTTCATATATATTTCTGCCTCAGCGTTTATGAGGGCGATGGGCCTGTACGACCAACACTGTGACGTGTCTTTGCCCGGCTTTGGGAAGAGAATTATCTTAGCCTCCTCCATCGACTGAGATATATGGCCACTCTTGGCAAATGAGTTAAATAGGAGGGTCAGTTGGGGCGCTAAAACGGTGCAGAATGTTTTGTAAAACCCTGCCGGGTATCCATCCTGCCCTGAGGCTGTATTTAATGAAAGCCCTTTAATAACTTGGCGAAACTCCTCTTTCGTTATATCCACGTTGAGACTCCCATTCCGTCTGAGTAATTTTAGGTAGCAGAACTGATTCGAAATACGTCTTTTGCGAGGCTTGTTCGGGGCTGTCCGACTTATATATTGCGGAGTAAAAGTCCACAACTTGTTCTGATATCTCTGAGGTGGTTGTCACCTTGGTTCCATGGGGGTCATGACCCCCTGGATCATTTGAGAAGCACACCATTGCTTGAGCTGTCTGGCCAATAGCCTGTCCGCCTTATTGGCCTTTACATAGTATTTCTGTTTTTCTGCCTTTTTCATCTGCAGGAGGTCTAATTTCCCCCTGGCCCTCTGATAATCCTTTTGTAACTTCTTACTAGGGTCTGAGTCCATTTTCCGCATGGTGTCCTATTACTCCTGCTCTAACTCTGTTTCCAGAGCCCTCACCTGCTTGTACCTCTGGGCTCTCAAGGTGATAGTGAACCCGTAGGTTCTTTAAGACAAAGTTACACTCTACAGGGTTGATGAAGATGCAGAAATTACTCAAACATCAATAATAAAACTGACCCAAAAAGTTGGCAAAGGTATGGCTGCTTTAATAACAATTATTTAAAACATGGAATACAACGGACATCATCTGATGTCTAGCCGTAAGATCTCAGCGCATTTCATAAAAAACACACTTATATACTAAAGACATCACATCATACTATGTGGCAAACTAAGAAAACTTTTGTGGGACTGTGATTGGGAAATGGGAAACATCTAGGTATACTTTCTGTGGGGTTTGGGGTTGTGATTAGGTCTCTACTGTCAGGTGGAAAACTCTGCTCACCCCTAGTGCAAGTCATTGTAAGCGTGATCAAATACACAACGTCTCATTGGATCTCAAAACTATAGGGCTTCTTGGTACGTGGCCCTATATAATTGGTTGGCACGATTGTACCCTTCTGGAATATTCCACTTGTTAGCAGCATGCAAGCTGCTACCCCAGGTGCTGGTGGATCGAACTTGACCATGCCTCCCCACCCAATTAGCCCATTGTCCATCATCACTCAAGCTATCTGCCATGATAATAGTATTTTGAACTTGGCCTTGCAAGTATTACTGCTCCTGTGAATAGAAAGGAGTGTGAGCATGACTTTATCTTCTGGTCTCGGCGTAGCTTGCCAAAAGTCTATTTTCATCTGACCATGTGACTGGAGACCACGTTTTGAGCTCCTTGCTTGTATTTAATGATATTAAATGAATAGAACTTGGCACTCATTGTCCTTCTGCTACACCTTAACAGGAGCTCAGCTCTTGTCTCTCGTTCATTGTATCTTTCCATGATACTTGGCTGCCCCAATCCTCGACACTGGGCCAGGCAGACCTTCTCGGTTCTCCTTCCATCTCCAGCTGGGCTTATTCTACTGCGCCACACTGTCAGTTCTTCTATTCACAATATTGACCATTTGCTAAAATACGATGTGGAACTTCCAGATTCCTATGCATATATATACATTTGCGGCACCGCCTGCACTCGATTCTTCGTTTCGTCATCAGATTCTAATGTATTCACTCTCTTTTATCATCTCTTCTTGGGAGTATCACTTTGCTTCATGTGACGTTACCAATCTCTTCTTTCATCCATCTTCACGTGCTCTTCAGGGACTTTTTCGAAGAGATTATCAGCTTTTCGTAGATATATAAAGAATGGTCTCCTTAATGGATACTTTGCTTTGAAGGGTGCTCGTGTTATAGGCACCTTTACAGGTGTCACTTTTGTCTCTATTTCCGGTTAGAATAAGCAAACAATGCACCAAGCACACCTATTTAGAGAATATGCTTAGTTTAATTTCAGAATATATAGGTATATTAGGTCTGTTGATAGGTCTATTAAAGGTGCGGGAGAGAAGTGCTCAGCCTTGGTATCTAAGCTGGGAAATATATCGAAAAGAAGGTTATTTCCTGGATAGGAAACCTGCGTCTTTGCACACCGTCAATGAGGCGAAGGCCTAAATGTATATTTGGATTTGAAGGACGGTTTGCTATTTGGGTGACCCCCTAAAGGAGCTACCAAGTAGGCCAACCTTCCTATTATTGACTATTAATCATGTTATGCTTTAGACATTTCTATTGATATAGATATAAGGCAAGCAATACCATAAATGTAATTTGACAATTTTCGGATTAGTTTAGGTTACACAATATTTTTATTATACAAAAATGATGTAAAAGGCCCAACACGTTTCGAGTTTCTATCACTCTTCATCAGGAGCATATATTCATATTTATATACATTTCTATGAAAAAAAGAGAACATATAAATTATTTGGTAGTAATCAAAACATACTTGTTTACAACTTGATTATTCCTATTTCATAACTTAATTCATATGCATGCAGTTTCTTATTGTATTATCATTTGTTGCATTTGACCAGACCTAAATGCATCCTAGGATATGGTGTTATGGATAACAGTTAGTATAGAGACCCTCCAATGAGACTGCATTTCTACTAATGGTCCTATCGGGAAAGTTAGTCTATTGTGAAGCAAATGATTAGTGCACAGGAACTGATGCTTACGAAAGAGTTCAACGTTCTCTGAATCTTCTCAAGATTAAGTTTGCTGGAATGAGGAGGCACTGGACTCTCCAAGAAGTTGGATACACGGCCTGTTAAGGTAAGTGCTATGTTAGTATGCTAGTTGGAATCCTGTTCCTATGTTAGATAAGTTCACCAAAAGGTAAGATTAAGTGATCATACCCTATCTCAGTGTGCTACCCGAATGGGTAGAGCTCGAGTGCAGGTCTTTCGCACTTCAATAGGCTGCTGGAAGTTAGCTTGCAAATTTCTGAACTGGTTGGTTCTCTAGTCCTAGATGCTAAAAAAAAGAAATAGCGGTTTATATTGGTGACTAGTCCACGCATTTAATGTGGATGAGTGTCCTTAGCATAGTTGAAATGCACTTACTTAAAGGGCAAAGAATCTCTATCCCAAAGGTGATTGTCAAGGAAGAAACGTTCCAGCTAAAATGATGGAGGGCTCCTGGTCAGTATTTCAACAAATGGAGAGAAGTCCGTCTCGGCCAGTGATACTAGTTTCCTATTTAAAAAGGGAGATGTGGAAGATAAATGTCTAGTTGCTGACTGTCTGTCTAAGTGTCGCTAACTATCTATGTTAACTTACTTGTTAGTCTTGTACTGGAAATTTCTGAATCAGGACGTCTGCTGTTTATCTGTAATCCAGTCCATGTCAGATGCTTTACCTACCACTGTTTGTACACCCCAACATAGGGGGTAGTGATCAACAAGTCACCTTCTGTCAAATAGACCAAATGTTTATATACAGATGTTGCCATTACTTTATCATTACAATATAACCACACTATCAGGGGTGAGCCACTTTAAAATTACTTACCCTAACGCCAGTATGTGACCACCATTTGGTGGACCCAATATTGTATACTTATTCTCTTGTAGTAGGTTAGACACTCTACCATTAGGCATCCAGGTCTAGACAGACACATTTCTTTACCTTGAAGGATATAGATTAGAGGGATATCGACCTTTAGTTATTTCAGACCTACGCCTCTGATACTATCTTACTAAGACATTCAAGGTGTTCCTAAAAATAGACTATGGGCCTCATTACGACCCAGGCGGTAAGTTACCGCCTGGGCCGTCACTTTACCACCATGGCGTAAACTACGTTTACGCCATGGTGGTTGGCGGACTTACCGCCCCATTCCGACCTTGGCGGGGCGGTAAGTCCCCAATCCTCATTTACCCTTCCCCATTCCCATTTTTGCCCCATAGGGCATAATGGGAGTGGGGAAGGCGTTAATTACGCCACCGTAAATTACGGTGGCGTAATTAACTCCATGGTCCCTTAGCGCCATGGATTTTAACACCCGCTAAAAGCGGGTGTTAAAAGCTCCATGGCGCTAAGGGACCTCGTAATTGGCGGTAAGGGGTCGGCGCAGCTAACGCTGGCGTAAACCCCTTACCGCCAGGGTCGTAATGAGGCCCTATGACAATAGAGCCAAGCACTATGAAAAAGGGAGTACTGTAGGTGAATTACATACACCTTAAACCGAATCATGTGATTTAACTCAGGTTTCCACTGAGCGACTGACACGTACCTTTCCTCTCTGGCCCTAATTTACATAAGGGGCTGAATACACTTTCTAAATGAATATAACTTCTAAAAGTTTAAACCCATCAGCGATATCTGACATTCTAACAGCATTATATTTTTTACATGACTAACGCCACCCACGCACCGTGGATGACATCATGTGATTCAACTTCAAATGTGGCCATGGCCATAACAAATCTCTATATGGGATTGAATTAAAGTTTTTACCTAACAACTTATTTTCTTCCTCTGGCCCAGATTCTGCCATGGTTAGTATACATTTTCCCATATTTTAAATGCAGCCGCGTTATTAACCAATTCTGCATTTCTGATGCCATCCGCGCCTGCGCGGATGATGTCATGGAGACAATTCCACGCTTTACAACCACCTTCAAGAAACGGGTGATGTCACACGCGCATGCCCGTAAGACGTCACCCGCTCATCTCCATATAAAAACCTCAGCGGACTGCATAATGGCAGCCGCGGCTCCTGTGCTCTACTCTTGCGACATCGGGACAAGCGCCTACAGTGCAGATAGAACAAGACTAACAAGTAAGTTAACATAGATAGTTAGCGACACTTAGACAGACAGTCAGCAACTAGACATTTATCTTCCACATCTCACTTTTTAAATAGGAAACTAGTATCACTGGCCGAGACGGACTTCTCTCCATTTGTTGAAATACTGACCAGGAGCCCTCCATCATTTTAGCTGGAACGTTTCTTCCTTGGCAAACACCTTTGGGATAGAGATTCATTGCCCTTTAAGTAAGTGCATTTCAACTATGCTAAGGACACTCAACCACATTAAATGCGTGGACTAGTCACCAATATAAACCGCTATTTCTTTTTTTTAGCATCTAGGACTAGAGAACCAACCAGTTCAGAAATTTGCAAGCTAACTTCCAGCAGCCTATTGAAGTGCGAAAGACCTGCACTCGAGCTCTACCCATTCGGGGTAGCACACTGAGATAGGGTATGATCACTTAATCTTACCTTTTGGTGAACTTATCTAACATAGGAACAGGATTCCAACTAGCATACTAACATAGCACTTACCTTAACAGGCCGTGTATCCAACTTCTTGGAGAGTCCAGTGCCTCCTCATTCCAGCAAACTTAATCTTGAGAAGATTCAGAGAACGTTGAACTCTTTCGTAAGCATCAGTTCCTGTGCACTAATCATTTGCTTCACAATAGACTAACTTTCCCGATAGGACCATTGGGAGAAATGCAGTCTCATTGGAGGGTCTCTATACTAACTGTTATCCATAACACCATTACCTAGGATGCATTTAGGTCTGGTCAAATGCAACAAATGATAATACAATAAGAAACTGCATGCATATGAATTAAGTTATGAAATAGGAATAATCAAGTTGTAAACAAGTATGTTTTGATTACTACCAAATAATTGATATGTTCTCTTTTTTTCATAGAAATGTATATAAATATGAATATATGCCCCTGATGAAGAGTGATAGAAACTCGAAACGTGTTGGGCCTTTTACATCATCTTTGTATAATACAAATATTGTGTAACCTAAACTAATCCGAAAATTGTCAAATTAAATTTATGGTATTGCTTGCCTTATATCTATATCAATAGAAATGTCTAAAGCATAACATGTTTAATAGTCACTAATAAGAAGGTGGGCCTACTTGGTAGCTCATTCAGGGGGCACCAAAATAGCAGACCGTCCTTCAAATCCAAATATACATTTAGGCCTTGGCCTCATTAACAGTGTGCATGGGACAAAGGTTTCCTATCCAGGAAATCACCTTCTTTTCACTATTTCCAGTTCCCAACATATAGGCAAGTTGGTATCTCGACTTACGGTAGGGAGTAGAATGTGAAGCCCGGATCTGACCCCTATAGCATTAGCCATACATTCTGTATTGCCAGGTGCGCTACTTTCATTTTGAGCGTGGTCGAGGGAGGTGGCTGGCCATAAATTCTCCTATTACTCCTGTCCCTCTAGACACTCATGACTAGAATTTCCCCCTCACCAAATATTTCTAGATCCGTTAGGACTGTTCTTAGGAAGCCGTCCGACCCTGAGTTTGGGGTGTACACAGATGCAACCGTTAAGGTTGCCTCTTGTATTTGGACAGTAAGAAATAGGAATCGCCCTTACCTGTCGGCCCGAGAGGCTCCCACCTGAATTGAGAGCCCCTGCCGGACCGCTAGCAAGAACCTTTCCACCTTCCCCCAGGCATTTGCCTTTACAATCAATGGGTAGTTTAGTAATTTCAGTTTGTGTCTATACGCTTGTCTAATGTGGGTCTCTTGTAATGCCACTATATCCGGGTGGTGATATGCCAGAAGCCATTCAAGTTTCTTCCTTTTCAGTGTGGTGTTCAACCCCCTAATGTTAATTGAAAGGAATCTGACCATGGGTTATAATGTTCAGTTGACCAATGGTTGTGTCCCCCCAGAACCGTACCATAGACTGCCTCCTTCGCCACCCTCCTCTGTTTTCGCAAACCCACCCCCATTAAACCTCCCCTAACAGTTGTAACATCCCCTTCCCAACGTGCCCCACTCACCACCCCCACTCTGCCTGGTGTGAGCAAAAGTACCAACATGGTCCCCGGGCCTATAACGCACGGCTTCAGCTTGCATAAATCGCCAGGGTCAACTTGTAGGCCATCCTAAATCCCCTATTGTGAAGCCAAAACCGCTGCCCGACAGTCCGCTGCCCTCCAAAGGCCTCTAACTTGACTTGCAGTGTCCTGAAGTAGAAATGTAGTTAGCAGTTCCCTCAGCAATGTGTCTCGTTGAAGCCCATGCCATCAGCCCGTGGCCGCTTTCCCGTTGGCCCCTGCTCGCTTATCTGGGGTGATCGGTGCCTTCTTCGATTGTGCTTTACTACTGACCATTCCCAGGTTTTGGGCTGCTGGGGGAGTTGGGGGTTTTCCCTTGTGTCTGGGTCAGCGTCCTCGTCCAGCTGCAGAAGATGAAGACCCTCCTCCCCGTGATTATATTCTCTGCTGATGGCCCTCCCACTGGAAGATGAGGCCAAACGTCAATGTCCAATGTATTTAATTTGCTTGGTTTGTAGCGCCCTCACCACCAGACCCATCTCTCTTCCTTTCTGAAGAGCCGCCTGGGCTAAGTCCTGATACAGCTGTATTTCCGTGCTGTTATCAGTAATTGGCTCCGCAAGTCTGGCAGCCTGTAGAATGTCTTCTTTCTGGGGATATTGCGCCAGCGCGACTACCACATCTCTTGGTTGTGCACCCGGTCTGCCGTTTGGGCCCCATTTGATGTATCCTGTCCAACGGGATATCCCCGGCCTCATAGTCTCCCATGAGGTCTGTAAATATCTGCAGGACCGTGCCTTTTTATTCCGTGTTGTTAATCTTTTCTGGGAGATTCCAGATGCGGATATTCAACCTGTGGAACCTGTTTTCAAGGTCCTCACATTGCAGCTTCACATTTCTGGATATTCTGGCCAGATCTTCAATGGCCTCTGTTTTGTGGGAGTCATCCACCACCTCTTGCAGCACCCGTTCTGATGTGTCAGCACGTTCTTCTAGGGGTGCAATGTCTTTCTTCATATCCACCAGCGACTGATTCACTTCCCCCGTGAATGCGGCAAACTGCTTCTGGAATGTTGTGGTTCGTTTTTCCTGAAATTCTAGGAAGCACGGTTCAATGTCCTCTTTAGTTATTGCTGTTGTAGGGGGTGGCACCTGGCTCTTCCACCGGTCCACTTAAGGATTCCTGTGAGAAGTTTGGGGTGGCGCCGGACTCTGTTCCTCTGGCCCAGTAGTTCTGGAGGGGGCCTTCCTTTTTAATTTGCACCTGCAAGTGCTTACTGGGGTGCTTTTGCCCTTGTTGCCCGGCATCGGGCTAGCCCCCTGGGATTCTCCTGTGGGCTCCCGTGTCTCCTGAGCTTTGGACGCGAAAGGCCGTCTGATGTGATGAGTCGTTGAAGTCCCTGTTATTCTCCCTCATGGCACCACAAGGGCGTCAGATCACCTCCTGCCCCCACTATGCCACCAGCACGTCCCCCTTCTGGGTCCCTGTGTATTCTGACCCAGTGGCTAGGGTGACCACCACCACTGATGGTTGCTTCTTCTGCTTGAAAGATCAGCTTCTGATTCTGACACTGGTGAGCCCACTTGCCAGTAGTGCTTCTCCCCGCCCTCCACTGTCAGCTCCTGCTTCCACTCAGAGCTCGCTTTCATGCTTCCCGTGCTCTCGCTCTTCCTCTTTTTGCAGGGAGCGAGGCCTCTTTCGTCATGTGCTCTGCATTTGCTGGAAGTGGAATGTCGCACATGCCGCTCTGCTGCTGGTGTCGGAGCCCCGCCTCAGCCAGTGCGGCTTCCCCGACACTCTGCCTTCACGCACTGAGGGTCGCACCGCAGTCTCAGGCACCATACCACTCCGCTATTCAGCGACACGGCCCTGCATCACAGCCCGCTGCTCCGGCTCTCCTGGTCACGTCACTGGGCTTAGGTGACCAGGTCCCAGCCTGCTCTCCAGGCCACTTCACCTCTCCAGGCCACAGCGCCCACCCTCAACGCTCCTGCACTGCACTTTGTGCCGTATTTCTCTGGAGCGTGGCGCAGGTCCGGGCTTTTGCGCCGTAGGAGTCGCGTCCGCCAGGGAACCCTGCTTATGGCCTTGGGATATCCGCTCAGGTCTGCGTTTCTGCTGATGTGGAGGTGTACACCCCATTTATTCAGGAAAGCTGCAAACACTTTATTGATGGGCTATGCGCCCAGCCTGACATTGAATGCCTCTTCAGGAGCAGAGGCTGACGCTCTCGTGTCCCCAGCTAACGGCTGCCATCTTGGAATCCTATTTTACATTTTTGACAAAAGAAACCCTCCCATTTTTTGCAAAGAATGAGGACAAGCATAGGTTTAGACACAGACTGGCTTTTTATTTGGACTTCCAGACATTGAAGGCCCTTAGCAGCATCATTTCAGGGAAACATCTCTTTAGAGTTAGGATTAGTTAGGTATTACATCATGAAACTTTAAATAAAGGTTTTGAAATCTTATTTGAGTCTGTGTCTCTCTTGTCACCATGCCTGTCTCACAAGACCCAACCACCTATGGGAGTATCTGCTTCACCCCAAACCTAAGAGAAGTTTAAGTTAGACCGACTAGTGGAGAAAAAAGAGGGTGCAGGAAACCTTTAGGCCCAAGAGACTAGTCTGCATAAAAGTGAGCACAGGAGATCCCTCAAACCCGAGAGACAGGTGGGGAGAATAGAGGGTGCGGAAATCCTGTACCCTGAGAGAAGGAGGAAAGAAGTAGGGTGCAGGAACCCTGAAACTTGACGTAAGTTTGCAGAAAAATATTAAGATAAGAAGAGACCACCTGCATTACTAAGTTAGGGAAATCTCATGACCTGTTGGGAAACAGAGTTTTAAGTTTGCTATCCCGGAACTATATTTTGTTGTGCTTATTCTGCCACATGCATAATCCTTCAATATAGCATTGCTTTTTCTGAAAGCTCCTCTTGATCTAATTTCCTATCAGCAGCACCCTTGTGACAGTTGGTATGCATTTTATTGTACTATGGATGTGCCGTTCTGCAAATAAAGTAATCATTGATTTTGGCGTGCCAAACAAGCTACTGTCGTGCGTGTTGCGTTACATCATTTAGGTGACCTTTCGGTGCGGTGGGCTGTGGGTGCATTTACCCGTTAAATGCACACGGCCCACCAGAATGTTAGCAACAAAGTTTAGGAACGTTTCCCATAAAAGGGCTACTGGAGATGAACATGCTGTCACAACCCATTCCCTATTTACTGCTGACTACAGAGCATCCTAACTATTGGGCTGTACAATTACAGCTCAAGAGAAAAAGCACCACAGTGAACCTGTAATGAAGAACCCTTGCCATTGAAACTTGTGTGTATGCACGCCAGACAGGCTGGACACGATGCTCATTGCCCGGCACTAGGGCAGTGGTCTTCAAACTGTGGGGCTGGCTGAACAGAAGCTGTGAAATCGAGTTAGTACCCTCCCCTGCCATCTGGTCATACAATCTGCCCCTGATGCCTTACCTCTGAGCATTAGTTAAACGTGCATGCCCGTGGATCGCCTACCTCGGGGGTGTGGTGGCGGTAACGTGAGGAGAGATAATCCCCACACCTGATCCAGTGGGACAGGATTAGCTCCGTCCACTGGTGTCAGAGTGGAGACGCAATTATTACCGAAGGCCTCACTGCATTGGTATCATGTTAGCTTTACTAAAGCAAGAGTCACACACTTTCTTCCCACACGCAGAACAGGCCCACCAAAGGTAGGCGGTTCACAAATGTAGCAGTGTAAGCTCCCCTTGCATAAACAATACAGGCATATAGCACAAGCAGAAACTATGCACACTTCCCTGGCACAGAGCAATTACAGCACAAGTAGCAACAGTGTAAACGTCTCTTGCTCAGAACAGCTGCACTTCAGCAGCGTAAACATCCTCGGTGCAGGAACCAGACGGGTCCAATTCAAGCACATGTGTGGCCCCTTACACAGACACCTTTGAGGGCCCCCTCCAAAGAACCAAAGAAATGAAAGGATCAAGAATGTCTGGTCGCGCCCCCATCGTCACAATCGCATCACATAGCTTGATATGCTGCCTTGCAACCATCAAAATAAGCCCTTTCAGTCCTCTTACCATCTTCATTTTTGCTGTAATCTGAATAATTCAAAAGTATTTTCAATTTCAAGATCAACATTGGCAGTCCACGTGTTCTAGCATAGGTACAGGACATGTGTTGATCAATAGCAGCCACGAGGAAGACATACTAAATGCAGGACACAGATGAATGAAACATGTGTGCATATCCCAGAATAGACAGAGGGCTATGATCAGCAGCCTCACAGACTATAAAAGTACTCCGAATGGAAAAAGGAGACCACATGGAAGCAGGAAGAAAGCCACAGATACCATCACATAGATAGTGGATGCAGATGAGTCGCTACCAGGAAGGGTCTGTATCCAGACAGACTGAGATTAGAAGAGGGACATGGTTTTCAAGTAGTGTTGCTGTTAGAGAGCAAAGAAACCAGTGCCTGTGGTGTGCAAATATATCAATGTTTACTATTATTATTATAGAGGAAGCAACACTATAATATAGCCAGTGAGACCATGAGCGAGTCTTTTTTGAAGATCATACCCTGGGAATGAAATCGCTCTGAAGGGCCTGGCAATTTTGAAAGGTCCAATTTTGGCAGTTTAGACAATGGGCCTCATTACGAGGTCGGTGGTAACCCGCCGGTGCTACACGCGGGCTGCTGCTGTCCTCAAAACACTGAATCCATCACCTGACTTCCCGGTGCCACCGGGACATTACAGGTCCAGGCGGAGCAGGAAGTCAGGCTGGGGATTCGGTAAGTCCCAATCCCCGATAATGGGGACACGGAAGCATCGGCACCGTTGCTTCTGTGAAAAGACTTCCTGCAGGGGTCGTTGCCCCTGGCATGTCTGACGTTGCTAGGCACAACAGCCCCTGCAGGCAGACTCGTAGTGTGGCGGTCCAGAAACAAGTCTGCCGGTGAGCTTACCGGCACCCTTGTTTCCGGACCGCCACACTCGGAATGAGGCCCAATATGAGATTGAATGAGGTGCCCAGGATCACACATTGGTTAGCAAGTAAAGGTGGAATGTCCATCCAATCTGCAATGTCTGTGCCACACCACTGTCTTTTCCAGTTCATAATATGATATAATATGATATAATATGATAGGTTATTTATAACGCGCTTAATACCCAGAGGTTTCTAAGTGCAGACCCGGGGATCGAACCTGTGTTGCTCAGTGCCCTCTTGCTTCGAAGGCGAGCACGTTGACCCTGAGCTATCCTCCCGCGACGGTGCAATTATTTGTTAATGTTTGACTTTCATGAACTAAAATAATCCCATTTCATAGAACTGACCTGGAAAGTACACAAATCGCATAACCCAGCATGACCCTTTTTTTAAAAAAAACAAAACGTTATAGAATCATATTATGTAAAAAGGAATTATTATATAGCATAACTGTCTCCATCATCAAGGCAAATATGCAAGGACCTGCAAACTAATTGATGTGATATTAAAAGATTTCATCTGGGTTTCTCTTTTATATCTTAAAGCTCAACATACACTCAAAGCACAGGCTGTACAAAAAAGCAAACACTTTTTGTGTTAAACAGACACTGAAATGGCTAATTGTAATCGTAACTGTAATTATAATCGTCTTTTATGTAGCAGACTTTCCCCATTTGTATGGCCTCAATGCGCTTTGCTGTTGGAACGCCCTCGGGGACTGAAGTCCATTAATGGGAGATTCTAAGAGTAATTTAAGATGTGTGTGTGCATTCTGCCAGGTTAGGATTTAGGAGGGTTGGCTGAGCCCTAGTAAGCAGCCCGGAGGTCAGGCACGTAAGGGGGTGCTGTTGGTGGATAATGATAGAGTGCTATTGCAGGAGATTCGATGTGTGTCCAGCTAGACTGTGTTTTTACATAGGTTGTCGCTGTATACTAATGGTACAGTGTGGAGGCATGTCAGGGGTTTTAGTGTGGACGACTATGCGAGCTGCTAGACCGGATTTTCATAGCTCTAGCTGCTTTCTAGAGTATATGGATCGGGAGCCGTGCCTGCGGCATGTGTCCACAGACGTGGTGCGAGTTATACATACCTTAGTCTCGGACGGATTTTCATTTGGGGTTGTTTTCTTAGGTCTCTCAAGTTGAAAGATCGGTTGTTCGACTGCAACTTGTGGTGTTCGCATACTACCTTTGTGAAGGACCTGGCTGTTGCCTTTATTTGAGTGGAAATTCATTTAATTAAATGGATCTTGCCACCTATGGCTGAGACCATTAGCATCGTTACCGTCCCTCACTGAAAGAACCGTCTAAGTGCTTGTGTCTCTCTTCTTACCCTAACAGCTATTAAAGTGCATTCCATGCCCAATAGCCCCGGGTGAGCTGTCGCATTTCCTCACTACACCCAGTGCGACCTATGGTTTTAGCGTTCTGTGCGCTTAGGTAAGCTCTTTGATAATTAGGTAGGGACCTTCAGCTGAGTGTGTGAATCATAGATGTCCCCTAGAATTGGAACACCTGGATAGAGGGAGAAATGCCTAATATGGGGAAATGACAGTAAATGCAGAAAACACAGAGTTTTGTCATAAGTGGATAGATGGAGAAACACCTAAAATGTGGACACAACAGTACATGCAGAAACACCTAGATTTGGGATACCTGGATAGAGGGAGGAGCGCCTAAAATGGGGACACAACAGTAAATGCAACAAAATTAAGTGATTGGTGCACAGCAGTGATAGGACTACTACTCACTAGATGAATAACCTTGGTGTTCTAAGTTATGCAGGTGAGAAGACTGGTAGGGGTTTTGGAATACAGTAGTTGCTGTACTCCCCACCCAGACCATGTATAGCTACACTATAGCAACAACTACCCTCTGCCCGGCTGCTCGGGTTTGGAGATGACATCCAAATCTTCTTCTCTTCTCCTGAGCTTTCCTCCGATCTCTGTCAAAATTTCAAACAGTGTCTCTGCCGTCAGAGGTGCTCTTCTTCCCTGCCAAATACTCTCTATCAACTCTTCCCCTGCCTATCTAGTTCCCACCCGATAATCTCCCCAGCTCCTCTTCATCTATAAACCTCAGCATCATCTATGACCCTTCTCACACCTTCCCTACCTTTATCTGCAAAACTGCAATGGCAGCCCACCTCAACCTCCTAAATATTAGGAAAATCAGGTACCTCCTTCCTTTCAACACCACCAAGGATCTCTTAACTACTCTTGTCTTCTCTAAATTAGGCTATTGTGCCACTACCCTCTTTGGTCTCTCCAACTACGCTTTCTGTCGTTTCGATAAGATGATAAACTTCACAATTAGGACTCTCTTTGAACTCACTCACTTCGCACCTGCTTCCTCTCACCGTCACCAGGTTAGATGGCTGATGATGCAAAATATTTACATTTCTTCTCCTGATTCACAAAACTATCCATCGTAAAGCACCACCATATCTATCCTCCTCTATTTAACTCTACAAGCCTTCTCGTAATATCCGTTCTAACTCCTCTACTACCTTTGTGGCACCTCGCCCACCGTGTTTTCCTCTTGCTTTTGACCTTCACTCTTGCTCGACTTGTAGGGAATTGTCTTTATTTATTTTATTTGAAATTTTTGTATAGCATGTAAATGGCTGGCTAGAGCATCAGAGCACTTTACAAAACACAAATACAATAAATACATAAAGCGACAACCACACAGAAATTCAATAATTACAATACAGCTATCCTAAAAGAATCTCTTATCTCAGACCTCTGAGTAACAGTCCACACCAATTTGTTAAAAACCAAACTGAAAGCCTACTTCCTCATCTCTGAGTTACCCTCTTAAATGACCTCTCATTTGCCGTCAAGCTAACATTTTTCCCTCAGCTCTAACTTGCCTCTATCCCTCACTTTCTCTGCCTCCACTCTAGGACTTCATCCGCCATGGTTACATCCCAAATGCTGCTGGCCGTACCACCTACCTGCACTTATAAATGTCTCATGTTGATTATCCTTAATCTAAGTATGTCCGCTTGTTTATTGTCGCTGATGGCTATTCCATTTAATCCCCTCCAGAACCTGGTCACTATGTCATAACAACTCACCCCATTGTAAGAAGCTCACGGTGTCCTGTGTGAGAAACCTGAAGGTGTGTCACCTGTTAGTCCCCGGGGATCTGTCATCCAGGTGGCCAGGACATGGCCATCGCTTTTGGATCCAGTTGCTGGGGGTGGACCAGTGCGGGAGAATCACCTGAGTGATTGGTCTTCGGGGAGTGGAAGTGGGACTCCGATGGCGAGACAGGGTATCCTCTTCCCTGTAACACCTTTACCCCATCCTAACAGGTAGTATAGTTAGGAACTCGCCGCCTGCCCCTTTTTCAACACCAACACTTTCTCATGGACAGCTCACTGTGAGAGAAAACATACTAACACCCGAGCCGTATACCTGATATGTCCCAATACAATGGTCAGGCAGGGTAAGGCAATTACTGATCATTACACACACCTGACTTCCATCACACTTCCCCACACGGATAAAAGGCGGAGAACGAAAGTACACTATGAGCAAGGCAAAGCACATGAGGAAGCAGCAGTTTCAAGATGGCAGTTTAATACAAGGTGAAAGACGGCAAGGCCCGAAAGAGGGTTGCAAGGAGGGAAGTGCCCCTGACCTTTTTAATGAAAGAACAGTACTTTCATGAACCTTCAAGAAGAGGAAACATAATACCTGGAATCAAAGCTGAAGAAACCTGCATTGTGTGTTGGGAGGTACTCTGGGCTCTCCCGTGTCAATAATCAAGGCGGGAGAATCGTTTGCTGCTGTGGAACTGTCCTTGGCTCCTACAACAAAGCAGTGCCAGTGAAGTCAGTACAGCCAGTGAGTTCGGGAGACTGATAACAGACAGGTCTGTGTTGAAGTCAAAGTTGCAAGCGGAAACATTGTATAGTGGAAACTGAAGAGAACACTCTATGAGGCGTTTGTGGCAAGCGAAGCAAATATAATTAAACAGCAGATGAGTGATTGAACTTTGAAGCCAAGATACAATACCCTAGATTGAGGGGTCCGGCACCACATGGGTACTAATTCAAAAGTCTCTGTAAGGTATCCAACTGAGAGGTGGTAAATGTTACAAGAAAAAGAATTATGAAATCGTAGTGGTCCTGCAACGGGTCAAGCAAAACCCTGGGCACATTCAAAAGTCTTCGATAGTAGGAATATAAAGAAAGTAGATGAAGTTGGACAGAGCCCGGCGGAGGGAGATCAGAGAAGAGCTTTTGTGTAGAGTTACATGTGAAATTGAAATTGGTCTGAACCCGGTTGAGGGAGACTAATTGTGTTTAAAAATGATCTAAGCCTGGCTGAGAGGCATCCGGGGTGAACCGTGAGTCACCCCTGAAAGAATATCGTATGAACATTGCATTAAGAGGATCTGAGCCTGGCTGAGGGAGATCCAGGGTGAATAGTGAATCGCTAAGTATTTGTGAAAATCTGAAAGATGAAAAGAACTTATGGTTTATTTGTTGCATCAGGCCCTCTGAATGAAGAGACTTTGGAAGGTAAAGAGACTTGGGCATAGAAGGCACTGATGCTAATGACTGAACTGTAGAAGCCAGAGACTGCTAAGCTAGTGTGTACCACCTTGTCCCGTGCTGAATACGTGGGAACGGAGGCCAACGGCCTGAACATCCTGACATATCATTTTGTGAACACTTCTTTCTTTTTCGTAACACTGTTTGCCACACTATTTGTATTTAGAGGTAAGGATTGGCACCAGGTTCATTAGTATAGGCCCTTTTATTTTGACATCACACCACTAGGACTGCATTATTATTATTTGATGGTTGTAGCTTGCTCCCATCTGTAGATTTAGGATTAGATTGGCGTTTTTCAAAACCTTTTTTTTTTATTCAATAAATGCCTTTGAAATGTGGTCCCTTGTGACTGTCTTACTGTTGATACCATGCCTTCTTTACACTTGTCAAATCTGATAACCTATCTATTGTATGTTCTTTTGTGATCAATAGTGCATTTTTATTCCTTGTTTAAAAAATGTAATATAAATATCATTCAGCTCTACTATTGTTACACTTCCTCCTCTATGACTACAATGATTCCTTTCCCTCCCCTACTCTGCTCCCACAACTTCTAATCCAACTGCTACCCCGGGGCACGTAATTGAGGGGAACTGGGAGCTATTTAGCTCCTGCTTGTTGCCTAGAAGAGCCTGGTTAGCTTGATGATAACACCTACCAGGAGCTACTTTTGGCTCCCCAGGCCAACTGATGCTGAACAAACACACTATGTAAATTTTACTCTGTGCATTTGGGCAATCTATAAATAAACATTAGGACACATCTATACGACATTTAAAGCATAAGGGGTACTAAATAATGGACAAAAGGATATGTTTGTGACTTGCGTGGCAGGTAGATTTGCGGAATGCTGTGTACTAGCTCCTTGTTCCCAGTGGTATATCATGGTCACTGTTAATGCTGGATATCCAGGAGCAGCTTTTAGCTCCTGCTAATCCAATCTTATTTTCGATCCCTGTACCCCTTACTGCCCTCCTCCAACTACTCCCCTTCCCATACTTCTACTATGTCCCTGTTCCTCCTTCACACTACTGCTCCCCACATCCTCTCCTCCTTTACACCACATCTCTCATTCCACACCAATCACTACCAAACACTCTCTACACTGACCTTCCCTACTCAATCACTAAACTTGCCCGCTCCACTCACAATGCAGAGCCCCCACCTCTATGTGTCAACTCTCTGACACCTTCTCCCACCAATCACTGCTCCTCTCCTCCAGCTGGTTTCTTGGTCCTTCACCTCCTCTCCAGCTGACCTCACTCGGGTAACCCACATTTCCTGTTTCTCTTTTTTATCCCTTCCCCTCTCCAAGGGTTGGTGTTCTGTCCCTAATAGATTTAGTACTTCCTCGTTTACTCAAGCTGTTTTTTGCAGTGTTGGAATGCAAAGTAAGGCCAGACTCTGCCCCTTTCTCGGCTTGCTTTGCCTTTGGGTCCTGCCGGGCTAGGAGAGGAGGACTACCCATTGAGGTACATCAGTGGCAGACTGAGGTACCTGGCACACACCAATTTGGCAGGAGTCATCAGTCCCAGCTGTTGTCATCCACTCCCCATCACTGTCTGTGGACGCAAGTCCCAAGGAGATCCACTACTTCCCTCGGTCCGGCTGCTCCGTACCACAGCCGGTCCTGCAATCATAGCATCACTCCTTCGTAGCTGGCCCTTCCACCTCTGGTGCTACCCCGGTCTGGAACTGGCTGCGGTGCCTCCCGGTAAGCTGTGGGCTAGAGGTCTGCCTGCACATATATTGCAATTGAAAACTGGGTATTGAACCCCCGTTTTTGATGTCCCAATGGGGCCTGTAAGGAAGGCATGGCATCAACAGTAAGACAGACACAAGTGACCAAAATTCAAGGGTGTTTATTGAACTTCAATACAGGTTTTGAAAAACGCCTATCGAATCCTAAATCTACAGATGGGAGCAAGCTACGACCATCACATAATAATAATGCATTCCTAGTGGGGTCTTGTCAACATAAAAGGGCCTATACTAATACATCTATTGCCAATCCTTACCTCTAAAAACAAATAGTGTGGGAAACAATGGTATGAAAAAGAAAGAAGTGTTCACAAAATGATACGTCAGGATGTTCAGGCCATTAGCCTCCCTTCCCCACATTTTCAGCACGGGACAAGGCGGTAGACTTGAGCTTAGCACAGTCTCTGGCTTCTCTAGCATGAGGATATAGTGCAATCACCAGCATCAGAGCCTCCCGTTGCCAAGTCTCTTTGTCTTTCAAAGTCTCTTTATTCAGCGGGCCTGATGCGTCAAACAAAGAATAAGTTCTTTTCCTTTTTCAGATTTTAACAAATACTCAATTTCTTAGGTGATTCACTATTCACCTCGGATCCCCCTGAGCTGGGCTCAGATCCTCTCAACACAATGTTTGTAAGTTATTTATGCATTCAATTTCTTGTAGGATATTCTCTTTCTGGTGACTCACGGTTCACCCTGGATCCCCCTCAGCCTCCCTCAGATCTCAAATCCCCCTCAGCCAGGTTCAGATCTCAGATCCACCTCAGTCGGCTCAGATCCCCTTTTAAAACAATGTACAATTAGTCTCCTTCTGCCAGGCTCAGACTTATTCCAATTTCCAATATAACTTTACACAAACTTGCTTTAACCAAAAGTCTTTAGCTGATCTCCCTCCGTCGGGGTCGGTCATATCCTTTTTCATCAACTATCAAAGACTTTCAGATGTGCACAGGGTTTTCCTTTACCCGTTGCAGGACCACTTCAATTTCACAATTCTTTATCACTCTTCACATTTGCCACCTTTCAGCTGGACACCTAACGGAGACCTTCGAATGAGCATCCACGTGGTGCCGGACCACTCTGTCTACGGTATCGTATCTTGGCTTCAAATTTAAATCTCTCATTGCTGTTTAATTGTGCTCGCATCGCTAGCCACATACTCTTCAAACATTGTTCTGTTTAGTTTTCACTATACAATGTTGGTGCTTACGACCTTGGCTTCAACACAGACCTGTCTTGTATCAGTCTCCCCAACTCACCAGCTGTGCTGATTTCAATGTTGCTGCTTTGTTGTATGTGCCAAGGACAGTATTACAGCGGCAAACGATTCTCTCCGCATTGACTATAGACGTGGGAGAGCCCCGGGTACCTCTGACACACAATGCAGGATTCTTCAGCCTGGATTCCGGGTCTTACGTTTTCTATTTTCGAAGGTTGCTGAAAGTAACAGTCTTTCGCTGAAAAGGTCAAGGACACTTCCCTTCCTGCAAGCCTCTTCGTTTCTGCCGTCTTTCTTGTATTAAACTGCCATTTTAGCACTGCTGCTTCCTCGTGTGCTTTGCCTTGCTCAGAGTGTGCTTTTGTGCTCGCCTTTTATCCACGTGGGGAAGTGTGATGGAAGTCAGGTGTGTGTAATGGTCAGTAATTGCCTGACCATTGTATTGGGACATGTCAGGTATACGGTTCGGGTGTTAGTCTGTTTTCTCTCACAGTGAGCTGTCAATGAGTGAGTGTTTGTGTTGGGAAAGGGGGTGGGCTGAGTTCCTAGGTATCCTACTTGGTAGGATGGGGTAAATGTGTTGCAGGGAAGGGGATACTGCTTCTCACCATCCGGTGTCCAACTTGCACTCCCCGAAGACAACGCACCCAGGTGATCCTCCCACACTGGTCCACCCCCAGGAACTGTATCCAAAAGCGATGGCCGTGTCCTGGCCACCTGGATGATAGATCCCTGGGGACTAGCGGGTGATACACCTTCAAGTTTCTCATGGGCCTCATCCCCCTTGCCTACAAGGCCAATGTTTTGACCTTTTCACAAACTGAGAATGACATAGCTGATAGGCTATCTCACTTTCAGTGGTCACAATGCAATGGGCTGGTACCAAAGGCAGGTGCACGGCCAACAGCAGTGCCATTTGAACTATGGCAGCCAGGGAGGAAGAAGTTATGGAAGAGAGCTGCATTCAGGCTGACATGGGAAGAATTTGAGGACGGTGGTGCCAGGATTGAATTAGAAAGGAGAGATGGACGAAAATGGGTGTACAGTGCGGGGTACAGAGGAGTCAAACGAACAGGGGGGTTGGCAGTGGAACTGGGCAGGTCGGGTAGTGCAGAGATTTGCCGAGTGGAGGCCTTGGCAGTTTTTGGGAGGAAGAGGGCATTGTTAGGAAAGGGGGGGTGACTAAAGGTCAAGTCCTGTCAGCAATTAGGAAATGGATGAAATGGGCAAGTATAGGTCCATCAATGTTTGGCACCAACTTTCGTTCAGATACAGGTGCATTGCCAATACGTTATCCCAGGTACCATCTGAGGAAGATCATCCAACAGGACATCATGACCTCGGCAGTGACGTAACAACCACATGCCACGAGGACAGTAGCAGGGCTTATAAATTTAGGCTAATAGTCAAGAGGTGATAATATAGCACACAGGACATTTTTGCTTTTCACATAACAAAGGCAATGGTTGCATTATAATTTTCCTTTTTGTCAGAATTGTGAGACATAACATTGTAAAGCTTGAATGCACTGCATTTCATGGAGAGAATGCAGCACACACTTTTTCAGGTAGCATATTGCCCCACGTCTACGCACGACAGTGCACTGCATGACATCATACTTGCCTCTCCTTGCCCGCACAACATGATTGCAGAAAATACATGGTACATGGCGCCACATTCCCGCATGCTTGTGACAAACTAGCTATATATAAAAAAAAAAAACACACACACACACACACACACGTGTTTTAGAACACGTACTGTGAAGCAAATGACACAGCATTATATAGGTGCTATGAACAAGAGCTTCCCAGTTTTAAATAGGCCTCAGTTAGAGGCACTGAGCTGCTATCATATTGCATTAGGCCATAGTTGTTAGCTGTTTGCACTTGGTTGAATTTCGTCTTGTCCTGCAAACAGGGTGAGAGTTCAAGGGCAGGTGGGGAGGGGTGTGAGGTAGCTGCCATCTCTTTATTGCAAGGGAAGGGTGTCTCAAGGGACGAATGACTGGTCCCAGAAAACAAGTGCTGCATCATCAGATTGGACAAGAATGTTTATGAAGGCCTCAGTGAGGGTCTTAGGCAGCCACAATATGACATTGGCTGAATAATATGGAGAAATTAGCAGAAATGATGGACCAGGAGCGGTGTTCAGCAATGGACCAGTCATGTTTTTTCTGGAAGGCCAATCATTATAGGGAAGGTACTAAAAGGTGATGTACCAGGACTGACCACATGTAACAAAATAGGGAGCTACATAGTGAGGAGGTGCAGATGGTGGGAATGGGAAATGAATAGAGGAGGTGTGTGCCATGTTGGTTCGTTGCTCATTGGCCCATATCGGTGGAACGTTGTGGCCGCAATTGTCCAGGGTGGCATGGTCTAATTAAAATGAAGCCCTTTATCAAATTGTTTTCCAGAGGATGGGATTGGTGCATTTTTTGGGATGATCAAGTATTGTTTGATCATGTTGGGTGGGCGATGTTCTTTCTGTGATGAAAACTGACGATATTTTTTTAATGCATAGGGTTGTTTAGGGGGCTGGTGATGACCAGCCCATAATCATGCTAGAATGATGTTTTTGTTGCATTCCTCCTGTGCTTTGTTAGTGGCTATAAACTGTAGAGCCTCCAAGGGGTGAGTTGAAGTTGGCTTGCTCTTGAAGAGGGTCCCTGGAATGCCCCTCCTCACCCACATGAACATGACGGCCAGAAGAGTCAAAAACATACGTAGCCACTCACTATTCGGACAGCCTCCAGGAGGGCCAGTGATGTCCACATATGCAGAAAGATATTCTCTTTGACAGCCTTTCAAACCTTATCCAGTGAATTTCCTTATGGCTACAAGTGCTACAACATTGGACATGGACCCAAATACCTCAATGGATGATGTTGACTAATGCTGAGAAACCAGTGTGCTGACATCATTAGTGACTAGTGGAAACAATGTATATTTGTAACCGTGGTATTTTTTATAATTAATTTATTTACCCACATGTATCAAGTATACCAAACACAATCGGTTGTGCTCGAAAACATGTTATAAAACCAATGCCCATTTGGTGTGGACCTTCTAGTAGAACGAGCGAACGCTGACCAATGCAGGCATACCCTATCGGTACAGCAAGAACCCTGAAACGCCCGGCACCATCCACAGCCAAACCGTCCGAGCAGTACGTCCGAGCAGACGCTGACTAAATGCAGGCAAACCCTAGCGACATAGCAAGAATACTGAGACGCCCGGCACTATCCACAGCCGAAATGTCTGAGCAGCGTGCTTTTTCTCGCTCCACACAGACCATGAACTAACATTCAGGAGACGGGGGTGCTCGCCTATACTGTACAACACAGTGGCAAACTGGAAAAAACGGTCCTGAAGAAGATGGTCTAATTGTACACGCCATCGAAACCTGTCGACCAACGGGCCATGAGGGGTCTCCTGACCATTGTGATGTCCCAGTTAACAAGGAGGGACACGTTACACAGCAATCATAACTGCACTCACGTGCAGCTAGCTTTTTAGAAGGTCCAAACCATATGGGCATTTTTTTTTAACATGTTTTCGAGTACAACCAATGTTTGGTATACTTGATACCTGTGGGTAAATAAATTAATTAAAAAAATCCTAGGGTTACAAATATACATTGTTTCCACCAGTCAGTCAGCGATTACCGGCAGGATCTAATATCCAGTCCTGTTTGATCAACAATAGCCGATTGGTTGTATCTCGGGCCTTTTTAATTATAATTCTAATTCTAACAGAAGTTGATTTCTTTCAATTGGTAGAGATTAGGGACAGCTCTTCCACTATCCCTGTTAGATAGGTGATGCACCACTCGCCACATATGGCCATGCACACCTGTCAGGGACAGTGTGTTCTTCTATTAGGGACAGCCAGGACATTGTTTACAACTGTTCTTCTTGAACCATGTGACATATTAGGGTATCTGGACTTTCCATCCAAAGTCTATCCATCAAATGCATTTGCATTGAAAAAATATGCATCGAATGCATGTTTTTAAGGGGTAGAGAGTTCATATTTTTTTTGGCAGGGTTGGAGGGGGAGGACCCGCCTATTAAAAAAAGAAAAGCAAAAAATTTGATGGATAGACCATAAACCCATCATAGTCATCTTTCATCCAATTTTTCTCCCGAAGAACCGTTTTTGTGTGTTAAAAGACTGTTTAATGAACAGTTAGGAAAGGTAACCTTCCCTTTTTGTTTCTCAACTTTACCCTGTTGTTTGAGTGCTACATCATTAGTGACACTACGACATAGCAACGTTAGTCACGAAGTACACTCGCAGCGATACACAAACACACGTGAACACACAAAGACAATGCTTAGACAGTTCTGTAGATAGAGGACGGATACATATACATGCTGTCAAAAGCTTTATTACTTTTCTCATTACCCAAGTGCAGAAATGCTGACAACGAAGAGATGCAGAGCAAGCTTGCAGATGCTTATGGCAACTAACCCTATCAAACTACAGGATCACATAGGGAGCCTGAAAGGACCAAACACAACTAACCTATGGAAAACATAGCACGGTATAGATATGTAGAAATCATGGTATAAGTATAATCAGGATTACACGGAGGCTATGAGCTGCAGGACGAGAGACAAGGGAAAGCAGAACCAGGCTGCACAGAAGGGCAGGCCAGGACTCGCAGCCAAGGTCAGAGAAAAGCAACACATTGCAAACCTAAAACGACAAGATGCCATCTGCAGAAAAACAGAATAAATCCTCATAAATTGCAGACCAGAGGAGCTCGATTTTGTGGTCTTGACCCACGTGATGCAGCCGAGCTAGACAATGGTTGTTCACCTGCAATGGTAAGACAAACGTTTCTCAGCAACACAGACGTGAAGTGAAACGTGAACTTGTTAACAGCGTTGCAATGTTGAGAGCGCTCTCACAGGTAAAAGTGGTAGTGCTAACAGATACATTGGGAACACATAGTCATTCTCATCACTTTGAAGCGCTGCACAGAGCGCTGAGAACACAGCTGGGTCCCAGGCCTGGCGACACCAGTTCCAGCCAATCAGGGAACAGAAATCCAGGGATGGATGGCAGAGGCAAGGGCCAATGATAATCCTGCGCCCCTGCAACAATGTAATAGATAGTTTCTTGGGGAAGGGGCAGGCCAGCCATCTGACCTGTAAGGGCCAATACCATATTGACAAGGGGGGTCCTGGGAGTCTCTCTGCCAGACATTAGTCCTGGTTACGAGAGACTTACCCAGAGTCTTTAGCTCACTAACTTTCACAGAGAAGAAATATTCCAAACATATCAGTCTTTGTCCTGCCCTGGGGTAGTCCAGCACCGAAATGCTAGGCGATTCTCCTCTGAACAAGAGTACCAACAGTATCCCCAGACACGTGTTTCGGTCTGGTTGGACCTCATCAGTAGGGAGGAGCTGTGCCTCTCTAAGAATAGTGAGCAAGGGGTCCACGTCTGGATTCCCCTAGTAACTTAGGGTGAGACCCAAAGTTACTTAAATATGCAAATTGACAAGGGGGGTCATGGGAGTCTCTCTGCCAGACATTAGTCCTGGTTACGAGAGACTTACCCAGAGTCTTTAGCTCACTAACTTTCACAGAGAAGAAATATTCCAAACATATCAGTCTTTGTCCTGCCCTGGGGCAGTCCAGCACCGAAATGCTAGTCAATTCTCCTCTGAACAAGAGTACCAACAGCATCCCCAGACACGTGTTTCGGTGTGGTTGGACCTCATCAGTAGGGAGGAGCTGTGCCTCTCTAAGAATAGTGAGCAAGGGACTGATATGATTGGGATATTTCTTCTCTGTGAAAGATAGTGAGCTAAAGACTCTGGGTAAGTCTCTTGTAACCAGGACTAATGTCTGGCAGAGGGACTCCCAGGACCCCCCTTGATAAAGGGCCAATACCATGACATCTATAGCGGTAATCTATAAATGATACCACTCCGATCACCCATCCAGAAGAGTTGATGGGTTTTTTCGGGGAGGGGCTCGTACTGTGATGCCAGGTGACAACAAAATGGCCCGACACGGGCTCGGGAGTGCGATTCTGGGAATGCTCGAATGTCCTGTATGATCCCTAAAAGTTATTGTAATAACCAACAGTTCTAACTTGCCCTTGGCTGAGTCCTTCGTTTTTTACTAGGGAGGGTTGTTGGGCTCTGGAAGCTGAGTGTGTAAGCTTGTAGTAACCCCCAGACCTCTGGCATACCGAAGCCAACAAGTTGGTAGCAGAGGGATGGTGAACTACTCCAGTTCGGCTTAAGCCGCCTCTTCCGCCGCAGCGCCTGGAGGGCCCCTCACGGAAATCAAGTCTGACGGGGAGTGCACCCCTGTACAAAGGCAGTCAGGAGCCAACTTGGAAATATCCTGCCCGCGGTTCATGAGGAGTCCAACAGACCAAAAGGGTGGCGTGGCAGCTTTGGGGGAGCCGGTCGCCGAACAGTGTCAGTGGATCACGGAGTGTAGGTATTGACTCAGCCACATGGCAAGGGGAGTGGGAAAGTAACAGTGGGTGCATGGTGGTAATGAGTATTGTTGAGTATTGTTTAGTAGTGTTGAGTATTGTGGAGCATAGTAGGGAAGATGCAGAGGTAGATGTCATGTCGGTGGTAAGGGAACATTCAGTCTTGAGGTAAAAGGTTCTGGTTTATGACCTAGACTATTGACTTAAGGGCACGGATGACAGAAGTTATGTGAATACTGGAATCTCTGTGAATTGGGCGTTTTAGCTCGGGTCATGGATGATGGTATCCCTGTGTAAAGGCTTAGCAAAGGGAGCTAGCCTAGATTGTGTAAGGTGTTCTTCTGGTTAAGTCTTGCAGAGGTGTTTTTATCTACAAGGCGACGCTGTAGGTACAGATTGAGACAGATAAATATTGGTATCCCCTGTTAGGAGTCAGGAAGACAGCTGTGGGTTCATGTTGGGGTTCTGTAAATGTGTGTGGAACGGGACAATAGCTTTGTGAGCGTTGCAAGCGATTTCTAGTTTAGTGAAGTGGTGACGTCACCCATCAGGTCTGTGCATAGGACTAGGATGGCAAGAGGAGTACTGAAGTTGGTGCAGAGCATTTAATAGTGATGGGGCAAGTTGTTAGGTGGCGGTGCACTGAAGGCGCATGCACAAGATTGGTGGGTGTGCCTGAGGAGGCAGAGAGTTGTAGAAGGTGGTGCGCAGAGCACGCCTGACACGTTGTTTTGGAGCCAGAGAGGCTCGAGGAGAATTGTTAAGAACTGGTATTTGTGAAATTAAAAAATCTAAGTTGAAAGTTTTTATTGTGCTTGTAAAATAACAGGAGTCTTGAAAGCCTCAACTTGAGGTCAAGTAAGTATAAGGCAATGTATCAAGGAAGGTGTGGGGGGATACACTCCTACAGCACCTAGGTAAGGCTCTTTCGAAATATAAGGACAAAATTTGTAAATATAGCACGGACTGGACGAAAAGGACAGATGGTAAAATGACTAAGCCATGGCCACAATACGGACATTTCTCCAAAAATGTGTAGCAACCATTACAGACACACATACAAGACACCTATAAGGGAAGAAGTTGGCAAGTCGCATGGCATTATTCGAACTCTGGAACATGATCCTGGATGACAAGGGGCAAGTGGCGAGGTGTCAATGGATGCTGAGCCAGCAGGAGATACCGGGTACAGCTCCCTCGACCCCTGCTCCGCTATTGTCCACCTGAGCACGAAAAAGAAAGGCCTGCAGCAGAAACACAGGGGCTATACCCTATATGGGAGCTAGATGCAGCGTAGGGGTACACAAAGTTAACATTTCAACCTCCTCCATACACCAAGGAGGAGGGGCAGAAAGGGGTTGGACAGACAGATGGTGGGAGAGGAGCATGTGGCGAGACCCAGACGAACACTAAGGAGGAGCTAGAGGGCATAGCATAGAACAAATTGGTAGGAGGGCAGATACTTCTGAAAATGGATGGGAAGACAACAGGAGAATCAGCAGGGGCAAGTAAAGAAATATAGGGTCATAAGCGGAGCAGCGAAGCGTGAGACTGGGCAGAGATAATGGAAGAAGTAGAAAGAAAGGATAAGGAAGAAGAGGAGGGACGCGAGAGAATGCGAAGAGACATGCAGAGGAAAGAGCAGGAGCAGCGAGAGATGAGGGAGCTAGAATAGTTAGAGAGGCGAAGGAAGGAAGACGAGAAGGAAAGGTAAGTTCTAGTAAGAAGGTGACAGAGAAAGTGGGAAATACAGTGACTTGTAAGACCGCAAACGCAACGAGGAGTGTGCAGCAAGTGACATAAGGGAAAAGTGGGGTAATGAGCACAATAGATGACAAAGTGTGAGGAGGTAGGTGAACAGAGCAAGACAGTGGCACCACACAGGACAGGACTGCCACTCCATCGGACAGGACAGACACGGGGTCCTCCGGAAGAAGGGGTAGCGGGAACTTGATTGACTTTGAAGGAAAGCTAAGCGAGGACACAACCTCAAGGAGGCAGAGCTTGGTAGACGATATCCGACAGTGACATGGGGGACACCGACTTAGACAGGGATGCAGAGGGAAGTGAGGATGAGGGAAGAGAGCAACCAAGGCATCGATCGATGGGGAGAAGCACAGATAAAAGCGTGACATAGGAAATAGGAAAAGACACAGGGGTTCTAGGGATGACAATGAAGATGGATCACAGCAGTCCAGAGACTCATCATGCAATATGGATGACCTGGTCCCATACGTGCAGAGGCTTAGAGATCTTCCAGGGCGAAGGAAGTGGGAGCCGGCAAAGGCATGCACTGACATTAAGGATGTAGAGAGATCTGATAGGCAAATCAGGCTGACAACGAGGAGCGAATGGGAGGTCGTGTTTACAGTTTCCCTTACTGGAAAAGGTAGGGGGGCGACCTCAATACATACTATGGAAGCATACAGACAGGGAAAACTTGAGATTTAGGCTGCCCTCATTAACTACGGGTGCAGGGAATGATATATGAAATGGAAATGATGACAGCGGGACAGAAATTAGCAGTTGGAGATGTAAAGGGGCTGCTAATGGCGATCCTCATGGAAGCCACTAATGACGTATGGAGAAGGACATAGTAACCAGGAGTAACCACCCAGGACATGGCACCATGGCGCGTCATTTGCTAACTGCTGAGTGGCCGTATTGCTGCATGGCAAGCTCTACAGACGCAGTACCCAGACACGATGGACATCAGTGCGATTGTGGCACGCAAAATGGGGGAAGATGAAGACCCCTTACACTACATTCAGACTATTGAAGAGCTTTGGCACCTTGAAACGCACGAACCGTGGGACAAAACAGTGCCATTATTCTGTCATATACTATACCAAGGGATACCAGAACAGGTGCAAAGTCATCTAAAGAAGTTGGTGGGGATGGAAGCAAAGCCTTGGTAGGAAATATAACTCACGATAGTACATTACTGTAGGTTAATGCAAGAGAACACGAGGAAAAAGCATGAGGAAAGAAAGCAGGAGGAGACAAAGTTAGTACAGAAGAAGCTATCTAAATACACCATGGAAGGGGCAGTATTAACAAGCACGGGAGGACAAGGGGTACCACAGATGCAGTAGGCACCACCGCCCATGGGGGGTGTGTTCATTGGGTGTGGGATGCGCAGCCAGGGTTCCAAGGAAGAGGAGGGCCGCCTAGGAGATGTGGTTATGGGCATCAGATGCAGCAGAACCACCGGGGATTCCGGGGGGATTCGCGGATATGGGCAGCAAATACGGCAGGGACCAGAGGAGTTTTCTGGGGGCTGCCAGAGGCAGGTGAGAGAACCACCCCAGTGTTGGGTGCGTGGACAGATGGGGCATATCTTGATGGTGTGCAGAAGCAGGAGAGGGACACAACAGAATGTGGGAATGCAATACTAGCCAGAATATCAGGGGGAACATAACAAGTATTACGCTCAGGACCAGACACCACAAGAAGGACAGACACTGAACGCATTCCTGCAGACACACCACCCCATGACACAGGCACCACAAATGACAGCGTCTTTGCAGCAGTATTTGCATGCACCACAGATGCAGGGTAACAAAGAACATGCATACATGGCACAGCAAATAATGCAATTGCAGAACAGCACGGACTCCATGGCAATGACTCCCATTAGGAAACTGGCAGGGGTCACAGTAGTGGGGGCAACACATTTCTAGGGAATGGAATGTCATTATACCCTCAATAGGACAGCCCACAGATGGACTTGATGTGTTCCATCCTATCGATTACACCCAACCCTGAGGAGGAACCACGTATAGGAGTGACGATAGGTGAGAAGACTTTCTCCTTTCTTGTAGACACAGGGGCAAATGATTCCTGTGTCCGGGAAGGGAAATATAGTATGTCAGTCGATGCCATGAATGCTCAAGGATTCCTTGGGGTGACGGAAGTGGTTCCTTTTACAGAAGATATTGCACTTTCTATAGGGGAGCACAACCTATCTCTGCCCCATCTCGATTCTAGACAGACACCTGTTAATATACTGGGGAGAGACATCATGAGCAGACTTACCATGACCATTTCATTCACTGACAAGGGGATAGTGTGCTCCACAATAGCGAGACTGGATCAAGGTATGCAGGGTAGGTGAGGCGCTTGGGCAACAATGTAGATAAGAGAGGCTTATGTGAAACCACAAGATTGTAATGACATGGAAGCTGCTGCACCCTAGAGGGACTAGTAGTTACCTCGAACCTACTACAAATTGCAAGAAAGAAAGAGGTACTGTTGCCTCATTCAAGGTGCGTTGCAAATAATGTGGGTTGAATAGGATGCAAGTGTAGCAAACAAAAGTAAAATAGCAATCATTTGTCATTGAGTATGATTCAGACAGAATGTCAAAGTTGTGAAGCCATCTGGTTTTGAAAAGACAAAGTTTATAGTAGAATTTAGAACAGGTCTGGCGACACGTGTTTCGACCCAACACTGGGTCCTTTTCAAGGCCAAACTGTATATAATTAAATCAAATCAAAAACCCATATAACACTGCAGAAAAGCAACAAACGTAAATGAAAAACAAATCACAATCGCCCCAAAAGTAAAGTGCATGTGCAGTCCGTGGTACAAACAGAAATGGAAAGAACACATGTTAACATCGCACGCAGATCATGAGTACAAGGCCAAATACAAAAGAAGAAACACAAAAGCTCAAAATAGTATGAAAAAATAAATATAACAAAACATTACCAATGTAGATGTTGAATGTCGTCGAGTCTGAAACAGGATATTGGGGAACCTTGCGACCCAAAAAAAAGGAGGAAAAAGTGAAATGAAGGGAGGTGTTATCTCTTCAAGCTCCAAAACGAATAAAGCAGGTGGCTTTTCAATCCAAGGCAAAGGTAGTCTTGATAAGTACAGACAATCAGAATAACAGTAGGCTCTCTTACCTTGTCTTCAAATGCAGTGTGGGTATTAGGGAAATACCTGAATCCCCCTCTCCCTGCCTAATGAAACAGGCGTGGAGTGGAGGCGTCAGGGAAACCCTTGGTCGGGGAAAAACCCTGGTAGCTGGGGATCGTGGAGGTTTCCAGAAGATGGCTGTCGAGGCTAGCGAGCATCGAGAGTCAGCCACAGAAGGCACTAATACGTCGAGGGTGTCGGTGTCCATGTCTATGCCTCTGACTGTAGATACAAATTAAGAAAGGTAAGTGTTCTGGGTTTTATAGTAAGGGAAACTTAGAAGTAGAAAAGAAATGAAAACTGTACCTTGGGTGGAGTTCTAATGGGTTTCAGGTGTTGGTGACAAGGTTGCTGGCGTTCGGCCGCCTGCGAAGAGGTGACTGGAATGCCGAGGTACGTTCTGTGGATATGCGAGATAAAGGTAAGAACAGAACAGTACGGCTGATCTAAGAGTGGGATGTACATGTAGCATACCTACCCTAGCATGCAAAGGGTTGTAATTCCCTCAGCGAGAAGATGTAACATCAATGGAGGAAGAGGAGTCTGGGTACTGTAGTTCTGGAGGGATTCTGCCCTTGCTAATACAGAGTGAAAGAAAAAAGGTTAACCATGGATCCAATGAAAGGGAAGAGTTAGGGAAATCGCGGATCACTTACGGGAGAGCAAATGCCGTAATTCCTAAGTAGGAGACTGGAACCAGGAGAGACTGGTCTGGGAATTCGTCCGTGAGGAGACTGTATAGGGAAACGACAGAGAGATTTAGAAGGGAGTAGGAAAGAAGAGGTTAGTATAGCGGTCTGGGATATCTAAATGATTCCTAGTTACTCATGGAGCGTGGCTCACGATAGTTGTAGCAAACCGCTGGTCCTTTGGGGTTGATGCCGGAAATACTCTTCCGTGCTGTTGAGGAGGAGTCACCGCCTCTCGATCCGATCGAAGAACTGGGCCAGCGCACAAAGGAATTGGCGCCATCCTGGAAGGATACCTTCGTACCCTGTGTACATACCGCAAACGGCGCCACACAGACCAGCTCCGTGTCGCACTCGTGACAGGAGGTCCTAGATGGACAATCAAAAACAATTCAGGATCTACTTGTGCTGTAGTTGAGTAGAACACCAAGACGAGAGCATTCACAAAAAGACCAATTGGTGAGTCCTCTGTTAGTTACCGGTTCAGTGCCACACAAATTCTAATGAAAGGATATGTTCGAGCAGCGTGCCAAAAGCAGATTGTATAGGTATACTATTGTCAAAAAGTGGTGGTTGAGGTGTCCAAATCTTTAATCCTGTCCCAAAAACTATAAGTGAGAAAGTATGTGAGAAAAATATATTCGGAAAGGAAGCAAGAAAAATGCTAGCCCGCTGTGAGCTAGATTGGGATTGAAAAAGGAGATTAAGGGGATTAGGGTGTCCTGATCTACATGCCTACATTTCCAAACGACCGAAATTAGTCTTTACCAGGAACAAAACTCTTAGAAATCAGCTTTGTCCCTCTTTCTTTGAACCAAAGCCTGCTCATTTACAACACAATACATGGCTCAATCCAAACCTTCAGGTTTTTTAAAATGTTTAACATGCAACTTCTGCCAATTCACTCTCAGCAAGAATGTGTTCACATGTCATCAAGATCTCAAAATACAGATTCGTTACTTTATGAATTGCAAATCAAAGTACATAGTCTATGCCATTTTATGTGTATGCCAAAAGGTATATGTAGGTTCGACAATTGGAGAATCCGCGAACATTTCGCTCACCTTAAAAGTCAGGATCTCAAATTGCCTCTTGCAGCCCACTGGCAAAAATGTCATCAATTGGATTTGGTTAAAGACCTAAGGTTCATTGGACTGCTACAAGCACATGCCCACTCAAGAGGCGGCGACCGACAATTACTACTTTGTCAATTTGAGGCACGGACCATTGCCAAACTCACTTATACTAGTCTGGGACTGAACAAAGATGCAGAACTGAATGTCTTTCTTTAACTACTCACTCTGATTTCAAAGTATTAATGTTGGTACAGTCTTCCTCTGTTAGCGTTCTACATTTTACTCCCTTTCGTCCACCCTACTTTCTCCAGTCACTTTATCACGATATACCAGAATATTTCATTTGATTTAATTAAGGGTGTCCGTTCTGTTCCTGTCCACTACTCTCACATTTCCAATGTGCTTGCAATCCATACAACTTTGTTCACCCCCTGATTTAGGTCTATTTACCTTCGTCACCCACTTGGTACATCACCCGTCTCCACTCATTTCTCTCATCTGGCACAAGTATACACACATACTTATTACTATCACCAACCATATACTTACTTGCGCAACACTAACAGTATCCCCCTTCTTACTAACTATTTTTATTCGATCAAACAAGTTTTCCTTTCCAACCATTAACTCAGCACTACATTTAGTCTGGAGCAAAGGTTTACTCCTACCAATTTCCTATACTTCCAGCATTTACCAATAGCTTCATCGAACATTCCGCTTAATTTCTGCCAACCAGTGTAACATTTGGGACGTATCATTCCTATATGCCACATGCTTTGGAATGCACGCTTCGCCCGTACGCCTCCCTACCCCTACTAATTTCCTATACCTTTAGTATTTACTAATGGCTTAATTGAACATTTCGCTGAATTTTTGCCAACGAGTGTACCATTTGGTACGTATCATTCCTATATGACACATGCTTTGTAATGCACACTTCGCTTGTATGCCTCCTTCACCATATCATGTGATTATGATGTTACACGTGACCGCGGCACGCTACGGAACACCCGGAACTCCTTACACCTTTTGAAAAGGTTCTCTCCTGTCTCAGAATTCAGCACGTACCTATACTGCGGGAGCCACAACGCAGAGAATCTAACCCCGTGACAACAGGTAGACATGAGATTTCCAACGTGGTTTCGATTTTACTCGCACATAGAAACTTGTATGCAAATGAGATCTCGCTCCCCTTAGCTTGTCTCTTACGCACGCACCCTTTGGTTACTATTTCGCAGGCCTTACTATGAGGCAATAATTTGGATACGCAAATCGTATTGGTTCTGCAAGGACTACACAGTATGACCGTGACCACCTATATTTGGCAACACATAGAATCTCAGGTAATTGTTCGCCAAGAGCCTTGTCTCACCTGTTTATACCCAAGACGTCTTTTGTCTTAACCATAGTTTTTCCTATTTCAACTCGTTTATTTCTACAGGCTTGTTCGCCTACATTGCAAATGGTTGCAATTGGCTTTTTCCCAACCATTTAAAAGATTTGAAGTGCTCACCCCAACCATATTTACAGTAACCAACTTTCTATGTATCGTATCTAGTGCTTTCACTTGGTCTGGCTTTTTTAAGGACACCCTAATGTACTTTTTCAATCCCAATCTAGCTCACCGCAGGCTAGCATTTTTCTTGCTTCCTTTCAGAATATATTTTTATCACATACTCTCTAATTTATAGTTTTTGGGACAGGATTCAAGATTTGGACACCTCACCCACCACTTTTTGACAATAGTATACCTATACAATCTGGTTTTGGCACGCTGGTGGAACATATTCTTTCATTAGAATTTAACACACTGTGTGGGGGCACTGAACCGATAACTAACAGAGGACTCACTAATTGGTCTTTTCGTGAATGCTCTTGTCGTGGTGTTCTACTCAACCACAGCACAAGTAGACACTGAATTGTTTTTGATTGTCCATCTAGGACCTCCCTTCATTTCACTTTTTTCCTCCCTTTTTTTGGGTTGCATGGTTCCCCAATATCCTGTTTCGAACATGACAACATTCAACATATACATTGGTAATGTTTTGTTGTATTAGTTTTTTCATACTATTTTGTGCTTTTGTGTTTCTTCTTTTGTATTTGGCCCTGTACTCATGATCTGCGTGTAATGTTAACATGTAGTCTTTCCATTTCCGTTTGTACCACGGACTGCACATGCACTTTACTTTTCGGGCGATTATGATTTGTTTTTCATTGTTGCTTTTCTGCAATGTTTTATGGGTTTTTGATTTGATTTAATTATATAGTTTTGCTTTCAAAATTACCCGGTGTTGGGTCGAAACACGTGTCGCCAGACCTGTTCTAAATTCTACTATAAACTTTGTCTTTTCAAAACCAGATGGCTTCACAACTTTGACATTCTGTCTGAATCATACCCATTGAAAATAATTGCTATTTTACTTTTGTTTGCTACACTTGCATCCTATTCATCCCACATTATGTGCAGCGCACCTTGAATGAGGTGACACTCCCTCTTTCTTGCTCCACAATAGGGATACACCTTCTAAATGTGAGGGAAATCATTCAAGCTTATTGTGTACAAAGGGTACAGAGGAGGGTGCCAGTAGACGAGGAGCTGTTCCCGTATTGGACAGAAATAATAGCATGGCTTCCAGGGAGTCAGGGGAAAATGTGGTGCCAATAGTGCCACTAGTGTTAGAGGCGGGGGATGACTGGATAGCAGTGCATGGGGCCGATGGGACCGATGATGCAGGGCGAACATGGCGAGCAGTGATCGCCATAGCAGACAGATACTGGTTGACTACAGTCACAGGCAAAGAACTATTCAAAGATAATAGATCAAATCTCGAAATGAGCATCACATATTGGGTGAAGATACATTACATTACAGTGTAGTACCACAGAGAATGGCGATGGTGCTGAAAGCACTGCTGACCTTTCTCGAGGAGGATTTGGCAAAGGATCCCATCATCTTATAGACCACAAGTCCCTATGATGTGGGGCTTCTGAAGGGGATAGGAGCAGTGAAGATAAAACTGAAGGCAGGAGCCACTTAACCATGAGTTAAACACAGGTAGGGTTTTTGACTGGGACATCTCGCAAAGAAAAAGATTTGGGGTTATAATTTACCGTGGCTCAGATGTCCGCGACGGAAATGACCGCATGGCATGAGAAATGTACGTTATACATAAATGTTCATACATTTCTCATGCAGACATCTGTGGTAAAACAACCCCAAATCCATACCAACACTAAACCCTCCCTACAGCCCCTCCCCCCCTACTTACCTTTCATCGCGACACGCTGTATCCCTGAGACGCTGGTTCTCTTTCACTTCCGTGATTGGGAACCGGAGCCCCAGGGTCCTTCTTTTTTTTCTTTTGAGCGAGTCAGCTGCAGGGGTGTCCCCGCAAACCCTGCTCACTATACTGTATAGTATAGTGATCGGGGTGTTGCGGCAGACATCCCCGCAGCCACCACCGCCTTTTTTAAAAAATTTGGTTGGGTCAGCTACGGTCGTGTCTCCCGCAACCTCTGCTCACTATACTGTATAGTATAGCGAGCGGGGTGTTGCGGGGGACACCCATGCAGCTTTGTTTTTTATTTTAATTGTATTTTTGGTTGGGTCAGCCGCAGGGGTGTCCCCCGTAACCCCTGCTCACTATACTGTTTAGTATAGTGAGCAGAGTGGCACCCCTGCTGCCCCCGCAGCCTTTGTATTTCCTTTTTTTATACATACCACAAAAAGTTCCAACTTTTGATAGTTTAAACTTTTTGTGGTATGTATATTAGGTCTTTTGGTGGAGTAGGTAAATTGGATTCAATCATTTTGGCCGAATTCAAGAAAAAGGGAGCTAAACGGGATAGTACGTAGGACAAATAGAAATGCCCACTTAAAGGGGAACATGAAAACCCAAATGATCTCTGCCGCAAGAACCAATTACAAACATTGGCTCAATGGGCATAGATTATACCAACCCCAGATCCATACCAACACTAACCCCTTCCCACACCCCCACCCACCCCCCCAACACACCACCACCCCCCTACTTACCTTTCATCGCGACACGCTATATCCCTGCAACGCAGGTTCCCTTTCACTTCCGTGATCGGGTACCGGAGCCGCAGTGTCCTTTTTTTTTCTTTTGACCGGGTCAGCTACGGGGGTGTCCCTGCAATCCCTGCTCACTATACTGTACAGCATAGTGAGTGGAGTGTTGCGGTGGACACCCCTGCAGCCTTTGTATTTCTTTTTTTATACATACCACAATAAGTTTGAACTTTTGCTAGTTTAAACTTTTTGTGGTATGTATATTAGGTATTTTGGTGGAGTAGCTAAATTGGATTCAATCATTTTGGCCGAATCCAAGAAAAAGGGAGCTAAACAGAATAGTACGCAGGACAAACAGAAATGCCCACTTAAAGGGGAGCATGAAAACTCAAATCATCTCTGCTGCAAGAACCAATTACAAACATTGGCTCAACGGGCACAGCTTATCTAAGACAAATGCAGGCTGGAAATGTATTAATTATCTGATTAGGACGCATGACTCCAAAATGTTTTGGCATCTTATCCGGAGCCATGGTGCGGGTGTGGGGGCCAGGGAGCTCGTGGGTCTCCCCGAGGACCAGTGGGCTATGCACATAAGAAAGTTATATGGTGGGGAGGGAACATCTGGGGGGGCGGAGACTGGGGAATCAATTGCAGACTCCCTGGTAAGCAGGCACATCAGAGGGGCGGACTTACTCTCCCTCATCATGAAATCCAGGGCTTCTAGCGCCACAGACCCTGATGGGCTCTGTAATCTGATAGTAAAGGGAGACCCTAGGTGGTGGGTGCAGTTTCTATCCACTTTATTCTGCCAGATATGTGATTCTCTTCTTATCCCCCAGATGGAAGTCTTCCATCCTCATTCCAGTCCATAAAAAGGCTGCCCCTAACAATTCTTCCAATTTTAGGCTACTGGCTATGTTGGACTGTAGTTCCAAACTCTTTTCCAGCCCCCTTTTGGAGCTCCACACCTCTTGGGTTAGGGCAAAGGGTCTGCAGGGGCTGTCAACAGACAGGTTTCATGAAGGGCGGTGGGACTTTCCACTGGATATGGTCCCTCCTTACCCTTCTCTCAGACAGTCAATGTTACCCGGGAGTGGCCCTATACCTATGCTTCATTGATTACTCTGCAGCTTTCAAAAGCATAATTAGAGCAAAACTCTGGAGAAAGCTGGAAGCACAGGGTATAGACCCATCACTACTTTATTTTATTTAAGCCCTCTACAGTGACACAAATATTAAATTAGGAGGGGGAGTTGTTGAGCTCTATCACCACCACACAAGGTTTGAAACCGGGGTGCTCATTGGTCCCCTTATAACTTATACACGTCAGAGCTACCCGCAATCCTGAGCAGAACAAAGAATCATCCCTGTGATATGGAAAGATCAGCCTACCCTGCCTACTTTACGCATATGAGACAGTAATCCTAGACCACACTCCGCTAGGACTGCAGCAATCCCTTAAACCCCCTACACACTTTTTCCTAAGAACATGGCCTACTCCTCCACGTGGCAAAAATGAAAATAATGACCTGTGAGAAGAGTGCCTACGGTGCACCTTCATTCATATGGAGGCTGGGGGGGAGTAAAGCTGGAACAGGTAACCGACTACCGATACCTGGGACTATCCATAAGACCAGGCCTGTGTCTACAAGAACTTGGCACTGGCACGTCGCATAGGGCATGGGCCAAATGGCTGTGCCTCAAAAGAATCATCGGCTCTTAGGGAGGGGGTTCATTGGAGGCCACAATTATGGCGTATAGGGCTTCGGTCACTCCGAGTATTCTCTATGCTCTTGAGGTGTTCCCGTTGAGGGCAGTCGGCTGGCTCCCTAGATTGGAAGCAAAAATCCTTCACTCAATACATAGAGTCTCGGGGAGTGTTCCGGTGGAGGCTTTTCGGCTGGAGCTGGGTCTCTCTTCTTTACTAATGTCTTGGAAACTAGAAGCCATTACACTTTGGGCTAAGATTTATTATGACTATTTTGAGGGCCCCTCTCTGTTAGGACAGGTGGTAGCACATGCAGAGAGTTTCTCAAAGAGCATTTGGTTTAGTGACCTTGATAGACTGGCTAAACAATGTATGGTGTAGTTGGGTATTGATATGTCCCCGACACATGGTTACATTGCTACGTGTGTAGGATTGAGAGGAAGCTTACCCGTGTGGATGTGAGCCTGTCTTTAGATTACCTAGCCGGCCACCGTAAATTTGAAGTCTATTCCCATTAGGCCTTCGCACTTGGTATCCCTAAATCTTAATTAACAAAATTGTGTTTCCCAAAACTAGTGAGATTCATCACCGCCATCCGCCTCCAAACCCTCCCTGTGTTCGAAAATACAGGGGCTGCGTTGGGGTTCCTACAGTTGAAAGACTATGTAGATTGTGCAGCGAGCAAATAGAGTCCACTCGCCACATTCTGACTCAGCCCACAGTATCACAGGGCTTACAGCAAAGACCACACTTACACCTCGGCCGAATTCTAGGCTACAATTCTGACCCCAGTATAATCAGCCTATTATTTTTGGCAGAGGGTGGTGAAGAAACTTGACCTTGGCTCCGCAGGTGGCTGTGGCTAACCTTCCTCCATACAAGGGAGCTGCTCAATTTAACAATTTAAATCAATTTAAACACCCAAATCAAGAATAACTCAAATCGAAGGTTTAAAGTTACAATCATGATATTTCTCTAGCCCATCTATGCTTAACCTTTTATAATCCATGAAATGTGATCTACGATGAATGCACAATGAAATAAGGCTGTATTTAAATGTTATTATGTGTTTTTTTCTAATCTATTCTTTTTTCTAATTCATATGACAGTGTAAAATGGTTTTAAAAGTAACCAGAGATACTTAATAAAATAAATGTTTTAAAAACCCACTTTCAAGAGAGGCAGACAAAGGTATCTATGAGACCATTGCAGCACTATCGAAGCAGGGCATCCTAGTGCCATCAGAATCACCATGCAACACGGCTGTGTACCCTGTCAAAAAGGCGACAGGGGGGGTCCTGGCATTTTATACAGGGCTTGTGCCCTCTTAACCATATTGTAGAAGCAGAATACCCTTTAGTTCCGAACCCGGCAACTATTTTGTGTAGCTTCCCCACGAAAGCTGACTGCTTCACAATTATAGTTTGGAAGAATGCATTCTTCTCTATACCATTACACCCAGACTCACATGACTTAACTTCATTTCTATATAGAAATCCAAGACTTTCCCAAGGGTACTGTGAATCAACTTTCATATTCAACAGGGTACTCCAAATGGATTTAGGCAACCTGCAGATGGAGAGCATGGCCCTACAGTACGTAGTTGACATATTAATTTGCAGCAAGACAGAAGGACAGTGTAGAAATGACTCATTACACATATTGACAGTACTCTCAGAAAAGGGGTACAAAGTAGAAGAAGCCAAGCTACAATATTGCCAGACAGAGGTGTTATACATTAGACAGATGATATCCCAAAATGGCAGACGAGTGATGCCAGAGGCAATAAGCAAGACAGCAAAACCCACAACAGTCAGAGAGATGCAGAAGTTTTTAGGACTATGTAATTACTGCAGGGCATGGGTATTCGGTTACAGCATTTACACTAGGCCCTTACTGAGTGCATTGAAGGAAGCGCAAAGAGGGGAGGAGACATTACAATGGATAACAGAAATTACTGAGGCATTTAACGAGCTGAAGGAAGCAATATGCACAGCTCCAGTGTTGGGCATCCCAGATTATCAAATGGAATTCTTTATATTCTCACACTCCGATGGAGTGGTCATGACTGCAGTACTGACACAGAAGACTAGCCTGGGGCACAAGCATCTAGCTTATTACAGTGGGGAACTTGACCCAGTAATGAGAACACTACCCATGTGAACAAGCATTGGCTGCAGCCGCATTTGCAGTGGACAAATCACTTAATATTATCATGGGATGCAGCACCACTTTCTATGTGGAGCATGCTTTCTTTGTAGTACTGGAAAGATGGAAGAGCACATTGACAACACAGAGGGCTTCAGGGTACGAGGTGTTGCTATCTAACCCAGCTCTCAAGATAGTGAGATGCAGACTTGTCAACCGGGCGACCTTTCTCGCTGACATTTTACAGAAGGGTGACTATGCACATGACTGCACAGCGAACATAGAAGAATTCAGTCACACTCGCAAGGTGCAGGAGGATGCACTTGAGGGGTGAGACATGCTCTTTATTGACAGGTCTTCAATAATTGACCAAACGATTGGGGAAAGGCATACTGGGACAACAGTTGTAAGACTGAGAGAGGACGGGACAAGTCAGGTAGTGACGAGCGCACACCTGCCGGCACAAGCAACAGAATTAGCGGCCTTAATATTGTCATTGAAGCGCAGCAGGGAGTAGGAAGTGACAATTTTCTTGGATTCCACCTAGGTGACATCCACAGTGCATTTAGGACTGCCACATTGGAGGAGGAGGGGCTTCAGGCGTGATGATGAGTCACTGGTGCAGCACACACTCCTATTGGGCAGGTTAATAGAGGTCATAGATCTCCCAGAGCGAATAGCAAAAGTGAAGTGCCAAGCACACACAAAAGGGGAGGATCCTATCTCGAGGGGAAAGGAAGCAGCAGGTGCAAAGCAAAATGCACCGCCTAATTTGGGGAAATTTTAGAAATGGAGGCCTCATCCCACGCGCACCATTATGCAAGAACTATGATACTAAAAGAGGGGTACAACATATTACCAGTGACACCAATTATGGAGCTGCAGGGTGCTGCACCCAGGGAAGAGAAAGAGCTATGGCTAAGGAGGGGATGTACAATGTCCCCGACAGTCACCCTTCCTCAACAGTCGCCCTATGGCGGCAAAACAACACAGGGAAGGTGGTAATGCCACTTACATTATTGCACACAGCACTAACACAACCACACTATCTAGCCCATAGCGGGAAGGAGGTGCCTGCTGCTCATATTGGAGAAACATTGTTCTGTCCTAACTTGGTGGAACATGTGGCCGTATTTATGAATAATTGTCTATTGTGTAAACAATACACTACAGGTCATACATTAAGGGTAGTGAGAGGAGCCATACCTCGCCCAGTGGGTCCATTTCAACACCTGCACGTCGACTATGTCGACATGATCCAAGTTTGCAAAGTGTACCGCTACATGATAGTGGTCGTGTGTCCATTTTCCCATTGGATCGAGGCCAGTCTTTGTTCCCATCATGACGCCCCTAGAGCAGCAAAATTCCTGGCCCGGGAGATATTCTCACGATGGGGCATGTGTGAGGTCCTACAATCTGACAACAGCCCTCACTTCATCAATGAGATGTTCCGGCACATCACAACCTTGTTAGGAATCCACATAAATTCTCCTGTGCCTATCACCTGCAAGCAAACAGTATGTGAGCTTCTCAAGGGCTTGCTCAAGGAGGCTAGAGCGAAAACTAAAAAAAACTTAGAATAATAACTGGCTCCATTGCCTTCCCTTAGCCTTGTTCGCACTGCGCAATAAAGCAGGGTCCGACCACGTTTTAACCCCACATGAGGTGGTGACCGGACGGCGCATGCGACTTCCCCAGGCGACTTCCCCAGGCTCCTCCCACTAGGGCAATAAAGGATGCTGAAAATGTGTCTGATGTATTGGGTCAGGAAATTTATGAGTATACAACTTCCTTGATTGCTAGTGCCTCCTTTATATCTTGGCAGCTGTAAAGCCAACAGGAGCGGCCTGAAGCCGGAGAAGAGAGCGACAGTGCTGAGAACAATGAGGACTTACAAGTGGGATTCCCTGTGGATCACGGGACCACACATCGTAGAACTTAATTGAGAAGACCACTTGGATTCACCTCTGTGACTTCAAAACCTACAAAGCAGAGGCCTCTCCTAGCACTGACATCGACAGGGCCAACAATCCTCAGCAAGAAGAGCAAACCAATAATTCGGATCCAGCACTGCCGAGCCGAGGACACCAATGGTTATTTGCTCACGGGCAGCAGAGTTAGGGCAAGGACTTCCTACACATCAAGAGTGAGTGCACACTGCCTGTTTGTTATTTTTCTTTCTGCACACATTCATCGTGAAAGTGCAACTGCTTTATTGTATTTCTCCCATGCTTCCCACTGATCCCCATCCCAAAACCTTCCAAGGCCAATTTGTCCAATTTGTTAAAAGATCCAACAGAACCCGGGGATGTCATCCTAATGTGTATTTTTGTGTCTTCATACCGTATCTGGCCCAAGTCTACCCACAACCAGAAAGGAAATCCCTCTGTCCTTGCAGTCCTGTGAGACCCTAGAATTAAGCTGTGTCGGAACAACTATTCATTTTTCCCATGTCCGATTAGATGGTCCGCGGGGCTTGCACTAATACCATACTAATATTATAACGCTAATTTGTGCGCATTTCAGGTGGGTAACTGATATCTTTAAGCTGCACCAGGATCCAAGCAGCACGGGTAATGTCTTGTCTCTTGTTTCCAAGTGATGTTTTTGATCTCAATTTTTGGCAAATATTCTTTGTAGCTAGTGTTATCGCTGTATCCTCTACTAACATCACCCCAACCTCAGCAGGTGGAACAACCATGTCAGGTGGACAGGGGAGCACTATAAGCACAGTAAGAAGAGGTAAGCGCAGTGTTGATACAGAAATGGGAGGGGTGGACCTAAATCTCACTGACACTGCTCGAGTGTCTAACAACATGTGGTACAAGCTCATGACCAAAGTAGGCAAAAAACACACTGCGGATAGCTGCTATGTCGGCTCATTAATCCCCTGTGCCATGAGTGCCTCCAGAACGTTTGTAGCAACTGAAATATCAGCAGCAAGATCACAATGCCTTATGTACCTATCCATGGTTACAACCCGAGGAAGGCTTCAAGGGAAAACGGCAACATTGGGATGGATGTCCAAGGCAACATTACCCTATGAAGACAGTTATATAAAGAATTTTGACATGATGAACAATTACTGGCAATTAGACCAGGCTATACAATACATAACTGACAGCCCACAGAAAGGAGAGACAAGAACAGTAACACTGAAGGAATTTACCCTGCCTGAAGAGGGGGGTCAAGGAAATAGGAGGAGGGCCAGGATGTTGGGAAAGACCAGAAATGCTTGTGTATGGCCAAGTATGCACAGCAGAAGGATGGAAAGAGTTGTAGGTAGCAAGGCACACACCCTAGTACAAGCACCGGTAAACAGACTACAAGGAGAAAATGCCAAGTTCCTGAAAGAATGGGATGCAAGCACCAAGTTGCTCACCTGGGTGAACAATGAAGCTGGACCAATGCTCATAATACCACTGAAGAAACCAGCATTATGTGGGTGTAGTTAAAGAAAAGCATTATGAATGGAACACTATTGGGCATGCGGATCCAAGGCAAACGAGAAGCTGCCACCCAACTGGGGAGGAGTTTCCTCGCTGGTGCACATCAATATGCCAGCACTAGTAGTGCCACAGAAGAATGTGAAGATAGACGACGTCCCTAAGATGTACACTAACAGGAGAAAGAAGAGATCAAGAGAAGTGAAAGAAACGGTCAGTAGAAGTGAGCAGAGTGAAAAGAGACAACTATTTCCCATCAGAATCGGAAGCATCACTAGATGATGTACCACCTGAGCACAGGTTGTTCAGCAGGACAGAAATGTTTTTCGCATCAGTAATTCCAGCTGTACAAACATATACAAATGTGAAATGGTTGCAGATAACGAGGTGGGAGCTGATGCAGACAATAAACTCTACAGTAAACGGCTTCAACACAATAAGAGAAGAGCTCTTGGTCACGATAAGAGACCGAGCAGTATGGTTGATGGCACTCCAGAACAGGTATGTTCTAGACCTTCTGACATCGATGGAAGGAGGAGTTTACACCAAGATCGGGAGTTCCTGTTGTATGTTTGTGCTTGCGAATGACAGAGCGAATGTCACACTGAAAGAAGCAGTGACAAGATTATCGAAAATGCACACCAAGATGGAGGAGGAAGCCAAAGGAACAGGAAAGGACCAGAGTGGGTTGTCATTCATATGGTCATGGATGCCAACATGGTTAGCAGGCGGACTGAGGGTATTACTAGGAACACTAATTTTAGTACTAGTAGGAATGTGTGTGGTCAAGATCTGCATTACTCAATGTTGAAAAACTACTGAGAAGACCATAGGGATGAAAATGTTAGTGGATGTGAACATGGGAAGAAGAAAAAGACAAGATAGTGGAAGAAAGAAATAACCTGAGAGCAAGGATAATGGCGTGCCCACGATTCCCGGCTGAGATGATAATGTTTGACAATCCCTTTGACAACAGATACTGGAGAAAATGGTTATGGTGTAAAGTGGTTAGACTGGATCTATGCCACAATATGCCATATAGGTTTTGGATTTTGGGTGATGTCATACCCTGAGTGGAAAGGGGAGACACAAAGTTTCCTGCCACTGCATCTCCTTCCATCCCACAAGGGTCGGCTCCTCGCTTGTGGTTCTTACTGAGGCAGCCACTCCCAAGGTTGGGATCAGGTAGTGGCTGCCCTTCCCTGGTCATATGGGAAGAGAGTTTCCTTGGGGAGGGAGTGATATTGCTAGATTCATCACAGTACTGTAAGGAAGGCATGGTATCAAAGTAAGACAGACACAAGTGATCACAGTTCAAGGGTGTTTATTGAACTTATATCAGGGGTGTGAAAAATGCCCATTTTAACCTAAATCTAAGATGGGAGCAAGCTATGACCATCAAATAATAATAATACTGTCCTAGTGGAGTCTTGTCAAATAAAAAAGGGCCTATATTAAAAATAAAGCTATTGCCAATCCTTACCTCTATGCGAAAAAATAGTGTGGGATAATATTCACAAAAACAAAGAAGTGTTCACAAAATGATGAGTCCGGATGCTTAGACCGTGGGCCTCCCATCCCTGCGTTTATAACACGGGACAAGGCGAGTCACTCGAGCACAGCACATGCCTGGGCTTCTTCTGCACGAGGTCACAGTTTCCTTGACCAACATTAGGGGCCTTTGGGCCCAAGTCTCTTTGTGCAAAGTCTCTGAGGACCTGATGTATCATAAACAACAAAGAAAAGTTCATTTTCTAAATAGTCAAGCAGGAGATTTACTCTTCGCCCTGGTTCCCCCTAAAATGGGCTCAGATCCTTCTTTCACAATTAGGGCCCCTCAGCCGTTCTAAAGACCAACTTTAATTCCCAGGCATCCCTCAGTCGGATTCACAATTGCCATAACAATATCTTCGCCGGGGAGTTTTACTGTTCACCCTGGATCCCTGCTTCTGGGTTCAGATCCCTTTTTAAACAATCCCCCTCTTCCAAGCTCAGACCATTTTCAGTTTGTATATAATCAAAACCTTTCGAATGTGCACAGGACTTAACCCGTTGCCAGACCACTTTGATTTTTCCATTCAATATTCACATCCTCTGAGGGTACCAAATGGGGACCTTCGAGTGAGTGCCCAGGTAGCGCCGGACCACTATGCATCTGGTACTTATCTGGGTTTCAGAGAGGTAGTCGGGGCAGAGTGCTTGACTTTCCTGCATTCCAGACTTTCTGTACAGTTTTCACTACACTAGAGGTGGAGCTTGCCCACAAAATCTCCTGAACCTCATGGAGCGGAGAGGTTCAGAGAGGCAGTCAGGGGAGAGCGCTTGACTTTCCAGAATTCCAGAGTCTCTTTACAGTTTTCACTGCACCAGAGGCAGAGCTTGCCCACAAAACCTCCTGAACCTTGCAGCGCAGAGAGGTCAGAGAGGCAGTTATCGAAGACTGAGCAGATCAAGGGGCTTGTGGGCTGCCTCACACACTTCTATAGTTTAGTTTAGTTTATTCATTTGTATTGTGCACCAGACCCGAGAGTATGAGGGCGCATGAGCAGCAAGGTGATTCAAAGATATAGGATTTGGTCTGAGGAGGTGCTGAAGAAGCAGAAGGTAAGCACACACCCATCTATCATAAGGGAGCACAGTATCAGCGCGAGTAGTGAAAAGACACTTTCAAAAAATGTTCAGTGCCTTTCACCCCGCTCCCCTGTATGGACTTTGGGTGATCTTCAGGGTGATCCCTATCAACTTCCATGATGGAGGAGTTCATCCGCCTGGCTCAATCGTGTGAGGACCCCCCTGCGAATGAAGAAAGGAGCCCTGTCTGGTCCCGGGGCTTTCAGACTAGAATGTAGAGTCAAATACTAAGGCGCCCAATACTAATGGCAAAACCGAGAAAAAGAAAAAGAGGAGAATGCTAGAGGGTGAATCCCAAGGAGGCCAACTTTATTTGAATTCACAACAAAAAAGCAAAAATCAGAAGCAAACACTAAGAGGAAGGGTGCCACAAGTAAAATGTGATACATGAGTTTATGTGAGTTTATGAGAGCTCCGTGTGATAAGTACAGAAATGAATCTGGTTTTGTTTGGAATACATTTGATTGGAGAGGTATTCGTAGACTCTTTAGCTACTATTGAGCCCTGAATTAAATGAAAGAGCTAAACTGAGAACAGCTCACTTACGTTGCCTTGATGCCTTGATGCTACATTATTTGTTTCAGTGACGCTTGTACATTCATGTTTTGTATAATATGGTTTTAATATTGGTATTGTGAGTGCGTTGATACACACATTTCGTAATGTTTATTGATGTCTGTTTATTTTTTTGAACCCTTGCAATGAATGAGGCCTGTAACTTATATGTAGTATGTGTTTTATATATTTCTTGTAGAAAGCGGTCATGCTGATCAACTCTGGGGTATAGAGTCTTTGTTGACCTTGTGAAGGAATCGTGTCCTGAAGATGGCCTAAGAAAAGAGAGATTTAAGACATTAGAGATAGTGTCCAAAATAAAAGAAAATGGCCGAAACATGTCGACATCTATCTGAAATACCCTCATGATTTAACTGTGGGATTTATATACAAACCAAGAATTCTGTGTTGTTTGTACCCCCTTGTTCCATGAGTGCATTTGTACCTTGGTTGTTATATGGAAATAAGGTTTTTTAAAAAGTTTTGTATTGTGTAAATGTGTAATGTTATATGCAGGGCATTTGTCTCCCTTGTTTTATCAACAATATTAAAAAGTGAATTTATTTTTTTTAAGTCTGTGCTTCTATTGGGTTTATGATGTCACTTAGTAGCCAGATGGGATATGTCTAGTTTGTAATTGAGCATACAATTCCTGTGATGGAATACGAGGGGCTCCAGCTCATTTAAGATCAAGACAATGAGATAGGAGATTTTCAATAACCACCATTTTATAGCCTTCCAAGAGACCTGGTTAACCCCGAGATTCAAGGTAGATAGATTTTCGATAGTAGAACAATTAGTACAGAGCCAAGGCATAGGCAGAACTGCAGGTGGTTTGCGACTGGCCTTTAGAGATTCCATCTTTATTGCCATAGAAGTGGTGAGTAGTATGAACCAGGGGAATTTAGCGATACAAGCCAGACTAAGAAATGGAGATTCTTGGCACAGCAGTCCAGTGATTTATGTCTACTGGAACCCTTTAGTCTCATCACTACCTGTTTTCCTTGAGCAGTTGGCGGATGTCCTAACAGAGATTAAAATGACCCACAAGCTGGAAAATATCTTCCTCACGGGAGACCTGAATATTCAGTGCATCCAAATACTTGATGCAAAGGGCCTTCACAAACTTTTATCAAGGAATGGGAATCTATGGACAAAGTTCCTGTCAGATTGGGACCTGATGATGGCCAACAGTAACATCAAGGGTGTCGTACCCCCAGCGCTCACATGGTCCAGGATTAAAAAAGGGTCTACGGTTGACTATCTATTTCTATCTAATGTAAGTGACTTCAATCCAGCAATCCAACTAAGTCAATGCTTAGGATGGGATGCCTAATGGAAGCCCTTATTTATACATTTTTATGTCAAAGTTCTTTAAAGTTGGATGATGAACCCTTGTATAACGCCCCTCTCTTTGAATCCCCCTTACCTCACTGAGCCAAGAAGTAGGTTTGTTTTGCAAATTAAAAGATTAATTTGAAGAATTAAACAATATCTATATCACACTTTTATGAATAAAATAATATTTGAATAGCACACTTATGAATATGGACGGTAATCAACAATGGGTAATATTACAAAATTAACAATCCCTTTAATCACTTAGGAGTATGAATATGGAGGATACAGTAGCAGAGAATACTTTATGTGATTCTAGGAAATGCAATAATGGGAAAGAATGCAACACAGAAATAGACTCGATATGATTAAAATCAAAAGATAATATGGTCACTTTTTCCTCTGTGACTACTCACTCCCCCTATGCAATATGAAGAGGTGGAAATGAGGGCACACAGGTTTCAGGAATACAATCAAGAATGCAGTTCAATCCCAGTTCCCGCAGCAAGCTTAGAGAAACAGGTATGATTTTAAAACAGGCAAAAATACTTTTGAATGTGATTGCAGTTAAAGTGAAAATATGCTAAATTGATATTAATTCACTAAAAGAGATTCAGGATGAGTGATAGTTACTGGAGATTGGTTCAGGTCAACACTAGCAATGATTCATGAATGATTATCAAATTGAAAATTAATTTCAGCAATTGAGAACAAGGGGCAGCTATTTTCACAGAAAATGAAATTGAGCCAAATTGCAATTCGCGGCAATTTTTCCGCATGCGTAAATCGCTATTATGGAAAAACTATAATGAATTGGAATTTGGGTTAGGATCTTAGCTTTAAAATGACAGTTACATTTTGCTTCTAGGACGTGCGGTTCAAAGGTTACAGAGTTTTTGTGAAGGTAGATTTTCAGAAATAAATGACAGATTGCGCTTTACAGATTTGAAATCAACAGGATGGACACAAGATTCTATAATGCAGTTCTGGACAGGTTAAAATGGTTGGAAGAGGAATTCTTTAAACTAAGAGATTGGTTATGGACATTTCTAGACTATAGACTCACTCCTAGCTTTGGAATGGAATGGGCCTTGTCAAAGATCTGGGCAAGGGGTTTGGCTTCACTCTCGCCACCGGACAGGTCTTAGGCCCTCTGGGTTCTGCGTTCAGCACTGCACGGCGGTCTGCGGCCTCTTGAACTGGATCTGACGGGTCTTTGATACAGCTCTGCTTTCTGGGTCTGGACCTTGGTTCTAGCACAGGGTTCTTGGCTAGAATAGAACAGCTCAGCCCGGCTGTTGAATGTGAGAATCAGGTTGCTAGATTCTACAGGCCGGCTGAGAAGAGTTCAGCTTTTGGTTTAGGCCTCTCTGCTTCAAGGTTCTAGAGTTTGGGTTCTAGAGTTCTGGTCTCTGGATCTAGATCTGGAGTCTGTCTGGATATTGTCTGGATCTGGTCTGGCAGAGTGCTTTGCAGGAATCGGTGAGTAGTGGAAAAAGGAATGTTCTATCTGGGTCTCAGCAGTTCCTATTTATGTGTTTACAAAGTGGGTGGGTAGGCTGATTCTCTATGCCCAACCCCCTAAGGAGTTGATAGGTTAGAGGATTCTCTGTCCCCTGACTGGAGAAAAGATCAGCGTGTCAGAATGAGTCATGTTTATGGCTTAACTGAAATCCCTCCCCTTTGCTTTTACAGAGAAAATCAATTTTACCCAAAAAACATATTTCCCAGATACACAAGTTGTTCATAATACATATACACATCACATATTAATTAAGGCATGTCTCTGTTCAAGTCCCATGTTCCTACGAGCTTTAGTTCCGAAATGACAATTTATTTGCGCTTTTGGTGAGTTTCCCAATATTGGTTCTGCGCCAAATTTGAAACATGCATGCATATCCTCTCTGGGCACATTCCTGTAAATTCTTATGTTCATAGCAAAAACACTGCAGCTGCAATATTAATAATTCCGGGGTTTGGTCTCATAGCATCACACAGCGTCCAGCTTAGTCTTAAATTGTGGGTGAAATTTTCATTTTAAGAATCCCAAAGTTTCATATTTTGTCAGCTTGGTAAAATTTGTTATACACAATTTTATAAAACATATATTTGCTGGGCTACCTGAATCCACAATGGTTTGTCTCTGCCCCTAGATCTGTCTGACTCAGAGGGTCACATGTCTTGTTTCTCCCAGAGCAGTTGTTGACCAATCACACCCAAATCAGCATATTCTATTCATCCCAAAGCCCCCATTGTCTTGACTGAGAGCAACATGCCAGGGTGCCTTGGCTAGTTCCTGTTCACACCAGTCTGCCAATCTCTTGGCCAAGGGCAGAAGGAAGCTTCTTTGTCTAGGGATAAGGTGTGAAGGGTTCCCATGAACAGAAGGCCTCTTGAAGTTTTAACTAAATCAGATTACCTTTTAGTCAATTGCAACATAGTTCCTTGTAAAAAAAATACATGTATGAACTCACAATAAGCAACATATCTTTAAATCAAGTCTTTTTCAACAATGAAATCACTGTGTGGCACTCTATGTGGCATTTTGATGGAATTCTCTTCCTTGGCATATTTAACTTCTGAAACGCAGCTCTCCTGTCAGAATTATAAATCACAAGCACCTGAAAGAGGCGGGTAATGGTACTACACCCATTTTGACAGCTGTCTTTCCATCAAATATCTTTAAAAGTGGATTTTGTTCTAATAACACATGATTCTTTCTGACATTGGATTTATGTGGATTCTTGCAGTATAATGATGTGGAACACCCAACAAGGAGGTTGGATCTTTTTAGGTGGTTTGTGAGCCATGATTTTAGCAAATTTGACACCAAATAAAAATTGATTTTTGAGACAGCTCTGTATTCCTTGGCAGAGATTTTGCTCTGTGAGCAGCCAAAGGATGGGTTTTGGCAGTGGTCTCCGGTGCTCACTAAGATAGGCAAAAGTGGATGGCAGCCTATTTTTCAGGTTTTCACTGCACATTTTCTGGTGATTTCTGGCGAGCAGCATGCTTTCCAGTGGCCATTTTGATGTTTCTGCTGCCAGCAATGCCTAGTGATGTTGCAGGGCTTGGACGAGTGGGGTGAGACATCCCACAGTAAGGACCTGTTTAATACTTGCACAGACTTCCAGGTAAAAATGTTGGGCTCTGTCGACTATAATATCTTGGAGGGCCATTTGCTGAACGACAAGACGCACCTCGTTAGGTATTGTGCCTCAGAGGTCACAGTGAACAATGGGGGAAACAGACCTAAGTTGCAATGCCTGAATGAAGGTTTGTCTGCATTTGTGAGGACCTACATGGATGCAGAGTTGGATTTGTTATGTAATCCAGTGTCTTTTGTGCATTTTCTGTAGGAGCTCCCAAAAATTAATCATGTTCACTCCTTTGATGATGAAACTTTCCAAAAGATGAGAGCTAGGAGGAGGGACATAAGAGGGATAAGAAATAATTCTCAAAACCAAGACGAGATAAATGCGCAAATCAAAGGCAAAAATACAGAAATTGGTCCAGGTCACAGAAATCTTTCCATCTACAAAAAGACAGTGAAAACATGCTGAAGACTGTGGGCAAGGCCAATTCTAGGACTTTTTGATCCACCATAAATGCGAGAGATAAACCACAGGAAATCTTTCAAAGTAATGTAATCCAAGAGTCGGAGTGGCATCAACACTTCTCAGCCCTCTACGAACAACCAGATAGTGAGGGAAAATTCACATGCGAAGGTGTTGATTGGACACTAGATTTCACCCAAGACACAATAAGGGATCTGTTTAAGAGGTCCTCTGGATCTAGGGCTTCAGGGCCTAATGGGCTGACCAACCATATCTTCAAATCAGATGCTCCCATGTGGTCTTATATCTTGTACGATCTATTCACTGAGGTTTTAGGTACAAGATCTATCCGTAAGTCATGGTGTGAGGCAATAGTGATTCCTATCTACGAGAATGGAGACTGGGCGAATCCCACAAACTATTGTCCGATCTCCCTCCTTTTGATGCAAATAGTAAGATTTTGCAGGTCTGGTTCTGATGGAGTTGGAAGCGTGGATTAAGAAGTCTGGAATCCTCTGTTAAAATCAAATTGGGTTCCAAAGGGGCCTGTCAATAATGTTAAATGACCTGCTAATCAGTATGGCATCAATTGAATCCTTCCTAAAGGGGAGACATAGACACAGTAAATAGAACTCAATCTGTGGGAAAAGTTAAGAAGTTGGGGTCTTCCTGCCTCCTTATTAGCTATAATAGTAAAGCTTGAGGAGCGCTCCCATCTGAGAGTAAGGCTGGACAGACAGGGGAGTCTCTCTATGCACATCCAGACTGAGATTTGGGTTAGGCAAGGATGCATGATAGCCCCTTGCTTGTTCAACCTCTACTTGGCCGATCTGGCCATGAAATTGAGAACGTGTGGCCTGGTAAATTCAAAGGTGGGATCGGCTTGTTTGACTTGGGTGGCCAATGCTGATGACATTGTGCTGCTCGATTAGACCCTGGTGGGACTTCAATGCTTGTTGGATGTGTTGGGAGAGTACGCCCTAGCCAATGGTCTAAAGATCAATCCAGCTAAGTCCAAAATCGCAATGTTCAAATGACCGTTAAAAAGGCCCCCTGCTTTGGCTTGGATGCTGGCAGGGGGAGTCATGCCAGTCGGACAAGAGATATTGTACCTGGGTTTCAATATGTACTCCTTCCCATCACAGGAGCACGTAAAGGTGGCAATGGATGCGAAAGCTAGTCAACTGGGCTGTCAAATGAAGAAAATAAAACATGATCTATGCAAGTATTCAGTGATGCAATTAATAACATTTTACACTAGAAGGACATCCCAGTCTTGTTGTATGGGACATTTTTCAACCCAATATTAAGTACAATAGACTGGGCAAGGTTAGAAGGTAAAATATGGAAGAATTTTCTTTCTCTTCCACAGTTACTCCCAATAGCAAGTGTCGGGTACGAACTAGGTTTACAGTCCCTTCTTTCCCATGATGAATGGAGGGTGCTATCAACTTACAGATTGATTCGGGTACCATGGCCCAACTCCCTCTATGAGGAGATCAATACAGACCTCCAGGGCTGCAGAAATCAGTTTTTAAATAAACTGCAGAAGGTGGCGGAGGGAATCTTGGGATTGTATGATTGTACAATGCAGGATCTAGTCGAAAATCTATTGCAGGTAAAACTTTCCCTAAAAATAAATGATTGGAATCAAACTATTTCAGAAATGCGCAGCCAGAAGATTCACCAATGCCTGTTATTTCAGGACAAGCCACGGGGCACAGTAATTGGTTACCTGAGGTGCTCACCTAGCTCCATGGTGAGAGATGATTTTCTAAGATTCCGGTTGAACATTTACTTATTTTGTATTTATTTATTTAGCATTTGTAGAGCGCGCCTAACCCGTAGGTATCTGGGCGTCGAAGATACAGTGTAAGAAACGTTTACAGTAGTTACTACAGGCAGCATGCGATACAGTCATTCATTTTACAAGTGCGTCTTTGCAGAATTTACAATATATACAAGTTGAATATACAATTTACAATATGAAGGTTCTCAGGTTCTCATTTTGCCCAAAAGCAAGATTCTGTACATTAGGCATAACGACCTATACTGTGACAATCTGTGCAAGCGCTGTGATGATCAATGTATTGAAATTCTGAGATATGTCTTATCTGGGTGTGTGGGAACAAGGGAACTGAGAGTTAAAAGGTTCAAGAAATTCGTAGACAGGGACTGGTAGTTGGACTCCCAGTCATTCTGGGAGCGCATTAATGTGGGTCATGAGAGTCGTCTTACGTGGAAAGTAATTGCAGTATTGAAAGAACTTAACCTGGTGTGTAAACTGGTCTAAACTGTGTCAGTTAAACAGCCAGTCTTATTCTGTTCTTGACTTGTTTTGGTAACATTTCTATCTTTGTGCTTGATTTGTAGGAAGAATGATTTGTGTTCTGAGCTTGTATTTGTTTTTGTTTTATTCAATGTTCGGTTTTAAATTGCATCTTTTGTATGTATGTGAAAAGTCAATTTTGTTGGCTGTAACACATTAAATAAAAACATTAAAAAAATGGATCTTCATAAAGTTCAATCGAACACAAGTTCTTTGCGCGTACAATATTGCTGCTTGCAGCCTTGAGCATCACCCAGTCCGGTCTGTTATCAGTTTCTCCCGACTCATCTGCTGTGCTGAACTTTGCTGCTGTCAAGGACAATACCACAGTGGCAATCGCTTCTCCCTGCCTTGGCTATGAATGCGGGAGGGCCCTGTGTACTTTGGACACACGCTACACCTCTCGTCAGCTATGATTCCTGGTCTTATGTTTCTTTTCCTTGAGGCTTCCTGAAAGTCACAATCCTTTCTTGAAAAGGACAAGGGTAACTCCCTCTTTGTCGTCCTCTCTGGTCTTGCTGCCTTTCTCCTCTGTTTAAACTACCATCCCGGAATACCTGCTTCCTTGTGCATTTGGCCTTGCTCAGAGTGGGTTTTCATGCTCCGCCTTTTATCTGTGTGGGGAAGTGTGATGGAAGTCAGCTGTGTGTAATTATCAGTAATTGCCTGACTCTGACTGACCCTTGCGTTGGAACATGTCACTTATACAGCTCTGGTTTTAGTCCGTTGTCGCTCACGGTGAACTGTCTGTGGGCGAGTGTTCATGTCGGAAAAGGGGGGGGGGGCTGAGTTTCTAAATATCCTACCAGGTAGGATGGGCAAAAGGTGTCTTAAGGAAGGGGATACCGCATCTCACCCTTTGGTGTCCCACTTCCACTCACTAAAAACACATGTGATCCTCCCCCACTGGTCCACCCCCAGGATCTGGATCCAATAGCGATGGCTGTGTCCTGGCCACATGGATGACAGATCCCCGGGGACTAGCGGGTGAGACACCTTCAGGTTTCTCACAGTAACTTGCCCAAATATGGACAAAGAGAATTTAATGGGTAATTTTCCATCTCTCACCGCTGGGGCAGGGAAACTGATTTATGACGTCTAAAGGGAAACAGCAGGGATAACTGGCAGTGGGCGACATGAAGAGTTTGTTCTCCACCCTACGGGGAACAAGCTAATGACTTATGGCAGAAGGCAGGCCTTGAGGGGTTGCTAATCAGCAGTAATGCCCACAAAGGTACTCCATTCAATAACTGTAGAACAAATGTATGGCAGGCCCTAAGGGCGATGTACCCAGATTTGAGTGACATGCAGTCTATACTAGGTCACACAATGGGTCCAGATGAGAACCCTGAACACTACATTCAAGAGATTAAAGAGAAGTGGCCTTTAGAAACACGACTAACATACCTGTTTTTACCACATCCTATTGAGAGGCCTTCCAGCAGAAGTACAGGCTGAAGTAGGGAAGGTAATGGGGGCAGAATATATGGAGTGGCCAGAAATACAGGCCAACATAGTACATCACTGCAAAGCTAAAGAGCATAGGGAAAGAAAGAAGGTCGATGATTCCCAAAAGGCAGAGGCAAAATTGGTACAAAAGAAATTGGCTAAAATAAGCATGGAAGGAGCTGTCCTAACTGCCCTTCCAGAAGGGGGACCCATGATAGAGGGGGGATTCATACCACAAGGTTTCATACAACAGGGAGGGAGGATAGCATGGAGATGATACAGAAGGGATATGATACAGCAGGGAGGGTCTGCACCCCAGGGTAGTTTTCGCTGCAGAGCGCATTCGCACCAATTGGGGGTTTGTCTCGCAAGGGGCTATTTTCTGAGAGCATGAGGAGACTTCCAAAGAGGAACGGGACTTTGATATGGAGTAGCAAGGCTACAATATAGAGGGCAGTGTTTTGCTTGTGGAGGAATAGGTCACTTTATGAGGGAATGTAGGAGCAGAATCCAAACACAGTATGGCCCTGATGGTACCCCGTACTACTACATCATGCCTTACTACTCGCAGACACAGCAGCAAACTCATCCCCTTCAATACACATTTCCACAGAATATTCATAGTATGCCGCAGCAGCAAGCACCACCCATGCAACACACATTTCCCCAGGCCATATAGAAAATGCTACCACAGCAATCCCTGATTATCACTAGTGCCCAGAATGTGCCAACAATGCCCCAGCGGCACACACCAGCACCAGCAATACAAACAGCTTCACAGCCACTTTCACCATTCATCCTGCCCACTGGTGGCATCCCACAGCAATATGTAAGGAAGGCATGGTATCAACAGTAAGACAGACACAAGTGACCACAGTTCAAGAGTGTTTATTGAACTTTAAAAAAAAGGGTTTGAAAAACTCCTATCTAATCCTAAATCTATAGATGGGAGCAAGCTACGACCAACAAATAATAATAACGCAGTCCCAGTGGTTTCTTCTCAAAATAAAAGTGCCTATACTAATAAACCTATTGCCAATCCTTACCTCTAAATACAAATGGTGTGGGAAACAATGTTAAGAAAATAAAGAAGTCTTCACAAATGATATGTCAGGATATTCAGACCATTGGCCTCCCTTCCCCACGTTTTCAGCATGGGACAAGGCGGTACACTCGAGCCCAGCACAGTCTCTTGCTTCTCTAGCACGAGGATACAGTTCAATCATTAGCATCAGGGCCTTCCATGCCCATGTCTCTTTGCCGTTCAAAGTCTCTTTATTCAGGGGGCCTGATGCAACAAACAAGTTATTTTCCTCTTTCAGATTTGCCCAAATACTCAATTTCTTAGGCGATTCACTTTTCACCTCGGACCCCCCTCAGCCGGGCTCAGATCCTCTCAACACAATGTTCTTAATTTCTCGTAGGATATTCTTTTTTCGGTAAATCAAAGTTTACCCTGGATCCCCCTCGGTAGGGCTCAGATCCCTTTTAATGCAATGTTCAATTAGTCTCCGTCTGCTGGGCTCCTACTAATCCCAACTTTACACAAACTTGCTTAAACCAAAAACCTTTTAGCTGATCTCCCTCCGCCGGGCTCAGACCAACTTCATACACTTTCATCAACTATCGAAGACTTTCGAATGTGCACATGATTTTGCTTTAAACGTTGCAGGGCCACTTCGACTTCACAATTCTTTCTCAATCTTCAGATTTGCCACCTTTCAGCTAGATACCTAATAGAGACTTTTGAATAAGCATATCATATCATATCACCCACGTGGTGCCGGACCACTCTGTCTGTGGCATCGTATCTTGGCTTTAAAGTTCAATCACTCACTGCTGTTTAATTGTGTTTGCGTTGCTTGCCACATACGCTTCAAACACTGTTCTCTTCAGTTTTCACTATATAGGGTTGCCGCTTGCAACCTTTGCTTCAACACAGACTGGTATCAGTCACCCCAGCTCACCAGATGTGCCAACTTCACTGGTGCTGCTTTGTTGTAGGAGCCAAGGACAGTACCATGGCAGCAAATGATTCTCCCCGCCAAAACTATTGACGCGGGAAAGCCCCGGGTACCTCCAACAAACAATACAGGATTCTTCAGCCTTGATTCCTGGTCTTATGTTTCCTATTCTCGAAGGTTCATGAAAGTAACAGTCTTTTGTTGAAAAGGTCAAGGGCACTTGCCTCCTTGCAATCCTCTTCGGTTTTGCTGTCTTTCTCCTTGTATTAAAGTGCCATCTTGGAACTGCTGCTTCCTTGTGTGCTTTGCCTTGCTCAGAGTGTTCTTTCGTGCTCCACCTTTTATCTGTGTGGGAAAATATGATCGAAGTCAGGTGTGTGTAATGTTCAGTAATTGCCTGACTCTGCCTGACCATTGTATTGGGACATTTCAGGTATACAGCTCGGATGTTAGTCCATTTTCTCTCACAGTGAGCTGTTTGTGAGAAAGTATTCGTGTTGGAAAAGGGGGGGTAGAGTTCCTATGTATCCTACTTGGTAGGATGGGGTGTTACAGGGAAAGGGAAACCGCGTCTCGCCATCTGGTGTCCGACTTCCACTCCCTAAAGATCCCTCACCCAGTTGATCCTCCCGCACTGGTCCATCTGCAGTAACTGGATCCAAAAACGATGGCTGTGTCCTAGCCACCTGGATGACAGATCCCCAGGGACTAGCGGGTGAGACACCTTCAGGATTCTCACAAATATCAGCCGCTAAATCCTCTCCAGACGCAAGCACAGGCAACATATTCAAGTACAGACACAAGCACAGACACCCAACCAGCAATGGGACACAAACTTGTTATCTCAGGACACGGTACCATACAACACAGGAGCAGCAGTTTTGGGGTGGAGGGGCATTCCTTTTCTATCCTCGGGCACAAACATAAATACACAATACGCTGTGCCAAATCCTATCAGTAACTGCAGACCCGGAAGTGTAACCACAGGTGGCAGTGAGCATAGGCAGTAAGACATTCTCATTTTTGGCTAACATGAGGACTACGGAAGATTCCCTTTGTTTAATAGAATAATGGACACCCATGGATTCTCTGTGGCTGTTGTAACGGTTACTTTCACAAAAGACCTACCCCTTACCATTGGCAATCAGGAAATAGTTGTGCCCCTATTGTACCCCAAAGATACTCGGATTAACATATTGGGCAGCGATATTATGAGCAAATTGAGCATGATTATTTTGTTCACTGACAAAGCATAGTGTGTTCTACTCCTGGGGTGTACTACAACAGAGCATGCACAGTGTGCAAACACTCTGCGCCCACAGCGCAATGTGAGGGATCCCAATATACCCTCAGTTATTCCTCTATGGGGTGCAGGTGCTGTTAGGCTGCGTACCAAGGATAAGAAACCACCTCTTCCAATTACCCACTGATTTTTTTGTTCAGAGCAGCAGCACACCAGGAAGAGGCATCAGGCATGGTTATCACCATACAGCTAGATGTGGGTTTAACACAGAAGGACAAGTTGATCGTACAGGGGGTAGATGAGGATGGTATTGAATGGTGCACTATCCTGTGTTTTGATCCCACCCAACGCTTGACTGACTTGACTAATGAGCAACCTTTTGATGAGAACAAGGACATAAGGACATAGGAAATATGGTGTTCAAGATTAGCATACCATTGCTCAGAGTGGGCTTTCATGCTCCGCCTTTTATCTGTGTGGGGAAGTGTGATGGAAGTGTGATGGAAGTCAGCTGTGTGTAATTTTTTTTTTTTTTTTTTTTTTTATTTGCATTTAGTTCATTTACAAGAATAATTTCGAGTAGAACCTTTGCAAAGGAGCAAGTTAAAATCCATGTATAAAGAGAAGAAAATTTAAACATTTGAAATTACATTATTTTACATTAACACACAATACTTTAAAATACTTTAAAATACAATTTAAAATACAAGTGAAAGAAAAGATATACCAATCAGTTTATCAACTCAGCATTTCATTCTCCAGTCAGAATAAGTTCTTTTTCTATATGCTTACAGAAGCTTACTAATTCATAGATTAAACGGTTGTGAGTTCCTTGCATCATGCGAAACCATAAAAACTCAAGGCAATCTTCAAACCCTATATCAACAAATTTCATAAGTCTTGCTGTACGTATTTTGTTAAAATGGGGACAATAGAGTATGAGATGCTTCATTGTTTCATATGGTTCGTTACACTCATCAAATCGACATCCCACAGCAAATGTGGTGGCATTTGTTTGCCAATTCTTTATTCTATCTCTAGTATGGTAAAGATTAAATCTAAATCGGATGTATGCCTTCCTGATGATTTCACAGGGGAATAAAGTGATATGTGCATAGCGGGAGATGCGCTGTTTAACAAAGGCACCATATTCTTCATAAGATTTATAAGTCATAATCCGATCAATAGTTACGCACCAGTCTAAATCAAAAAGTTTTTTTTTTGCATAGCACGGGCAAAGATGGATATCATTCACTGTAATATTCACTTCACTTAAAAGTTGTTGCATTTTCAATTGATAGTTATAAAAGGAAGGAGGACAGTGGGTACCCAGCATCTTATGCAAATCCGCATATAGCGAATTATTCGGTGGATAATTCATTTTTGCAAAATGAGATAACTGTCTCCATTTCCATCTAGACGATAGTGCCACCAACCCCAATTCATGGCGTATGATGGCATTTGGAATGGACATAGGCAAGAACATTGCTGCTTTTAAAAGTGAACCTTGTACACAATCCAACATATTAGACATATAACACAAACATATATCTAGTGCATAAAGAATGATACTCTCAGTCTTGAGGGACATAAATTCAATTAACGGAGTTAATGAAAATTTGCAAAACCGGGTATAAATCCTTTTCATTTGCGAGAGGAGTGTCCTGGTTTTGCATTTGATTATGTCTGTCCATACCTTGATAGAATTCTGATCAGAGAGATGATACCCCAAATAAATGGCGTTGTTAATACAAGATATCTGTGTGTCCATAATATGCCATCTAAAACTGCCCTTTTTCTGCTTCACTCCAAATTTCATAATGGCAGTCTTTGCCGGGTTGGGAGTCAAATTGTGGTCCTTTGCAAATTCCTCAAAGAGTGTTAATTTAGTTTGTAAGCCTACAGGAGTAGGATCAAACAAAATAATATCATCAGCAAAGGCAATCCATTGTAAGGATATACTCCCAACCTTCACGAAGAACAGGTTCATCTTTTCCCAGGTTTTATCCAGATCCGCCATATATAGATTAAACAGGGTTGCTGCAAGGTTGCAGCCCTGTTTCAGGCCCAGTGCTGTTCCTATTGGAGCTGTGGTGCCCCCGTCCTGTGATATTTTTATTCTATAAGATGTGTTGGTATGCAATTTCATGATCCAATACATTAAATCTTTTGGAATTCCGAAAGCCAACATTTTCATCCACAATAAGTTGCGGACAACATTATCAAAGGCTGCACTCATGTCAATCATTGCGATATATACCGGATTGGAGTTCTTATTCTTGGCTCCAGCAATGACATGCGCAAGGATAGTTGCATTTAAGGTGGTACTCATATTCTTTCTAAAACCCGTTTGAAATTTAGAATAAAGACCCTTGGACTCAATAATCTTCTCCAGATCGTGAAGAAGTAGAATCGCAAAGATTTTGGCCTCGGTATCGATTAGAGAAATCGGGCGGTAATTTTCAGGACAGGAAGGGTCACCCCTCTTAAATATCGGGACTATGTTTGCAGTTAACCAAGATGGTGGGATTTCCCCAGAATTGAAGATGGTTTCGAATTTGGTATTTATAATTTCTGCCCACATGGCAGGGTCCGCTTTATAGAGACAAGGGGGGAGCCCGTCTGGTCCTGCAGCCTTAGAATACGACAGCCTCTAGATTGCCCAAATTATGTCTCTAATGCTCCAATTGAACCGAGGGATCGTGGTAGAGTCTAACATTATACCAGGAAGAAATTGGAACTTATAAGGTAGTTGAAATTTTGCAGTTATATACTTCAGCCATGTCTGATCAGAAATACAATTTGGCATAGATAACACGGCATTTTTTGGGTCGGTTTTTAGAGTACGCCATATAACTCGAGTGTCATGTGACGTGATGGCACGAATTAAAGTACAGTTATCTTCATTGTGTCTCGAGATCCGGGCGAATCTTAAGTTTTGTTTGTACTGTGAGATGATTTGATTCCGCCTTTCTCTGAGTCTTTCAGTGCCTAAGACATTATATTTTAATTGTCTTAATGCTTTGTTTTTTTCCCTTTTCAACAGTTTACATTTCTGATCGTAAATGTGTGTGTGTTTCGCACTACTGCGGTTTTTACAAAATTTGAGCAAAACAGTGTCAACTATTTCGGAGTAATCCCTATCAGATAGTTTTATTCTTAAATTGGTACCATATTGATCAACTCGCATTGTTTCTCGAGATATGTGTTTAACAATCTGATCGCACAAACCATTGTTCCACCTAATTGAGTGCTGAGGGCGATCAACTTCTACTGCTGTTAGTGAACTATTTGCCCCTAACAATTGACATTTCAATTTCAATGATGTTATAAGTTGTGCATGATCACCGATCAATATAGGCTCTATTACTAATGGGGCCATGTAGACTATAAGATTGCGAGATACAAAGATAAAATCTATCATTGACTTCTTGACTCCTCTTTCCCATGTAAATTTGGATTTCATATCGTGTGTCGCCAAGAGATCCATGTCCCAATCGGTTAAGAGTTCTCTAAACTTGGCTCCTCTAATGCATGCTAAGGTTGCGAGTTTTGATGGACTAGTTTCATTCACATTTCTACAGTCGCAGTTAAAATCGCCACCAAGGATAATCTCACAATTCTGATATGTACTAGCGGAGAGTTCCAAGCATGCTTCAAGATCATCAAGCATCTCTTCAATAGTTAAGTTGGCAGGGTTCTAATATAGTGAGATGATAATTAATGATGGGTATCTGATTGAGGGTATATTAAGATGAACCCCTAATAGACTCGGAGAGTTCCACACTAAATTAGGTTGGACTTTAAATGAAGTGTTTATTGCAATCGATAAACCCCCAGATGGGCGGCCTGAGAAATGTCTTTTAGCTAATGAGTTAAAAGTAACATAACCAGGGATAAGTAGTGGTACTGTTTTCATCGACTCTTGAATTATGATTATAGTTGGTGGTTCATCACTATTGAGATTGAGATGCCAGTTCATTAAATTCACAAAGCCGCATGAATTCCAGGACATGATTTTGAGTTCTTTGTGATTAGATAGCTATGTGACTGGTTTAGTAGGTAGAGAAGTAGTATTAGAAGACAAAATGGCCGAGAGCATAGGTTCCAGCCAAGGAAGGCCGTTGGATTGAGCTACAACTTTCAGAATCTCAGCCAAGTCAAGTCCAGAACCCGTATTTGTTTTAACAATGGGTACGGTCATATCAATACAATTTCCATCAGTCACTTTTGGTGGATCTAGGAATAGAGCAGCATCGTCCTCGGATCCAAAGGTAAGTAAAACCAGACCTTCTCTTTTTATTTCCTCCCGATTGGACCAAATGAATTTCATTACTGCTTCAGAACCAAGATAACACAGGGCCCTGAAGTTGTTAATTCTGGCCAGGGAGACTCTGGTAATATCGTTAGATTTAACCATTCTCAATTGAGGTATTTTTGAGAAAAGGGAGAAGATAAATGAGCGATTGATACGTTTATCTACCAATTCCTCAGCATTTCCTTCAAATCCTATGATGTATTCCTTCCTCTTATCTGACTGCAAGGACCTGTGTGAAATTGGTGCTGAGACAACTGAAGTTCCTGCTTCAATAGCATGGTTGATTAATAAATTATTAGGTTGTTTTAATAGGATCTTGTTATAATTGTTTGTGTTCTGGTTGTCCATAAAAAAAGTTTTACTCAGAGCTACAGAGGCTTCGCCGTTTTTATACAAGAGTGGATTGGTATTCGTATGTTGTGGTAGTGTTCTACTTTGCGCAGGGCCGTGTATAAATATAGGATATGGAGTCATTGGATTATCAATTGATCCAGTTTGATCGAAGCAGCTGAACTTAGGACTCTCTTTATGAAGTACGGCAGATTCCTCAACCAAAGTAGTTCTTTTTCCCGTGCCATTTACTGCGATTACCGACTTGGACATATTCACCTCCTCTTTTTTATTAATTATTTCATCTACCTCTACCTTCCCTATTTTACCAATGCCGTTTACAGCGAGTAAGGGTATATTTTTGGACTGTTCGGGGATATTGTTCGCAGAGAGTTCATTAGTCACAACGCTCGAACATACTTCGCTATAGGTTTTCCTAGTAAGTGGAATCGAATTGTCACTACCATGGGGGCGCGATTGAATAATGTTGTTTTTCATGGTGCGACATCTCCCTATAATCGGGAAAAAGTCCCTTAAATTATTTTTTGCCGCAGAGCCGATAACAGGTTCATTTAGAGTTGTTACACATCCGTTGTCCTGATTGTCTGACAACTTTAGAGACATTTCACATAATTTAGGTTTAGAAATCGTAATTTCCTCAGTTATGCTATTCACTGGACTAACGATGCCAGATTTAAGATTAGCAATCTGAGGAGGGATGGCACCCATCATTAATGACTTGGTAATAATACCATTTTGACTTACTTCCTCTGGTGAGTTAGTAACCGGGGTGAGCGCATCTTGGCTTTCTTTGGACAGTTGTCCTACATCAATATGATCTTCCTCGATTAATTCTATACTAGGAACCAAGGAGGTATCCTTTCCACGTCCGTCATTCTTGTGTAGTAGTGCTTCCTTCCTACGCTTAGCATATCTCTTAATAGCTCTCAAGTGATTTTTTTTGACTCGACGGGACATAAAGGTAAGAGGTTCCTCAGAAACACAGCGTTCTGTCTCTGTTTTGTTTTGTGATTCAATTTCTTCAAGGAGAGCAGATGGGCTATCGGGAAACCGCATTGAAGGTTCTCTTTTGGTAAAGTGAGTTGTAATTGTGAAGTTCAGTGCGTCGACTGATGCCTTAATTTCTTTTAAGTCATTTTCGCACTTACATTTCACAGGTTCAATTAATGTGTCCTGATTGCACTGTTCCAAACTGTTTGCATGAAAATCGTGTCTCTCTGCCTCTTCATTGCTATGGCCTTGCCCTCTAATTTCAGATTGAATGGATCTTAGGGTGTCAACTGCAGTGATAAACCCCTCGATTTTATCCATTTTGGAGCAAAGATAGTGCAAGATGGCCTTAATTTCCTTAAATTCAAGATGAGTGAGCTTGTGACCCTTGTCAAGGAGATCTAAAATTTTGGTGATCACCGGAAGAGGAGTTGGGGATTGGTTTTCAGTTCCGCGCACACTATTCGTACCTACTCCAAGATCCTCAATTGATACTTTATTTGAGACATTATATTGATCAGGCGAGAATGAAAGCGTGCGCGGAACTGCTCCAATTTGTGCCTCATCCGATACATCATCATCTGTTTTGGTATGATAACTCCTGTTAGTATTTCCGGTGATACCAGAGTTTGTTATACCATATACTAGTGGAGTCATCATACTAATAGTTTGATTGACTTGTGCATTTAATGCAGCCATCTTCTGCAAAGTAGTGCTAAATTGCACTTTGTTAGGGGTACATGAATCCGATCGAATCATACTATCGTTCGTATTTACATCTACGATCTCTTTTTCCTCAGCCTTTGTTAAGTCATACATATCAACAGAGGAAGTAGCATGCACTTGGGCTACATGAGTAGAGCAGTTACCATTATCTAAGCAGACCACAGGGGCAGTAGATATATTATCATCCACCATGTCAACTAATGGCACTTCATGATATGAAGTTCGACCTTTGCATACCGTTGAGTCAATGCTAGAAGATGTTAAGATATTAGTTATTTCCTCAATGCGACGCCCACTTCGCAGGCCATTGGCCATTGTAAAAAAGAGGTACACCAAATATAAGAATACTTTTACGAAATCTCAGAAAAAGCAAACACCTTTCCTATTGATGGTTCAGAGAATTTAAACGTAAACTAACAGCCTTCTCAAAGTAAACAAAGAGTTAAGCACTGTGCGCTATCACGAAACAGTACTTCTCAAGAACTTAGCTCGTGCCAGTTGCCCAGGTCACAGCCAAACAGCACAACAGCGACTCCAGCCCTTACTGCCTCCAGGGCTTAACGCCGCAAGGGTGTATATGCCGGTAATTATTGCGGCCTTGAGAACACGTGACCACTCACGTGTCCACGATAAGCCCCGCCTCCTCCAGGAAGCAGGGGAAAGCAGCAAGAGATCTGCTCGCAGTGCTGCCGGGTTCACGCTGGGCTGCAAATGTCAACAATGCTTCGTTCGTGAAGCGCAGCTTCTAAAGATACAAATCACACAGCTGTGTGTAATTATCAGTAATTGCCTGACTCTGACTGACCCTTGCGTTGGAACATGTCACTTATACAGCTCTGGTGTTAGTCCATTGTCGCTCACGGTGAACTGTCTGTGGGTGAGTGTTCATGTCGGAAAAGGGGGGGGGCTGAGTTTCTAAATATCCTACCAGATAGGATGGGCAAAAGGTGTCTTAAGGAAGGGGATACCGCATCTCACCCTTTGGTGTCCCACTTCCACTCACTAAAAACACATGTGATCCTCCCCCACTGGTCCACCCCCAGGATCTGGATCCAATAGCGATGGCTGTGTCCTGGCCACATGGATGACAGATCCCCGGGGACTAGCGGGTGAGACACCTTCAGGTTTCTCACAGTAACTTGCCCAAATATGGACAAAGAGAATTTAATGGGTAATTTTCCATCTCTCACCGCTGGGGCAGGGAAACTGATTTATGACGTCTAAAGGGAAACAGCAGGGATAACTGGCAGTGGGCGACATGAAGAGTTTGTTCTCCACCCTATGGGGGAACAAGCTAATGACTTATGGCAGAAGGCAGGCCTTGAGGGGTTGCTAATCAGCAGTAATGCCCACAAAGGTACTCCATTCAATAACTGTAGAACACATGTATGGCAGGCCCTAAGGGCGATGTACCCAGATTTGAGTGACATGCAGTCTATACTAGGTCACACAATGGGTCCAGATGAGAACCCTGAACACTACATTCAAGAGATTAAAGAGAAGTGGCCTTTAGAAACACAACAAACATATGACACTAACATACCTGTTTTTACCACATCCTATTGAGAGGCCTTCCAGCAGAAGTACAGGCTGAACTAGGGAAGGTAATGGGGGCAGAATATATGGAGTGTCCAGAAACACAGGCCAACATAGTACATCACTGCAAAGCTAAACAGGATAGGGAAAGAAAGAAGGTAGCTGATTCCCAAAAGGCAGAGGCAAAATTGGTACGGAGGAAATTGGCTAAAATAAGCATGGAAGGAGCTGTCCTAACTGCCCTTCCAGAAGGGGGACCCATGACAGAGGGGGGATTCATACCACAAGGTTTCATACAACAGGGAGGGAGGATAGCATGGAGATGATACAGAAGGGATATGATACAGCAGGGATGGTCTGCACCCCAGGGAAGTTTTCGCTGCAGAGCGCCTTCGCACCAATTGGGGGTTTGTCTCGCAAGGGGGTATTTTCTGAGAGCATGAGGAGTCTTCCAAAGAGGAACGGGATTTTGATATGGAGTAGCAAGGCTACAATATAGAGGGCAGTGTTTTGCTTGTGGAGGAATAGGTCACTTTATGAGGGAATGTAGGAGCAGAATCCAAACACAGTATGGCCCTGATGGCACCCCGTACTACTACATCATGCCTTACTACTCGCAGACACAGCAGCAAACTCATCCCCTTCAATACACATTTCCACAGAATATTCATAGTATGCCGCAGCAGCAAGCACCACCCATGCAACACACATTTCCCCAGGCCATATAGAAAATGCTACCACAGCAATCCCTGATTATCACTAGTGCCCAGAATGTGCCAACAATGCCCCAGCAGCACACACCAGCACCAGCAATACAAGCAGCTTCACAGCCACTTTCACCATTCATCCTGCCCACTGGTGGCATCCCACAGCAATATGTAAGGAAGGCATGGTATCAACAGTAAGACAGACACAAGTGACCACAGTTCAAGAGTGTTTATTGAACTTTAAAAAAAAGGGTTTGAAAAACTCCTATCTAATCCTAAATCTATAGATGGGAGCAAGCTATGACCAACAAATAATAATAACGCAGTCCCAGTGGTTTCTTCTCAAAATAAAAGTGCCTATACTAATAAACCTATTGCCAATCCTTACCTCTAAATACAAATGGTGTGGGAAACAATGTTAAGAAAATAAAGAAGTCTTCACAAATGATATGTCAGGATATTCAGACCATTGGCCTCCCTTCCCCACGTTTTCAGCATGGGACAAGGCGGTACACTCGAGCCCAGCACAGTCTCTTGCTTCTCTAGCATGAGGAAACAGTTCAATCATTAGCATCAGGGCCTTCCATGCCCATGTCTCTTTGCCGTTTAAAGTCTCTTTATTCAGAGGGCCTGATGCAACAAACAAGTTATTTTCCTCTTTCAGATTTGCCCAAATACTCAATTTCTTAGGCGATTCACTTTTCACCTCGGACCCCCCGCAGCCGGGCTCAGATCCTCTCAACACAATGTTCTTAATTTCTCGTAGGATATTCTTTTTTGGGTAAATCACAGTTTACCCTGGATCCCCCTCAGTAGGGCTCAGATTTCAGATCCCCCTCAGTAGGGCTCAGATCTCTTTTAATGCAATGTTCAATTAGTCTCTGTCTGCTGGACTCCTACTAATCCCCACTTTACACAAACTTGCTTAAACCAAAAACCTTTTAGCTGATCTCCCTCCGCCGGGCTCAGACCAACTTCATACACTTTTTCATCAACTATCGAAGACTTTCGAATGTGCACATGGTTTTGCTTTAAACGTTGCAGGGCCACTTCGACTTCACAATTCTTTCTCACTCTTCACATTTGCCACCTTTCAGCTAGATACCTAATAGAGACTTTTGAATAAGCATATCATATCATATCACCCACGTGGTGCCGGACCACTCTGTCTGTGGTATCGTATCTTGGCTTTAAAATTCAATCACTCACTGCTGTTTAATTGTGTTTGCGTTGCTTGCCACATACGCTTCAAACACTGTTCTCTTCAGTTTTCACTATATAGGGTTGCCGCTTGCAACCTTTGCTTCAACAGAGACTGGTATCAGTCTCCCCAGCTCACCAGATGTGCCAACTTCACTGGTGCTGCTTTGTTGTAGGAGCCAAGGACAGTACCATGGCAGCAAATGATTCTCCCCGCCAAAACTATTGACGCGGGAAAGCCCCAGGTACCTCCAACAAACAATACAGGATTCTTCAGCCTTGATTCCTGGTCTTATGTTTCCTATTCTCGAAGGTTCATGAAAGTAACAGTCTTTTGTTGAAAAGGTCAAGGGCACTTCCCTCCTTGCAATCCTCTTCGGTTTTGCTGTCTTTCTCCTTGTATTAAACTGCCATCTTGGAACTGCTGCTTCCTTGTGTGCTTTGCCTTGCTCAGAGTGTTCTTTCGTGCTCCACCTTTTATCTGTGTGAGGAAATATGATCGAAGTCAGGTGTGTGTAATGTTCAGTAATTGCCTGACTCTGCCTGACCATTGTATTGGGACATGTCAGGTATACAGCTCGGATGTTAGTCCATTTTCTCTCACAGTGAGCTGTTTGTGAGAAAGTATTCGTGTTGGAAAAGGGGGGGTAGAGTTCCTATGTATCCTACTTGGTAGGATGGGGTAAAGGTGTTACAGGGAAAGGGAAACCGCGTCTCGCCATCTGGTGTCCGACTTCCACTCCCTAAAGATCCCTCACCCATTTGCTCCTCCCGCACTGGTCCATCTGCAGTAACTGGATCCAAAAACGATGGCTGTGTCCTAGCCACCTGGATGACAGATCCCCAGGGACTAGCGGGTGAGACACCTTCAGGATTCTCACAAATATCAGCTGCTAAATCCTCTCCAGATGCAAGCACAGGCAACATATTCAAGTACAGACACAAGCACAGACACCCAACCAGCAATGGGACACAAACTTGTTATCTCAGGACACGGTAGCATACAACACAGGAGCAGCAGTTTTGGGGTGGAGGGGCATTCCTTTTCTATCCTCGGGCACAAACATAAATACACAATACGCTGTGCCAAATCCTATCAGTAACTGCAGACCCGGAAGTGTAACCACAGGTGGCAGTGAGCATAGGCAGTAAGACATTCTCATTTTTGGCTAACATGAGGACTACGGAAGATTCCCTTTGTTTGATAGAATAATGGACACCCATAGATTCTCTGTGGCTGTTGTAACGGTTACTTTCACAAAAGACCTACCCCTTACCATTGGCAATCAGGAAATAGTTGTGCCCCTATTGTACCCCAAAGATACTCGGATTAACATATTGGGCAGCGATATTATGAGCAAATTGAGCATGATTATTTTGTTCACTGACAAAGCATAGTGTGTTCTACTCCTGGGGTGTACTACAACAGAGCATGCACAGTGTGCAAACACTCTGCGCCCACAGCGCAATGTGAGGGATCCCAATATACCCTCAGTTATTCCTCTATGGGGTGCAGGTGCTGTTAGGCTGCGTACCTAGGATAAGAAACCACCCCTTCCAATTACCCACTGATTTTTTGTGCAGAGCAGCACCACACCAGGAAGAGGCATCAGGCATGGTTATCACCATACAGCTAGATCTGGGTTTAACACAGAAGGACAAGTTGATCGTACAGGGGGTAGATGAGGATGGTATTGAATGGTGCACTGTCCTGTGTTTTGATCCCACCCAACGCTTGACTGACTTGACTAATGAGCAACCTTTTGATGAGAACAAGGACATAGGAAATATGGTGTTCAAGATTAGCATACCATTGCTCAGAGTGGGCTTTCATGCTCCGCCTTTTATCTGTGTGGGGAAGTGCGATGGAAGACAACTGTGTGTAATTATCAGTAATTGCCTGACTCTGACTGACCCTTGCGTTGGAACATGTCACTTATACAGCTCTGGTTTTAGTCCGTTGTCGCTCACGGTGAACTGTCTGTGGGCGAGTGTTCATGTCGGAAAAGGGGGGGGGGCTGAGTTTCTAAATATCCTACCAGGTAGGATGGGCAAAAGGTGTCTTAAGGAAGGTTATACCGCGTCTCACCCTTTGGTGTCCCACTTCCACTCACTAAAAACACATGTGATCCTCCCCCACTGGTCCACCCCCAGGATCTGGATCCAATAGCGATGGCTGTGTCCTGGCCACATGGATGACAGATCCGGACTAGCGGGTGAGACACCTTCAGGTTTCTCACAGTAACTTGCACAAATATGGACAAAGAGAATTTAATGGGTAATTTTCCATCTCTCACCGCTGGGGCAGGGAAACTGATTTATGACGTCTAAAGGGAAACAGCAGGGATAACTGGCAGTGGGCGACATGAAGAGTTTGTTCTCCACCCTATGGGGGAACAAGCTAATGACTTATGGCAGAAGGCAGGCCTTGAGGGGTTGCTAATCAGCAGTGATGCCCACAAAGGTACTCCATTCAATAACTGTAGAACACATGTATGGCAGGCCCTAAGGGCAATGTACCCAGATTTGAGTGACATGCAGTCTATACTAGGTCACACAATGGGTCCAGATGAGAACCCTGAACACTACATTCAAGAGATTAAAGAGAAGTGGCCTTTAGAAACACAACAAACATATGACACTAACATACCTGTTTTTACCACATCCTATTGAGAGGCCTTCCAGCAGAAGTACAGGCTGAACTAGGGAAGGTAATGGGGGCAGAATATATGGAGTGTCCAGAAATACAGGCCAACATAGTACATCACTGCAAAGCTAAACAGGATAGGGAAAGAAAGAAGGTAGATGATTCCCAAAAGGCAGAGGCAAAATTGGTACAGAAGAAATTGGCTAAAATAAGCATGGAAGGAGCTGTCCTAACTGCCCTTCCAGAAGGGGGACCCATGACAGAGGGGGGATTCATACCACAAGATTTCATACAACAGGGAGGGAGGATAGCATGGAGATGATACAGAAGGGATATGATACAGCAGGGATATGATACAGCAGGGATGGTCTGCACCCCAGGGAAGTTTTCGCTGCAGAGCGCCTTCGCACCAATTGGGGGTTTGTCTCGCTAGGGGGTATTTTCTGAGAGCATGAGGAGTCTTCCAAAGAGGAACAGGATTTTGATATGGAGTAGCAAGGCTACAATATAGAGGGCAGTGTTTTGCTTGTGGAGGAATAGGTCACTTTATGAGGGAATGTAGGAGCAGAATCCAAACACAGTATGGCCCTGATGGCACCCCGTACTACTACATCATGCCTTACTATTCGCAGACACAGCAGCAAACTCATCCCCTTCAATACACATTTCCACAGAATATTCATAGTATGCCGCAGCCACAAGCACCACCCATGCAACACACATTTCCCCAGGCCATATAGAAAATGCTACCACAGCAATCCCTGATTATCACTAGTGCCCAGAATGTGCCAACAATGCCCCAGCAGCACACACCAGCACACACCAGCACCAGCAATACAAGCAGCTTCACAGCCACTTTCACCATTCATCCTGCCCACTGGTGGCATCCCACAGCAATATGTAAGGAAGGCATGGCATCAACAGTAAGACAGACACAAGTGTTCAAGAGTGTTTATTGAACTTTAAAAAAAAGGGTTTGAAAAACTCCTATCTAATCCTAAATCTATAGATGGGAGCAAGCTACGACCAACAAATAATAATAACGCAGTCCCAGTGGTTTCTTCTCAAAATAAAAGTGCCTATACTAATAAACCTATTGCCAATCCTTACCTCTAAATACAAATGGTGTGGGAAACAATGTTAAGAAAATAAAGAAGTCTTCACAAATGATATGTCAGGATATTCAGACCATTGGCCTCCCTTCCCCACGTTTTCAGCATGGGACAAGGCGGTACACTCGAGCCCAGCACAGTCTCTGGCTTCTCTAGCACGAGGATACAGTTCAATCATTAGCATCAGGGCCTTCCATTCCCATGTCTCTTTGCCATTCAAAGTCTCTTTATTCAGAGGGCCTGATGCAACAAACAAGTTATTTTCCTCTTTCAGATTTGCCCAAATACTCAATTTCCTAGGCGATTCACTTTTCACCTCAGACCCCCCTCAGCCGGGCTCAGATCCTCTCAACACAATGTTCTTAATTTCTCGTAGGATATTCTTTTTTGGGTAAATCACAGTTTACCCTGGATCCCCCTCAGTAGGGCTCAGATTTCAGATCCCCCTCAGTAGGGCTCAGATTTATGCAATGTTCAATTAGTCTCCGTCTGCTGGGCTCCTACTAATCCCAAATTTACACAAACTTGCTTAAACCAAAAACCTTTTAGCTGATCTCCCTCCGCCGGGCTCAGACCAACTTCATACACTTTTTCATCAACTATCGAAGATTTTGGAATGTGCACATGGTTTTGCTTTAAACGTTGCAGGGCCACTTCGACTTCACAATTCTTTCTCACTCTTCACATTTGCCACCTTTCAGCTAGATACCTAATAGAGACTTTTGAATAAGCATATCATATCACCCACGTGGTGCCGGACCACTCTGTCTGTGGCATCGTATCTTGGCTTTAAAGTTCAATCACTCACTGCTGTTTAATTGTGTTTGCGTTGCAACCTTTGCTTCAACACAGACAGGTATCAGTCTCCCCAGCTCACCAGATGTGCCAACTTCACTGGCGCTGATTTGTTGTAGGAGCCAAGGACAGTACCATGGCAGCAAATGATTCTCCCTGCCAAAACTATTGACGCGGGAAAGCCCCGGGTACCTCCAACAAACAATACAGGATTCTTCAGCCTTGATTCCTGGTCTTATGTTTCCTATTCTCGAAGGTTCATGAAAGTAACAGTCTTTTGTTGAAAAGGTCAAGGGCACTTCCCTCCTTGCAATCCTCTTCGGTTTTGCTGTCTTTCTCCTTGTATTAAACTGCCATCTTGGAACTGCTGCTTCCTCGTGTGCTTTGCCTTGCTCAGAGTGTTCTTTCGTGCTCCACCTTTTATCTGTGTGGGGAAATATGATCGAAGTCAGGTGTGTGTAATGTTCAGTAATTGCCTGACTCTGCCTGACCATTGTATTGGGACATGTCAGGTATACAGCTCGGATGTTAGTCCATTTTCTCTCACAGTGAGCTGTTTGTGATAAAGTATTTGTGTTGGAAAAAGGGGGGGTAGAGTTCCTATGTATCCTACTTGGTAGGATGGGGTAAAGGTGTTACAGGGAAAGGGAAACCGCGTCTCGCCATCTGGTGTCCGACTTCCACTCCCTAAAGATCCCTCACCCAGTTGATCCTCCCGCACTGGTCCATCTGCAGTAACTGGATCCAAAAACGATGGCTGTGACCTAGCCACCTGGATGACAGATCCCCAGGGACTAGCGGGTGAGACACCTTCAGGATTCTCACAAATATCAGCCGCTAAATCCTCTCCAGACGCAAGCACAGGCAACATATTCAAGTACAGACACAAGCACAGACACCCAACCAGCAATGGGACACAAACTTGTTATCTCAGGACACGGTACCATACAACACAGGAGCAGCAGTTTTGGGGTGGAGAGGGGCATTCCTTTTCTATCCTCGGGCACAAACATAAATACACAATACGCTGTGCCAAATCCTATCAGTAACTGCAGACCCGGAAGTGTAACCACAGGTGGCAGTGAGCATAGGCAGTAAGACATTCTCATTTTTGGCTAACATGAGGACTACGGAAGATTCCCTTTGTTTGATAGAATAATGGACACCCGTGGATTCTCTGTGGCTGTTGTAACGGTTACTTTCACAAAAGACCTACCCCTTACCATTGGCGATCAGGAAATAGTTGTGCCCCTATTGTACCCCAAAGATACTCGGATTAACATATTGGGCAGCGATATTATGAGCAAATTGAGCATGATTATTTTGTTCACTGACAAAGCATAGTGTGTTCTACTCCTGGGGTGTACTACAACAGAGCATGCGCAGTGTGCAAACACTCTGCACCCACAGCGCACTGTGAGGGATCCCAATATACCCCAAGTTATTCCTCTATGGGGTGCAGGTGCTGTTAGGCTGTGTACCTAGGATAAGAAACCACCCCTTCCAATTACCCACTGATTTTTTGTTCAGAGTAGCAGCACACCAGGAAGAGGCATCAGGCATGGTTATCACCATACAGCTAGATGTGGGTTTAACACAGAAGGACAAGTTGATCGTACAGGGGGTAGATGAGGATGGTATTGAATGGTGCACTGTCCTGTGTTTTGATCCCACCCAACGCTTGACTGACTTGACTAATGAGCAACTTTTTGATGAGAACAAGGACATGAGGACATAGGAGATATGGTGTTCAAGATTAGCATACCATGTCACTTGCGCATAAAGTTTAGGGAGGTTCCACAACTGGCACTCCTCACGGGGGAAATGACGACACACCTGCAGGAAGATTTGCAGAAGGTATCTGCAGAGATTTGGACCAGCGGGACCCATGACATAGGGCTTTTGAAGGGGATAGAGGCAGTACACATCAAATTGAAGGAGGGGGCAATGTTGCCCCTGGTCAAACAGTATCCCTTGTCCAGGGAGGCGAATGAAGGGATATATGACACGATTGTAGTATGATGGCAACAGGGCATAATACAACACTTATACTCCCCCTATAACACAGCTGTGTACTCTGTGAAAACAGCAAAGGGGACCTAGGAGGAGGATGCAGGATCTCCGCCCACTGAACACCATCATAGAGATGGAGTTTCCACTGGTACCAAATTTAGCCACGACTTTGTGTAACATTCCCACAGGAACAACATGGTACACAGTGATTGATCTTAAGAATGCATTCTTTTCAATACCATTACACCTAGATTCCTGACCTCATTGTGTTTACTTACCGCGGTCAGCGATTGCAAGAAACCAGACTTCCACAAGGGTACTGTGAGTTCCTGAGTATCTTTAATAGAGTACTGCAAGCAGATTTGTGAAATTTACAGACACAAGCACAGTGATAAAATATGTGGATGACCTGCTGGTGTACAGTGCCACAGAGGAACAGTGCAGGGAGGATTCGATAACACTCTTGACATTAATGGCAGACAAACGGCATAAGGTGGATAGAGAAAAGCTGCAATATTGCCAGAAAGAGGTAGTTTACTTAGGGAACATATTGTAATCGGAGGGGAGAATATTAACACCTGAAAGAGTAGCAGTGGTACAGAATAAAACACAGCCAAACACAGTCAAAGAAATGCAGCCGTTCCTGAGCTAGTGCAATTACTGCCGGTCCTGGAGTTTTGATTTGTCCAGTTACACTAAACCATTACTGCAGGGACTCAAGGCAGCACATAAGGTGAAGAGTCCCAGCTGAAATGATAAGTTCCTTTAAGGAACTAAAAGATGCACCAGTGCAAACAACTCCAGATAGCAACAAATAATGTGTTCTGTTCTCCAGTTCCAACGGGGAGTTGATGGTAGCTATCCTCACTCAGAAAAATCCCCAAAGACACAACTCTCAGGCTTATTACCGTGGTATTTTAGATGCAGTGATGCAGGGGCACTTTCCATGCGGGCAAGCACTCTTGGCAGCTTTTGCAATTGAAAAATCATCTGCGATAACAATGGGCTGCCAAGTGACACTCTATGTAGAGCATGCAGTCTTCGCCATTCTTGAAAAATCCAAGTCTACCCTCACTACCCAACAAGTGTCAGGGTATGAGGTTATACTTTTGAATCCAGGAATCCACATTCTGAGGTGCCACATTGTCATTCCTGCGACTTTCATCTCCCTGACAGTACAGGAGGCTGATGATGTTCATGATTGCACCACATACAAAGATGGACTCGAGGGGCAGAATACAGTGAGACAGGAAGCACTAGAGGAGGGGGAGATATTCTTAGTTGATGGTTCATCGACGATTGATTATAATACAGAATGTCAACACAGTGGGTCAGTGGTGGTGCACTTTGAGGGGGAGAACTTTGAGGTGGCAGCACAGATGAGATTACAATCTCACTATTCAGCACAATCAGCTGAATTAGCGGCATTGATATCACCAGTAGAGATGTCTAAGGGCTGCTGTGCCAACATCTACTCTGATTAAGGTTATGTTACCTCCACACTGCATTTTGGATTGTCTAGATAGAATAGGGGGTTTCAAGAAATGTCACAGGGTACCAGTGCAGCATGCACACTCGCAATCTAGACTGTTAGAAGTGTTTCCATTATCCTCAGTTCTAACAGTGGTCAAGTGTGCCGCCCACACGGGAGCTAAAGGCTTCATGTCACGTGGCAATGAGGCAGCAGACATGGAGGCCAAACAAGCAGCTTATTTTCCATACATTACTGATCAACCACCAATATTCACTTGCATGACACAGTAGCAGGTGCAGTTAGCAGTCTGCTATAATGCCCTACCAATCACACAGATAGCAGAATTACAGGGCAGGGCCTCCAAGGAGGAACTGGGGTTATGGAAAAAGAGGGGGTGTTCCTTGTCAAATTTAATTTGCTGACAAACTGTCTTTGGGAAACCAGTAATGCCTGTAGATTTACTTAAAGTGGCTCTTGAACAGTTGCACCATCCAGCACACACATTGAAAGAAAGCATTGCAGCCAATCTCCAGGCAGAGTGGTTTATCCCAAATTTGCATGAGCATGTTAATCCCTGGCATGGTGTTTTCTGTGTTTTCCACCCCCGTAATATGTGGGATAGCTGCATCCGAAACTAAGATCATATCGATCTAGGAGAACCCTCTGTACTGCTGAATAAAAGGTGTAGGCATTTTCCTGAGGGCGAAAGAAATGCCAGGTTTCTATTAACTGTAGGTCTCTAAGGAATTTAGCCAGGGCTCGTCTATTCACATTGTCCCTGGATGTCTCTGGAAGAGTTTTATCCAACGGGACATCCATTACGCAATAAAAATCTCCTCCTATTAGGATCTGCCCTCTTCCCCATTCTGCAATTTTTGGGAATAGCTCCAGCAGGAACCAAACCTGCTTTTTGTTGGAAACGTAAATCGCCACCATGTTCACTTGCTGGTTCATTAGAGTTCCCCCAGAATTAGGTATCTCCCTTCCTGATCTTTTTTTACAAACTCACAATTGATCTTCTTTTTATTGGGGGTTTAGCCCTTGAACGTTAAGCGTAACAAACGTTAGGTAAGCCATATTCAGAGTTGTGCAGCATATTCTTTAGTCTGACCCCCTTCCCACAAAGACCCCTAGGTACTGTATTTATGTAGTTTTTGATCTCAACCGCAAATTTTGTTTTATGTAGAGTTCCTTTCCCTCCCTAACTTCTAACTCCCCCAACTTTCAACCTTAACATTTGACATAAATTATCACAGTAGCTCACTGGGATTAACTTTCCCAGGAACATGGGGATCCATGTCTCCCCTTCCAACCCTCCCCCTCCACGAACCCATCCTTGCCTTGTTCTTTTTTCTGCCCTCAATGAAGTGTCCCTTAATAAGACCCGATCTAATCACCTCCGGCTCTTTACCACTACAGGGCCATCGTTCAGAACTCCCCATGCCTAAGTAATAATAGCAACCCAAAACTTATAAGCATCCCTTTACCCTCTCGTGCAGGCTCATCATGTCGGGTCCTTCTCCTTATGTTCTTTAATACAACCTCTTGGGCGAGGTCGCGCTGGTTTTCATTGTCCTTTCTCCCAGGCATCGCTTTCTCTAGGATGATCTGAGGGAATCTTTCTCCCGCATCACCCTTACTTCCTTCCTCTTCTCTCATGAGTTCCTCCAAATCTTCTTCCTTCGTCATAGTGTACTGCTGCCCTTTCCATTCAAATCTAAGTCTATTCGGGATGATCCACCGGTACTGAATTTTCTTTTTCCACAGCCAGTCCGTCACCACTCTCAAATGTTTTCTCTTTTGTAGTGTGGCTTGTGCCAGATCTTGATAGAGCTGAATGGATGCCGTTTGGAATCAGATGGGGTCCGTCCTGCGTGCCGCCCGCATGATGTCTTCTTTTAATTTGTACAGATTTACTCTGGTTAGCACATCTGTAACTAAATTCCTATTGATTTGATAGGTGGAGTAGACACTGTGAGTTCTGTCTAGTATTATGTCTCTCTCGTCATCTGGGCCCAATATTTGTCGAAATAGCTCTATTACTGCTTGCTGAAGCTCGGAGTCTGGAATTGATTTAGGAATGCCCCAGATCCATATATTATTGCGCCTCAACCTATTTTCGGGACCCTCTTGTTTGCTTTGGACTCGGTCCATCTTTTGCTCCAATTCCTGAACTCTTCTGGTTAGTACATCCTGTTCATTCCCCTGCTCCGCCAATGGCATCTCTGCATCATCCATCCGCTTCTCCACCGCTGTAATTCCTTTATTGAGGTCTGCTATTGACTTGGCCAGGTCAGAGGCACTATCTTTAATGTCCTTTTGTTAGCTCCTGTAGCATTGCCAACAAGTCAGATTTGCGCAGAGGTGGATCCTCCTGTGTCAGCGTGTTTCCTGAGGAAGGGGAATGTACCTGAGCAGTTGTTTGCTGCAGATTGCGTTTCTGGGTATCCGCAGCTTGCATGAGGGTTTTAATGTCCCCAGATGATGGTCATTTCTGCTTCTGCCCCTGTTTGGCCATGTTGTTTGCTGCAATTAGGATACAGGGTTCCAAATCTTGCTTATATCTTGAGCTCGGCTCCAGGATTCATCCTCAGTTTTGACTAGGTAAGACCTCTCGAACTTGCTGTTTTTTTAGGCTCTGGAAGCCTACCGTTGGTTCATGGGTGTGGGGATTGTCACCACCCTGCTCAATGCTTTATGGCTGTAAGGGTTTGTGGGGTGCATTCTCGTCCAGTGCAGGCGTTTCCAGGGACACCAGACCCTGGCTCACTCTTGGCATGTACTCCGTGGGTCCCTGCTCCTCTTGTTGCATTGAAGGTTTTCGATTCATTGCATCTGTGCTAAGGACCCCACAAGCTGCTGTGATCTCATGTCAACCACCATGCCATTAAACTCTTGCCACCCCCTCCTCCTCCAGCTACGCCTTGCTCAGGTGAGTCTTCTTGCCTCAGGTTCTCATTCAGCACCTACATGCATAACTTATATCCCCTTCTTAGGGTGCTTTATTATGTATCTGCATATGCCGGAGTAATACTGTGTCCATTTGCAGGTCACTTATTTATATTGGGCCTTTAAACGTTCGCTACCCTCTGTTTCATCCAGGGCTTCCAGCATTTGCCAGAGTTTTCTCCTCTCCTTCACCCCCGCTTCTGCCGGCTTGTGCCTCTGTTACGGTCCTCCCCCTTCCAAGTCTCTTTGCCCTTCCAAGGCGCTCTGCTCCACCGCCTCCTCTCGCCTTCTGTCACCTTCCCGGGGCAGGGTTGAGGCACCTCCGGTGTATCCCATACACGGGGGCTCCCGCTCCGCTTCAGTCGCAGCCGTCTCACCCGCATGTGTCCGTGCTGCCGTCCCCTCTTAAGGCTCGCTCGGTGTTCGTTGTCCTCAGGGGTTCCGAACCCCCTCCAGATGTATCCACCTGCTCCTCCGTACCTTCACTGGCAGCGACTGCCCTCCTCTCGCCTCCACTCACTCGGCAGTCATCTCAGGCTGCCCCCGGGCCATGCTGTCCGTGTGCGCGGGTTACTTCAATCTCTCCCTGCTCTTCGTTGCCGCCGTCACAGCCTCACCGGCAAGGATGGGGGGAGTGGGAAGAGCCGCAGACCGCCTTCAGCCTCTGCATCGATAAGGATATATTCATGCAACTTGTACGCTTGCTTGGGCTTGCTGCCCCTACTCATTAATCTTCCATCGGGGAGCCCTTATAATATGTTCACCAGCTGCCGCGTAGTCCACCATAACTCCGGCGCTCCTCTCTGCATTCTTCCACTGCTGAGTGAGCGGCGGTCGCCATCTTGGCGGGAGGTCTGATCCGCGACACAATTTCGTCTCAAACTTTCCCATAAGTATATCTCACTGCCTCATTTGGGGATTTTATAATGCTTTAGACGCTCATGGTTGCGTGGATCGTTTCTGCAGGAATTTAGGCGTTTCGAAAGGGGGGATTTGGGCCTCTATGTGGAAAGGGATCACAGAGCTTACCGAGGAGTCATCCGTCTGTGTCCTTGGCTGGCCACACCCCCCTGATTATTTATATTATTACACTGATTTTATTTGCATACACCATTATCCAGCACATATTTGTAATAGCGTAAGGGCAGGCAATAGGTTTATTTAGTATAGGCCATTTTGTTTTGACGGACTCAACAAGGACTGTTTTATTTATCATTTGATGGTAGAGAATACTCCCATATTAGCTCTAGGGCAAAGTAGGAGTTTTTCCAAACCCCGAGAATTGAATAAAGGTTTTACAAATTGTACCTTTTGTATCAGTGTCATACTTGTGATAACATGCCTCCCTCATAGGTACGACAATGGCCCGCACTTCTCCAATGAGTTCTTTAAAGAAACGACTGCCCTTTTTGGTATCGAACACAATCTTTGTTACATTGATCACCATCAAGCAAATGGTCTAGTGGAACGCCTCAACAGCCTGCTCAAGGAGCGTCTTGCAAAGTTTTATAATACACTTTGCAAGAGCGGGCTCCACTGCTTGCTGCTTGTTCTTTTAGCTCTGCAATCACCTGGGGTCTGATCACCATCTCACGCCTCATGAGATTGTGACCGGCAGGCAGATGCTAACACTGCATGCCCTGCTCGAAATGCTCGCTTTATCGCTGATGCTCACAGTACTGCTCACAAATTGGGGGAGGAGTTTAGGGGTTACCTTAGGGAGCTTACTCGATCTCTCAGATGTTTCTCCCTATAGACCGAGCCTGACAACATCAGGTGGCACCACCATCCTCGTCACCAGAGCAAGCGGAACAGCACTTCCTGCCCCCACTGCAACTGAACCCAGGGGATAAAATCCTGATTTGGAATTTTACCAGGAAGAAGTGGAGTGAGGCTCACTTTCTGGGCCCATACACCGTCACCTTTACGACCCCCACCGCCATCAAGGTGGAGGTAATGCATGTATGGCTTCACTTCTGTGATGTCTGATGGGACAAAAGCAACGCTCCGCCCTCTGCAGGAGATGATGGGGAGGGTGACAAAAGGGAAGCGCCTCCCATTTAAGTAATTCCTTGTCTTCCTTTTGCAGCTTCAGGAGCTGGAACTGTCTTTCTCGGTGGGGGCAATAGAAAGGGGGAACGATTTTGCAAATGTGATGCATTGCTTTGGTTTTCTTCTCTCCTCTTTCTTTCTTCACTTCTAATTATAATGGGCTGACCTGGGGTTTTTATATATAGCAGTGGGGTGGTTATTATGCACCTCCAGCAACTGATAATAAATGGTCAAAAGTTAATGCACCCCCAGCCACTGTCCACAACATTGCACAAGCTAAGATAGATAGATGTTTTGCACTTTATTTGGTTTTGGGCCGAGCAGTGGGCAACCTCACAACGACTCTAGTAACATGTGGTACGATCACATGGCAGCAGTAGGGAGAGAGAGAGGGTTGATGGAACATGTTATGTGTGCCCCTGATGCCTCATGCGACAGGAACGCCAAGAACATTTATTCCAAGAGAGGTGCAGACGCAAAAATGCAGTGCTTACTTCCATGGCGTGTGAAGTTCCAGGTCTTTTCCAGGGTCGGACAGTAACTGTACAGTGGGTGGAGTGAATGAGGACAACTATAAACATTTCACAAACATGCCAGAGTATCCAAACAAAAGGGACATAGTGCTGCACTTTGAGAGGGAAGGGCCACAAAGCGGGAGGTCACGTTCATAACACAATTGAACCATTATGACTTCAAATACTAGCAATGAACTTTTAAAGCTAAAAAATTAAATTTTCAGGACAGACCTACACAGACACTTCTTGCGTGAATATCTTAAAGCAAATATTATTCCCATTGGCCTAGTAGTTCAAATGTAACCTTGTTTGTTCCTGGAAAATAAAGAATACATCACGAACTTCAGCTATATTGCCACAAAATGCAGTAGGGACCTTATGTTCCTAACGATTACTATCTCACAAAGAGTAGGTTTGTAGACTTAGAGGAAGAAAAGTTCCATGCAAATACCACAGTTATAAATGCATGTGACAAATTAAAGAACATCAACAAACTTTTTCATGTTTTTAAATTATCAACCATAACGAAGAAGACCAGAAAACTAGCAAAGGACATTAAGGAATTTAAACTAGAAGTCAAATATCCTTACACGAAAGATAATTATTTGGAAAAAGTGAGGAAACAAGGATCTAAAGCGACATAAATGAAACCATATGGGAGAAGAAGGTGGGTGACTTTCTCCTACACAAGTAGTGACCCAGGGAAAGACAACACTAGGCATAACGAACCACCAACTCCCAGAAACGACCTAACACTGCCACGCCCTTTTTTTTAGGCAGAGGAGGGTTTGGAGGAGACAACTGGGTCCCACCGCCATGGGTACAACCTCACGGAACAGCCAGGAGACGAATGAGACAGAGGAGACGATCCTTCCAGTAACCAATGATTCTCAGAGTGTGCCAATTTTTAATTTGCCCGGAATCAATCTTTCTAAAGCATAAATGTATCAATGCTGTCCAAGAGCTTGTCTTTCATACCATTGAGATATAATGACTGGTTTGAAATGGAGATGCAAGTGCGCAAATTCTTGAGGACAATACATCTACGTACCTTTTTCAGAGAACACTCGGAACAAACAAGAGAAATTGACTCAGTGCTTCACCCACCATCCACATTTACCCCATTGGATAATCAGGCCCCGGGAGAAATTCTCACCTTTGAAAAATGTATCTTGACAGATCTGTGCAAAATGAAACTCAAAAAGACAACATTACAACACAATTTACTGAGATAAGAAAGGGAAGCCCTCAACAACCTGGAAGATGATAGAAACCCAGTGGACAAGGCGGAGGCATAGTACTGATGACTGCCAACCAATACCAAAAAATGGTTTATGCCCTTGTGAATGAAACGGCATACCTCTTAAAAGGACCTGATGCAAGATCTAGGCCAGAATATATCAGAAATAGTTTCCTGCAGTCTCGTAAGAGGGTGGGTAACACAAAAGGAATCAGACTTTCTTAATAACAATCAAGGACGTACCCCTACCTTCTACGCCCTACCAAAGATCCACAAAGACCCTATGGACCCTCCTGGCAGACCAATTATATCGGGCTGTGGCTCCATTTTGGAACCCATATGTGAATGTACCGATACCTTTTTGAAACCAATAAGTATCTGCACAGAGGCCTACCTTAGAGATACTATGCATAGCATCCAAATCTTTGAAAATCTAGACTTTGATCCTGACACACAACTACTTGTCACTATGGATATCAAATCCCTATACGCAAGTATACCACAAAATCAAGCCATTGAATGAGTGAGACAACACTTACTTGAGCAGATTTACAGACCAGAGTCCCACATAACTTTATAGTAGAACTGTGTGAAGGAAGGATACAGCTCACCACGCTATATTTTTTGCATGATAGCGATTTGCACCTTTTACTTTTGGTAGTTTTAGAACACATAGGGCCTCATCACGAGTTGGGCGGTAACGCCGGCACCATTACTGCCGGTGCTATTAGCCCTACTGCCAAACCCCCCGGCGCTATTAGCCCCGGATCACGGGTTTGACGGAACGGTTAGTGCCCATTCCCCATTGGGCCCATTCGGGAATTCCTCATTCCCCATTGGGCCCAATGGGGAAAATTTGCGCTATTACCGCTGGCGGATTTCCCGCTGGCAGTAATAGCGCCGAAAATTGGCAAATTTGCCACAGATTTGCCCCCAGCTCAGAGCTGGGGGGAAATCCGCCAAGCCCATGATCTGGCGGACCCTTAAATGCGGTGGTAATAGCGCTACCACCGCATTTAAGGGTTAGCGCCAGACTCGTGATGAGACCCATAGTGTGAAGCACATGACATGGCATTATTGTGTCCTGTGCCTGTAGGGATGCTAGGTGCTATGAGCAAGAGTGTTGCTATTTGAAATAGGCCTTAGTTGGCGGCCCTGAGCTGCTATTTATTAGGCCATAGTTGTTCGCTGAGAGCAATTGGTTGAATTTCGTCTTGTCCTGCAAACAGGCTGAGAGCCCAAGGGCAGGCGGGCAGGGGTGTGATGTTGTTGCCAGCTCTTTATTGTAAGGGAAGCATTTCTCAAGGGATGACTGCCTGGTCCCAGACAACAAGTGCTGTCTCATCAGATTGGGAAAGAATACATAGGGCCTCATTACAAGTCCGGCGGTGACCGTGCCAGTAAAAACCGGCAGGTTGCCGCCGGACTTCCAATATTTACCGGCGCCTGACTTCCTGGTAGCACTGGGGTGTTACGACCCCGGTGCTCCGAGAAGTCAGGCACTGGTAAATGTAAGTCCCCATTCCCATTGAAGTCCCATAGGGCTCAATGGGAATGGGGACCACGGAAGAACTCTGCCGTTCCACCCGCCAGGTCAGACTTTGGGAGGTGGTCACGGCAGACTTTTTTGGATTTATTGAGGGTGGGAAATGATGTACTTGCAATCATGGGTGCATATTCCAGATTCCTGGATGCACAGTTAGTGGCCTCCATGTCGACACGTCATGTCCTCCCGGTGCTGGATAGGATCTTCACATATTACGGAATTCCACTACAAGTAGAGACATTCAATGGGCTCCTTTTCACGAGCCACGACTTCAAACATTTCAGTGAATACATGGGGTTTCATCATCGTAAGATCGCAGGTGTGCGGAATGATTGAATGTTTTATGACAAACTTCAAACGAGCTCTACAAGTTGCTCATATCATGGGTCAAGCCTATGAACAGGTTCTTCACCAACTATTACAGGGCTATCGGAGCACCCCACACAGCTCGACTGGACTGGGAAGTGCCCTGCGGAGGTGATATTCGGTCGGAACATTCGCACAAGGCTACTGTAAAATCAAGGTGAGGCCTGTCAATACCCAGCGGATGGTGACTTGCGGGAGAATGATGGACGAGCAAAAGAAAAGATGAAAGTATACACAGATGGCAAGAGCAAGGTCCAGAAGTCATCATTGGAGGTGGGAGAGATAGTGGTAGTTAAACAGCCGAACACCAGCAAACACACGGCTGCATACAACGAGGATCTCCTCATCATAATGGCACGGAAAGGGACAATAATCACTGCAGAGGGAGATCAAAGGCAAGTCACGAGAAACTCATCACATTTCAAGAGAATGACACAAGCTGGTTTACAGGAGAGATGCAGTCCTCGGGGAAACATAGACAACTACCCAACAGACGGCTCATACCAAGGAGATGAGGAAGACTCCAAAGGAGGTGAACAACTTGAACTGATGTGTCAAGTCCTGGCACAGCCATCTGTTAGGTCGAAGACATGGCCTCAACCAGCTCGAACAAGACCAAAACGACTCATTGAAGAAATAGAGTAAAGGATGTTGTAACTGTTTAATTTGGTGGGGCGACGTCAAGTCGGAGGTTGTAGTTCGGGAGGTGGGCGGGACCTGTGGAGCAGGGTGGGAAGTGATGCGCAGGAAAGGGCAGGGGCAGTCTGATGTTGTACGAGGCTGAACGTCCTGAGCACCATGTTCTGCGAATCTTTTTTGCTGGGTCGCATTAAGAAAAGCCCTGGAAGCAGCACTCTCCTGCGAGGAGGGACAGTACAGATAAGAGAATAGAAAGGTGTGGAAAATAAAGCAAAAGAACAACAACACTTGGTCCTTGGGCGGGGATGAATGAGCAAGACAAGGAAGAGGAATAGGCAGAAAGAATAAGGAGCCAGAACGCAGGTAGGAAGAAATAAAGTAAAGGTGCAAAGAAGGGGAGACGTAAAAGAAAGGGAGGGGGGGGGAAGGATGAATAACAATGAAGGGATTGTAAAGTCAAGTAAAGCCGCCTTTCATGAAACAGGATGAGGTCAGAGAGTTTTGTTTAAAGAAACAATCTCACACAAAGTGGGTTTAATAAACTTTTGACTTAAGATCGTCTGTGCTAAGTAAATAGACGGGAAATGGGCAGATTGTGACCTTGATGCTGGTTAAAAAATTAAGCATCATCATTATACGGCCGGGGATTAAGGAATCCAATATATTCGTGGTATTTACCAACAGAAAGGCTTAAAGGCCAAAATGCGAGTGGTGAGGAAGACGGAAATGCCCTCATCTTTCCCTCTTCTGTCTGACAAGCTCCCCGCCACGCCCAGCATTTCCCCAGTAGCCGCCTTCTGCCCTCTACCTCTCCTTCAAGTGGCCCCCTGCCCCCATGTGCCCCGCCCCCGCCACCCCCACTCCCTCCCGTCGCCTCGTCATCTTCGCTGCTGCTGATGTTAGGCAGTAACCTGACGCCCTGTGAGTGATGCACTTGACAGGACTGTGACCCAGCACAGGATACCTAGAGGGAAGCCAAGGATTCTGTTTGTTTGGTCCGTAACTAAGGATCGGCCTTCGGTCACCCAATCCTGACCTGCAGCCTTTCCTGTCATTCCACTCCTGGGGCGACCCACACACAGCTCTTCTGATGCACCTCAAACCTGACCTTGCTGTTCCACGACTGGAACCCGCACACTGCTCTGCCAGTGCATCTCAATGCCCATGCTGTTGCAGTGCCACACAGCTGTCATGGCACCCCGATCTTGACCTAAGAATTCCAATGTAATCCAGTAAAAGGCAGGACCGTCATTTTGCCAAAATGCCAGGGGTAGCGGAAGTGACATCACATGCACCTTGACCTCCGATGACATCACAGGAGGTGATGTCACTGGACCGCACCCCCAAGTGACATCACGGGAAGTGATGGCACACCACCTTTCACTCCTTGACAAAAGAGGAAGTGGCATCACATTGCCTTTCTCTTCAGTACACTAAGAAAAATATGGTTACAATATCACTGTAATATGATGTGCATTTCATACAAGAATGGATCAGCATATGTTGTGTTAATATCAGTGTGTATAGGCTCATATTAACAAATTACTTTGAATGCAAGCAGACGTCCAATACAACAACCTGGACTATTGTACAACACTTGAGCGAAACTGTAAACAGACAGAGCATCTCGAAGAGGCCTAAACCCCAAAGCGCAGACACCCAGTGCCTGCCAAGTGTCTGGCCACAGACTGGAAATAGCAACTGATCAACGCAAGTCCAACCAAAAAAACGATGGGCTGGAGGGTTGCCCAGAGCTGTGCCGGTGGTTATGATTTGCAACGTTCCAGCCATCACCTTTCTGTTTTGCTTATTTGGTAGGTAACTCACAGTTCTTTTTGTGAGATGTGAGATAGAGGGGAAGGATGTGTTGCAGGTCACAGTAAGTGCAGGTTTTTTTTTTATTTTAAAATGTAAACAGCAGCAGCAGCTCCATGACATCACCCCGAGAAAAGGCCCATTTTATTATTTTCTTTGGTCCATTATATCTTGCTTAATGCCAGCCTCCTCCAGCTTCTAAGCACTTGAACAGGAACTGAACCCATGTTGCACTGCATCCTCTTGTTCCCAAAGCAAGTGCGTTGCCCCAGAGCTATCCTTCCAGATATATATTCTGTATTGATTGAGGAAGCAACAGATGGTTTCTTCAAAGGTCGGAGGGCAACTTCATGTAAATTATCTCACCTTGCATCTATCTACAGTGTGCCTGTGATGCATGTCTGGCTGATCAGGGTCAGGTCACACAGTGCCCAAGCAGGATTGGTGGCAGAAGCCACTGGGGCACACCCCTCTCATCACAGGCCCAGTGGCTCACTGGATGTGCAAAGCAGACAATGTGCTGTCACTGAGTACTGCAGGCTGCTCCTACTCATTTCCAGCCAGCTACACCTATCCCCCATACCCTGCCTGTTGCTACAGTACTGGGTATGATCTGCACAGACAGCCCCGCCTCTGAACCCAACCATTCAGGCATTCTCCACTAATGGACTGCCAACCCATTAGTGATGGCGGCTTCATGGTTTTTCCTACATCCCTGTTATTTCTCCAGCTAACAAGTTCTAGATTCCAGGTGTAAAAAGCTGTGGCATATTTATCTGCATTTACAACTGCCTTTTTCTGGTGCAACACAGATATCTGCTCTTGGGGCGGCTTCTGTGTCCAGTGGCCCAGGAGTTGAAAGGACTGGTCTAGGGGTAGCAGAGGGGGGACCAGGGGTAGCAGCTGCTACCCCTGGCAAACCCCAAATGACGTCCCTGGTACAAGGACCCGTACATGGATGTGTCAATGTAGCCAACCATGACATGCAGCGTCACTTGTTATGCCACCTCTGGCACATAAACCTCAATCTTAATCTGCAGCACCCTTTGCTATTTGAGTACCAGGGACCATGCACAGGTTATTCCTGACCAGCAGCACCCCGGCATATCCGGTTCAGGGATTCACTCACAGTTCTGACAATGCACCTGAAGCATGACTTGCAGCATCCTTTCCTATTCCAGTATTGATGACCTTGCAGAGCTGTGCCAATGCACCATATTCCTAATCTCTAGCACAACCTTCTCTTCCAGTGATGACACACAACTCTGCCAAAGCACCTCTATTCTGGGATGGATGGGTGGACGGACCGATGGACGGGTGGATAGACGGACACATGGTTGGATAGGTGGACAGACGGACGGACGGACGGATGGACGGACAGATAGATGGATAGATGGATAGATGGATAGATGGGTAGATCGATGGTCGATAGATGGATGGACAGATGGATGGATGGATAGATGGATAGATCGATGGTCAATGGATAGATGGATGGATGGATAGATGGATAGATGGATGGATAGATGATAGATGGATGGACAAACTGATGGATCGATGGATAGATCGATGGTCAATAGATGGATAGACAGACGGACGGACGGATAAACAGATGGATGGATAGATAGATGGATAGACGGACGGATGGACGGATGGACAGATGGATAGATTAATAGATTGATAGATGGAGGGATAGATGGATAGATCAATAGATAGATGGATGGATCGATAGATGGATAGATCAATGGATCGATCAATGGATCGATAGATCGATGGATGGGTGGGTGAGTGTGTGGGTGGATGGATAGATGAACGGATAGATAGATAGATAGATAGATAGATAGATAGATAGATAGATAGATAGATAACCAGATCATTACATGGATGGATACATGGATGGATGGATAGATGGATGGATATATGGATGAACGGTTAGATGGATGAACGGATGGATGATGAATGAATAGATGATCGATGGATGGATGGATGGATAGATGGATAGATAGATGTAAAGGTTGCTGGATGAACTGGAGTGGGGAAAGGAGGGGCCAATGCAGCGCGGGCATATTCGTACAGACAGATGCAGCAAAGCTGGCATTAAATGTCTTGGCAGAGGATGCCCGCGGGTGCCCGTCAAGCTGTTCACGCCAGACGCGGTCACATTAAAGCTTTTGCTAATCCCGGGCTGCAATGTGTGTGTATGTCATGGCGAGAAGAGAGAGAGGCAGAACGTGAGGAAGGGACCGTGGGCAGAAGACTTGAAAAGAGAAAGACGCGAAGTAGACAGACTGTAAAAGAGATAAAAAGGCACAGCCAGAAAGGGGCACATAGAGGTGAGATCTGAGGAGATAGAGAAGGCGAGAGAACGATAGAGAAGAAGAACCGGGCGTGGAGGGGAAGAGACGGTCAGAGAGAGAGGAAAGGACAAAACAGAGGCGGCAAATGGGGCGCAGGTAGAGGACTATAGACCGAAAGAGAGAGGGAGAGACAGGGAGCGATAGGGGGAAAGCGTTAAGCCGAAAAGAAAGCCTGGCGAAAGAAGGAAAATGCAGGTGCGTTAAAGGAGAGAAGGAACGCGGGAGAGGGGGTGTGAAGAGACAGTCAAGGGACACACGAGCGGCAGAGTTGAACTAGCTCTCGTCGCAGACTTCCGTGGCCCTATGGAGCTCCAAGGGTAATAATATTGCCAGCAGTGGGTGGCACTCGGCGGCGGGGCAGGGGGAGAAAGAACATGTGCTAGAAGGAGACGGAAAGAATGAGGAGAGAAGGAGAAAAGCAGAGGGTACCCGAAGGCTTAGAGAGAGGCTCTAAGAGGAACACGGACGACGCATAAGAAACGCGAGCGGCATCACGACAGGGAGAGAAAGGGCGAGCAGAGGCTGGTCCAGCCGAAGAAAGAGCGCCAGGCGGAGAGATGGAGGGAGACACTGGACGCTGAGCTCGAGAGACACCCGGTAATGGAACATCGAGGGGCATAAAGGAACAGGTGCACTGACGAGAAGATAGAGTGAGGGGGGCCAGGGAAAGTGCAAAGGGAATCCTAGTACAAGGGGGCCAACGACGATGCAAAAGTGGCAGGGGACCAAGTGTATCGAGAGAGACAGAAAGAGAGGGGGGGGGGAAAGACTAAGGGAGAGAGGCAGAGAGAGGCAGAGAGAGGGAGAGACAAAGATAGAGAGGAAGGTGAGACACAAAGAGGGGGGGAGAAAACGACTAAGGGGCAGAGGGAGAGCCAGAGATAGAGAGGAAGTGTGAGACACAAAGAGGGGGGAGAAAAAGACTAAGGGAGAGAGGCAGAGAGAAGGAGAGACAAAGATAGAGAGGAAGGTGAGACACAAAGAGCGGGGAGAAAAAGACTAAGGGAGAAAGGCAGAGAGAGATAGGCAGATCCAAAGATAGAGAGGAAGTGTGAGACACAAAGAGGGGGGATAAAAAGTCTAAGGGAGAGAGGCAGAGAGAGGCAGGCAGGACCAGAGATAGAGAGGAAGTGTGAGACACAAAGAGGGGGGATAAAAAGACTAAGGGGGAGAGGCACAGAAAGAGGGAAAGGCAGAGATAGAGAGGACGTGTGAGACACAAAGAGGGGGGAGAAAAAGACTAAGGGAGAAAGTCAGAGAGAGACAGGCAGAGCCAGTGATAGAGAGGAAGTGTGAGACACAAAGAGGAGGGAGAAAAAGACTAAGTGAGAAAGGCAGAGAGAGACTGAGCGGGAGAGCCAGCGATAGAGAGGAAGTGTGAGACACAAAGAGGAGGGAGAAAAAGACTAAGGGAGAAAGAGAAAGGCAGCGAGAGATCGGGGGATACAGAGATAGAAAGGAGGTAGGGGAAGTGAGACAGAAAGAGGGGGAGATACAGAAATAGAGAGACAGTGAGAGAGTCAGAAAACAGAAAGAGGAGGGGTTGAGAATAAGGGAGAAAGGCAGAGGGGGGGTGGGCTGTTAAGAGCCATCTGAAGTGATCAAAGGAGTTTAAAGTGGAGCCTGGGGGAGAGGGGGCTCGCGAGTATCCGCGGGGACGGGAGAGGGAGCCCTTGACAGGCGGCACCGTGGGCTCGTGTTTCCAGACACTGGATACCCTCAGCATGTGCGCCTCGGACTCCAGGTGTGTTTGGAATGAGCTGGCACCGGCAGCAGGGCGGGGAGGAGCTCACCCAATGCCCACAGCAGGATAAAAAGCATTGTCCGAGGTTGGGCAGGTGTGCGAGAGCGGCAGGTGTGGCAGTTCCTACAAGTAAGGCGGCCCAGGCTCTGGGACAACACATCGACGGCTGTGGGGCGACATCCCGGCTACTTACGGTAAATGCACTGGGCCACCTCACTCGCCCATCGGCCGCTCATGCATACAGGATTGGACATTCCTGCTTAAAGCAGTCGCCGCTCTTTGGTCGCTCGCACACGCCTCAACATTTCCACACAAAGAAGTCGTCGCTCTTGCATAACTCATTGGTCGTCACCTTCTTACAAACACTTCAATTATTCCTCTCCAGCGTATTGGTCATTGCGTAAAACACATCGATTGCCATGGCCTAATGCATTGATCACTCCTGCACAACGCCCTTGATCACTCCTGACCACCCCCTGGACTTTCCCGCGCCACAGAATGAATTGGTAACCCTTGGGCAAAGGCTTGACCATCCCTGCACCACAGAAAAGCCGCTCCTACATAATGAATTGGTAACCCTTGGGCAAAGGCTTGACCATTCCTGCACCACTGATAAGCTGCTCCTACATAATGAATTGGTAACCCCAGGGCAACGTCTTGACCATTCCTGCACCACTGATAAGCCGCTCCTACATAATGAATTGGTAACCCCTGGGCAACGTCTTGACCAATTACGGCACTGCGGATAAGTCGCTACTACATAACGAGTTATTAACCATTGAGCGATGAATTGACTATTCCTACAACACGGCTAAGCCGCTAATACATAATGAATTGGTAATACCTTCGGATACGTGTTGACAATTCCCGCACCACGAGTAAGTCTCTCCTACATAACAAATTGTTAACCTTTGACAGTGCCTTGACCATTTATACACCAGAGAAAAATTGCTCCTACATAATGAATTTGTACCCATAGGGCAATGCCTTGACCATTCCCGGACCACAAATAAGTCGCTCCTACATAATGAATTGGTAACAGTTGGGCAACGTCTTGACCATTCCTGCACAACGGATAAGTTGCTCCTACATAATGAATTGGTAACCCTTGGGCAACATCTTGACCATTCCTGCACTATGGACAAGTCACTTCTACATTAGAAATTCATAATCCATGGGCAACGTCTTGATTATTCCTACACCAGTGATAGGTCGCTGCCACATAACGAATTGCTAACTCTTGGGCAACGTCTTGACCATTCCTGCATCACGGATAAGTCACTCTCGCATAATGCATTGGTAACCCTTGGGTAACGTTTTGACCAATCCCACACCAGTGATAAGTCGCTCCTCCACAACAAATTGTTTAACCTTGAGCAACATCTTGACCACTCCTGCACCAGGCCTTGGCCACTCAAAGATTAAGTAGTGTGTGTTTCAGCGCAGCACATACAAGAGAAGACAGGACCAGTGTTTGGAACCAAAGAAACTCCACCCAAATTTACAGAAAATCCGGGACTTCAAGAGTAAGTTATTGGGAGGATTATTTTTCAAAGGGCATGTCAGAAGGAAGGCACCACCAGTGCTCCTTTTAAGGAGTCTAAGAAATCTTTCACCCTGTCTCTCTACTTTTCAAAGACCTTGTCCTCTTCTCTTTTGGATGTTTTATACACCTTTGATTGGGTGCTAAGGACATTGGCTGTGGATCCTCAGTTGAATGAGATTGCCTCCAGGCCAGATCGTTGCAAGCCTTACTTTCCAACCAAGTCCCTCAAGGTAGGGCCGTGACGCCATGTTTGCCAGCTCATCGCGCGGATCATCTGGACGCGCAGGGAAGTACAGCGTGGAGGAGCTATATGGCTTAACCTCGTCCAAGAAGCCCCGTGGGGGTCGGATAGAGGTGAAGAGCAAGAGCCAGCAAGTGAACGTAGAGAGGCGTGAGGAAAACGGTGGCATCCGTGCCGAGAATGGCTTCAGTACCGCCCGGCGGTTGATGGATCGGCGCAAGTTGGAGATCTACCTGCAGCAGGTCGGCCTCTCCTTTGAAGACACTGTTGGAGAGCAGACCGGCATGTTGTACAGGTGAGTGCTCTTTTGGGGATGGATGGAGGAGGGCAAACAGAATTGGGGGATTTAGAAACATGAGAAAATGGCCTTTTGGGAAATGGAGAGATATCCTGACATGTCACCGATCCTCACATGTGAATGACTTCTTAGCAGCCCTAGCAAACTGACTTCCGGTCTCCATTTTTAGATCTGGCTTGCAGCACATTCCTCTTTGAAGTAGTTTGATACGGTAATGGTTCTATTATCAGACTTTTATACAGTTCTTTATGGCGGATTCCTCCCTCTTCTCAGTGCTGCAGTAAGAGCTGTTCTTATTGCTCAATTTAGTGCTACTACACTTATTGACTTCACAAGGATGAAGGGCTGAGGTGTCTTGATGGGATCCGAACTTGCAAAGGGCTGCTTCTCCATATGTCAAAAATGGGTGTTTGACCCATGAGCCTCCCCCCTGGTGACAGACAAGGGGCTCAAAGGAAGGGAACTATACAGGCTGACAGAAAATCCATCAAGGCAGCATTGCAAGAAAGAAGATATGGAAGCCGTGCCTTACTCTGTGAGTCTGCCTGCCCCGCGCATGTGGCACAAATCATGCTATACTTAGAGTATATGTGGGCGGGTGCCTAAACAACCACATAACTCAAGTAGAGTTTATTGTTTGTGGTCTATAGATCATATTACAGTAAACTGATTGGAATAGTGTCTGATTTACAGACTCCCTCCAGCGTTCAACATTGAGATACATCACCCTGTAGGCAGGAGCTACCGCAGGGGAACCAGGAGCTACCAGAGATGCCCCTTCCACTTGTTGACGTCCATTTTGTATGAACCATTGTGTTTAAATGTATATTAGATGTGTTCTAATTCTTCTTTATTAACATTCTCAAATGCTCAAAGTTAATACCACATTTACATGTTTGGAAGGCACCAGTTGGCCCTAGGAGCCAAAGGTAGCTCCTGGTAGCTGATGGTTTCAAGCTAACCAGGCTCTACTATGCTAGAAGCAAGAGCTAAACAGCTCCTAGCTCCCTTGAATTTCGAACCCTGCCCTCTGTGTTTGCCTAAATTAATCACTTGATCTCAAAAGTGCAGTATTCATTGGCTGATTTTCTGGCACGGGAGGATAGCTCAGCGGCAACATGCTTGCCTTGGAAGCATGATGACACGTAGCAACACTGGTTCAATCCCCGGGTCCGCGCTTAGAAACCTCTGGGTATTAAGCACGTTAAAAATAACCTATCACATCATATCAACACTAAGCAGAAGGCACTTCCCTAAACTGTAGCCTCAGAAGGTTTATTATGCAAGGTATATCATGCAGCGGACTATAGCCATTTATAGAGTCCAACATATGTCTTGAGTGTTGGGCATTGTAGCTGCAGGTGGACGTCCATGGACATCATGCAGGCATGGGGCGCTAGTCTCTCACCGACTCTCATTTACATCAAGAGGGTTTGGTGTCATACCTCCAGGAATGAGACATATTTACATCATGAGACGGAGGCCTGTGCGCATGATGAGGGCTCAGTGTTGTAGCCTCAGATAGAGCCAGGTGTGCATCATGGCTGTTGGGTTTTCAGTCCCAGGTGTCATCTCAATGAGGGCTCGGGTGTGGGTTTGTAGCTTTGTTTCATGTGACGACTCGTACATGACAGGGGTGCCTCATATTTAATCATGTATGTCACATGGGTTGGTTGGTATTTATTTTATGAATTTATTTCATTTGTTGAAAGTGCCCAAACCCGGAAGTTTCACGGTGCTAGAGTGTTCAAGACTTAGATTGCTCCTTGCGTGCATCATCCCGTTGGTATGCCCCAGGAGTAATCTCATGTACGTCAGGAGTTTGAGGAGGTGTAAATTCAGGCTCGGTTTCTTGTTTTTCAGAACGCAGAGATGTTTTGGACCATTAAATTGTACTTAAATTGAACCCGGCGTTACACCAAGAGGCTGATATCATTGATGTAATGTTGGTAAGATGCTAACCAAATATCTAATCAATGCTGCAAGACTTGTCACCGAATTGCATACACCCGGTAGAGCTTCAATGACCGTCTCACAGACTGAAGTAGTGGAAACCTGACAGCACCAGGGTTTCCTGGACTCTTACAGGACAATCTCATTGTGAGTTGCAGTGGTCAAAACCAGTGCTTGGTTCACTGGTGCTTGGAGATCAGTCACAGAGTTGAGGCAGTTGTGAGAAACCAGAGGGTGTCTCACCCGCTAGTCCTCGGGGATCTCTCTCTCAGGTGGCCAGGGCACGGCCATCCCCTTTGGATCCAGACCCTGGGGGTGGACCAGTGCAGGAGGATCACCTGGGTGATATGATATGATATGATATGATATGGTATTTGTAACGCGCCTATACACAAGTGTTTCAAGGCGCGACGAGGCAGGGAGGGAGGGAAACAAGGGGAAGACAGACAAACGATCCTACTAGGCCAGGTGTCATTCAGATCGCGCAAGTGCAGAGGTAAGGGGAAAAGGAGGAAGTGCAGGGGGAGGAGGTGGGGGGGAAGTGCAGTACAAGGTAAGTAGCGTCAAAAATAATAAATAATAAATAAAAAGGGCCAGCTGGTGGCAAGTGTGAGGTAAGTGCAGAGCAAGTGCTGGGAAGGGGGCTGTAGGGATACAGTGACAGTCCCACAGTGCAGGGGGAGCCAGGGAGGCAGTGCAAGTGGAGAGTGGCTGGGCCCTGGACCGAGGTTGCTGAGAGTGGCCCAGATGCAGGTTTAGTGCTGAATTCAGTGGGGAGTTAAGCAGGATTAGCAGGGGAGAGGGAGAGAGAAGGCAGAAGCGAAGAGGAAGGTTTTGAGGTGCTTCCGGAACCGGAGATGGTTCTCCTCAAGTTTCAGGGAGGCAGGAAGGCTGTTCCAGAGGGAGGCCCCTGCTGCGGAGAGAGATCTACCCCCAGCTCGTTGCTTCGAGAAGCGGCTGACCATGAGGGAGTTGGAGACGGATGAGCGAAGGGCTCGTGAAGGAAGATATTTAGGAAGAGAGAGTTGAAGGTATTTAGGTCCCAGGCCCCAGAAGGCCTTGTGGACAATGCAGAGGGTTTTGAACTTAATCCTCGCAGCCACTGGGAGCCAGTGAAGAGATTTCAGTCCTGGAGAGATACGGTCCCTGGGCTTGAGGCCAAGGACAAGTCTCGCAGTTCTGTTCTGGATAAGTTGCAGAGGGCGGAGAGTGGAGGCAGGCAGATTAAGATAGAGGCTGTTACAGTAGTCCAGCCTTGAGAGAACCAGGGCTCGGGAGACAGTGAGCTTCTGGGGGAAGGAGAGGAAGGGAAGAATACCTCTGAGGAGGTGCAGCTGGTAGTGTGACTTCTTAGAGACGTCAGATATATGAGGAGAGAAGGAGAGTGTGGAGTCGAAGATGACCCCGAGGTTTTTAGCCTTGCAGGTAGGGGCAGGAAGGGGGCCAAGGGAGGCCGGCCAGAGAGCTGCAGGGAAGGAGGGAGTGGGTGTGCCGATGAGTAGAATCTCAGTCTTACTGGCGTTGAGGCAGAGGTCATTGGCGGCACACCATTCCTGGATATCAGACAGACAGTCGGAGATGAGGGAAGGAGAGGAGGAGGCCGAGGGTAGCCTGAAAATGAGCTGGGTATCGTCTGCATAGCACTGGAAGTAGGGGCAGAGAGCGACGATGCGGTGAGCAAGGAGTGCCAGATACTGGTTGAAAAGCCAGGGAGAGAGGTTGGATCCCTGGGGGACACCACAGGTGGAGAAAAAGATGTCAGAGAGGAAGGAGCCCATTTGGACCTGGGAGGGTCGACCGGAGAGGAAAGAAGTCAGCCAGGCCAGAGCCTGACCAGTGATACCCAGGTTATCACGGAGACAGTTGAGCAGGATGGCATGGTTGACAGTGTCAAAGGCAGAGGAGAGATCGAGCAGAATGAGAACACAGGGAGTGTTGGAATCGAGGTTCAGGAGCAGGTCCTCACGGATGTTCAGGAGAGCAGTTTCCGTGCTTCTGGCCGCTCTGAAGCCGGATTGATGGTCATGAAGATTACCAACAGATTCAGCATGGAGGTTAAGCTGGGAGATGGCCAGTTTCTCCAGGAGCTTACCCAGGAAGGGTGTAATGGAGATTGGGCGATAATTGGCCGGGCAGGAGGGGTCGGCAGAGGGTTTCTTGAGGAGGGGGTGCACAAGGGAGTGCTTGAGGGGGGATGGGAAGACTCCAGAGGCGAATGAGTGGTTGCAAAAGTCAGGGGTCTTCGGGGAGTGGGTGTGACGTAGCCAATGGTGAAACACAGTATACCCCTTTTTTTTCATCTACCCCATCCTATTTTTTAGGATACTCCGAGATCCGAACTCCCCCCTTTTTACACAAACACTTTGCCTAGGAAGATGGTGATTGAGAGTAACAAGGCTAACTCTCATACATCATACTGGACATGTCCCGTTAATCGGGTCAGGAGAAGTAAGGCACTGGACTTCAAGTACATACACCTGGTACCAATTAGCTCTCCTCAAACGGATAAAAGGCAACACCTAAAGACACACTCTGAGCAAGGCAGAAAACGAGTGCAAGCAGAATTTCTGGTATGAAGGCAAACCTACTGCAGTAAAGCGACAGACCAAGGGACGAGAGATACGGGTAGGAAACCCAAAGAATTCCCTACTGGAGGTCATTGCCTCTGAGAGGCCACGAAAGACACGTGGCGAAGGTCAGATCCCACAAGTGAAGACTGCAATGTGTTTCAAGGACGCCAGCGACCCTCCTGGGTGAACGGCAGAGTTGGGGATGCAATGCCAAGCTTTTGGTACTCTAACCTTGACTCGTGAATTACAAATCACAAAACCCATAAAGAGACGCACACAGCCGGTGAGTTGTCAAGCGACATGAGGGACCGGTGTGTGTGTTAAAGTTTGCAATAGAAACAGTATATCGCCAGCGAAAGCTGCACCCATGTGGATGATACGCGAAGAAAGGCAGAGCTGTGAGTGAACTTTGATGTAAAGGACAGCTGTGAAATCAGCAATACTAAGTAACAGAGTGAAATGAAGTAGCCCACTCAAAAGTCTCTGTAAAAGGTACTTTATTTAAAAGCGAGAAAACAAATGAACTACAAAAGTTAAAAAACGAAGATTCATTCCTAGAGAAGGGAAGAGTGAAAGTTATACCGTGAACATTGGGTCAAAGTGGTCCTGCGGTGGTCTATAAAGAAAGTCATGCACAATCGAAAGTCTGACATCCGGAAGTGGTCTGAGCCTGACTGAGGGAAATCCGAAATATAATAAGCTTGGGGAAGGGAGCCTCCTTGCAAGTTTGTGTGGAACTTTATTGTGAGAGGTCTGAGCCCGGCAGAGGAGGACCTACGAGAACTGTGTGGTGAAAGGTCTGAGACCGACAGAGGGTGATCTTAGTGAACATTTTGGTTGAAACATTATTTTGGAAGTCAGGAAAAGAGACTTTAAGGTGGAAGGCCGGCGGGTCTCGATGCACGGTTTTGAACTGTGTATTGTGTTGGAAACCGAGCCAGAGTGTGTCATCCTGTCTACAGGGTCCGTTTTACTCCATGAGACCCAACGTGAGGAGGAGAGCTGATTCAACCACATTATCATTTGAATACCGATTTTTCCTTTTGCATACATTTCACCTTTTTACACTTTTTTGTACAAGAGATATGGCAGGCATTAGGTTTTATGAGCATAGGCCATTTTGATTTGACAGACCCCACTAGGGCTGCGTTATTTATTATTTGATGATCGAGACTACTCCCATCTTAGTTATAAGGCAAAGAAGGAGTTTCTCCAGCTCCAACAATTTTAATAAAGGTATTACAAATTGTACCCATTGTGTCAGTGTCATATTTATGATACCATGCCTTCCATAGACAGTGAAGACCACAGTGTGCAATGGCTTGCTTTGCAGTCTCAGCCTGTTAAGAGGTCCGTCTCACCAAGGTGGGAGCCTGCAGGATTAACATGGCCATCATATCATGCACCATGCAGCCAGGGCCACAGTAAGTTGAGTTCTTTGAGGGGCCCGGTCTGAAATCCTAACCAGTTGGATCATTTATCCAAGAAATTAAGCTAAGTGTGGATCCAAAGGTGTGTGCTGTAAATTCTGCGCGGGTCGTGGTTCCTGGTGTACCTGAGTAAAAGGAGCATGCTTAAAAAAGCGTTTTGATGGTGTAAAGTCGAGTCTTTCCACAAGTGGCATGATTTCCCTCAAATGTGCCATTTAAAGACAGTTCTAGAAAATGACAGCCCATTTTGGATATGGTTAGCCAGTTGGCCAACAAGTGCCTTCAATCTTTTAAAAGTTTGAATTCTTTATAGTTGCTGGTATATCACTGACATTGTCATATGCCTGCATTAGAAATCGTTGGGGGGCAGGGTTATCTGATTGGTGCAACGTCTTGCAGGGTGGGGAGCTTTACGTGTCGAAGGCTTGGTTCTATGTTAAAATATTACAGGAATAGTTACCAGGACTGACACTGAAGCAGTAAATATTAAGAGGTACAAATAACCCATTTTACACTGAAAATAAAGAAAATATTAAACATAAAGACATTTCAAATGAAGGAAATAAAAATAACGAAATGTATACTTTCTCTTCACATCTAGACAGAAATATTAATGTTAGCCTGCGTCACATCTAAATAAATGTGTAGTTATTAGCCTGCATCACATCTAGACAGAAATGTGAATATTAGCCTGCGTCACATCTAGACAGAACTGTAATTATTAGCCTGCGTCACATCTAGACAGAATTGTAATTATTAGCCTGTATCACATCTAGACAGAAATGTGAATATTGGCCTGCATCACATCTATACAGATTTATGTATATTATTCTGCGTCACATCTAGACAGAATTGTAGTTAGTAGCCTGCATCACATCTCGACAGAAATGTGAATATTAGCCTGTGTCATATCTAGACAAAACTTTAATGATTGGCTTGCGTCACATCTAGACAGAAATGTGGATATTGGCTTGTGTCACATATAGACTGAAGTGTAATTATCGGCTTGGTTCACATGTAGAATTGTGGTTATTGACCTGCGTCACAACTAGATAGAAATGTGAATAATACCCTGTGTCAAATCTAGAAAGAACTGTCATTACTGGCTTGTGTCACATTTAGACAGAAGTGTGAATGTTGGCTTGTGTCACATCTAGACAGAAATCTGGATATTGGCTTGCATGACATCTAGACAGAACTGTAGTTATTGGCTTGACCACATGTAGATAGAATTGTAATTATTGGCTTGCGCCACATCCAGTCACAATTGTGGTTATTGGCCTGCTTCACATCTAGCCAGAGATGTGAGTGCTGGCCAGCGTCACATCTAGACAGAACTGTGATTATTGGCTTGCGTCATATCTAGACAAAAATGTGAATATTATCTTGTGACACATCTAGACACAAATGTGAATATTAGCTTACGTCACATCTAGACAGAACTGTCATTATTGGCTTGCATCACATCTAGACAGAAATGTGAATATTAGCCTGCATCACATCTGGACACATTCGTAGTTATTGGCCTACATCATATCTAGACATAAATGTGAATATTAGCCTGCATCACATCTAGAAAGAACTGTAATTATTGTTTATGTCACAGCTAGACAGACTTGTAATTATTAGGCTGCGTCTCATCTAGACAGAATTGTAATTATTAGCTTGCGTCACATCAAGACAGAATTGCGAACATTAGACACCGTCACATCTACACATATTTATGAATATTAGCCTGTGTCACATCTACACAGAATTTAAGTTATTAGCCTGAATCATATCTAGACAGAAGTGTGAATATTAGCCTGTGTCACATCTAGACAGTACTGTAATTATTGACTTCCGTCACATCTAGACAGTAATGTGAATATTAGCTTGCATCACATCTAGACAGAAATTTCGATATTGGTTTACGTCACATCTTGACAGAACTGTAATTATTGGCTTGCCTCACATCTAGACAGAAATGTGAATATTAGCCTGTGTCACATCTATACAGATTTATGAATGTTAGCCTATGTCAATTGTAGTTATTAGCCTACGTCACATCTAGACAGAACTGTAATTATTGGCTTGGGTCACATGTAGAAAGAATTGTGGTTATTGACCTTCATCCCATCTAGACAGAATTGTGGTTATTGGCCTGCATCACATCTAGACAGAACTGTGATTATTGGCTTGCATCACATCTAGCAGAATTGTTATTATTGGCTTGCATCCCATCTAGACAAAATTGTGAATATTGTCCTGTGCCACATCTAGACAGAATTGTGGTTATTGGCCTACCTCACATCTAGACAGAGGGCCTCATTACAACCCTGACGTTGGCCCATGGTGCTATTAGCACCATGGTCCATGCCGGATTCCGCCATGGTGGATGGCGGATTTACCGCCCCATTCCAAGGTTGGCAGGGCGGTAAATCCCCATTCACCATGGGCCCTTCCCCATTCCCATCTTTGGCCCATAGGGCTCAATGGGAATGGGGAAGGCGCTAAATACGGCACCGTAAATTACAGTGCCGTAATTAGCACCATCGGGCGTTAAGGGTTTAATGGCGCAGCAGCCTTTTACGGCACTGTTAACCCCTTAACGCCAGGGTTGTAATGAGGCCCAGAGAGGTGAGTGTTGGGCAGCATCACATCTAGACAGAAATGTGATTATTGGCTTGCGTCATATCTAGACAGAACTGTGATTATGGCTTGCATCACATCTAGCCAGAAATGTGAATATTAGCTTATGTCGCATCTAGACAGAACTGTATTTATTGACTTGCGTCACATCTAGACAGAAATGTGACTATAAACCTGCTTCACATCTAGACAGGAATCTGAATATTAGCCTGCATCAAAACTTAACAGGTTTGTATTTATTGGCCTACATCATATCTAGACAGAAATGTGAATATTAGCCTGCGTCACATCTAGACCGAATTCTAGTTATTAGCTTGCATCACATCTAGACAGTAGTGTGAATATTAGCCTGTGTCACATCTAGACAGAACTGTAATTATTGATTTACTTCACATCTAGACAGAAATGTGAATATTATCTTGTGTCACATCTAGACAGAAACGTGAATATTGGCTTACGTCACATCTAGACAGAACTGCAATTATTGGCTTGGGTCACATCTAGACGCAATTGTGGTTATTGACCTGTGTCATATCTAGACAGAATTGTGTTTACTGGCTTGTGTCACATCTGGACAGAATTGTGATTATTGTCTTGCGTTGGATCTAGACGGATTTGTGATTATTGGCCTGCATCACATCTAGTCAGAATTGTGATTATTGGCTTACAGCACAACTATTCACAACTGTAATTATTGGCTTGCGTCACATCTAGACAGAAATGTGAATACTGGCTTGCGTCACATCTAGACAAAAGTGTAATTATTGGCTTGGGTCACATCTAGACAGAATTGTGGTTATTGGCCTGGGTGACATCTAGACAGAAATGTGAATGTTAGCCTGTGTCACATCTAGACAGATATGTAGTTATTGGCCTGCATCACATCTAGACAGAAATGTGAATATTAGTCTGTGTCAAATCTAGACAGAACTGTAATTAGAGGCTTGCGTCACATCTAGACAGAAATGTGGATATTGGCTTGGATCACATGTAGCCAGAACTGTAGCTATTGACTTGGGTCACATCTAGACATAATTGTAATTATTGGCTTGCTTCACATCTAGGCAGAAGTGTGACTATTGGCCTGCGCCACATCTGGACAGTATTGTTGTTATTGCCCAGTGTCACATCTAGACAGAACTGTGATTATTCGTTTGCATCACATCTCTACAGAAGCATGAATGTTGGCTTGCGTCACATCAAGATGAAACGTTTTATTGGCTTGGGTCACATCTAGATAGAAGCGTGAATGTTGGATTGCGTCACATCTAGACAGAAGTGTGATTATTGGCTTGTGTCCCATCTAGACAGATTTGCGGATATTGGCTTGTGTCACATCTAGACAGAAGTGTGAATGTTGGCCTGTGTCACGTCTAGACAGATTTGTGATTATTGGCCTGCGACACATCTAGACAGAATTGCAATTATTGGCTTGTGGCACAACTACACAGAGATATGAACGTTTGCTTGCGTCACATGTGGACAGAGATGTGGTTGTTGGCATGCATCGCATCTAGACAGAATTGTGAATTTTAACTTACGTCGCATCTAGACAGTACTGTAAATTATTGGCTTGCGTCACATCTAGACAATTGTTGTTATTGGACTGCGATGTGTGAACATCTGGCTTGCAGCACAGCCAGATAGTAATGTCTACAACCAACCCCACTAATAAAAAACGCACCCCCTGCATACCCCTCTCAAACTCTGAACTAACCACAACCATATCTCCAAACCACAACAAACTGCATACACTTCACTACACCGCAACAATGAAACAAACCACGCATAGCCTTGCACAACAGCACACAAAGGCTACCAACTGAAAAATAAACCTAAGGGCAGCGAACGGTGAAACCCGAGGTGAAGCTGCTAACAGCACATCACCGCTCGCCTGCTCTTACTTCCGCTATGTACTACTAACTTACTTTACCACCTTGCCTTTCAGAGCCGCCAGAGCACCACTCTGGTGGTGATAGTGCACATTATAAATAAACTTTAACATTAACAAAGCCAATACATCTTTCTTTTAAAAACGAGTTTTTGATTTATAATTAATTAAGCAGTGCCAGGGGAAACCCACCATAGCCTTCCCAGCTGACCCACCGAAACCTAATTTTCACTGTATATTTCAAGGAATAAAAGGTATATTTTCAAAATGGGGGAACCCCGATGCTGTCTAATCCAGCGTGGCTTGATCTTAACCATAATGATACCAAGCAGTCGACTTTTTAAGAAACTTATTTTAATTAAATATTAAATGTGGGATGCATTTTCTTACTTCATGTTTACCTTAGGTATTTTAAGTAAGTGCTTTTTAACTCTTTATATTCAGTATTCTTTTTTGCAGAGTCGTTTTTCTTGTAATTTTTTTCTAGCATGTTTAGTACTTTATTTTTACCTTAGCTATTTTCAGTAACAGTGTTTTGTACCTGTTCATATTCAGCAACCTTCGTTTCTGTGGCCCCGCAGTACTATGCAATCAGCTCATACCATGCCTGGGTACAGGGCCGCCACTCCCACAAGGCAATTTCATGTCAGCACAAAGTGTGACATTGGGCCCTAGAATATCAAACGTGTCGCCACAGTGAGAGGAGATGGCGCTGCCTGCGACCTAGGAGGCAGGCACTGAGGAGGCGCGTGGGCACTTCGTCCCCTCCCGTACCCCGCCCCACGCCGTGGCAGCGGGGACTGGCCCCCGGCACCGTCTTGCTGCTATTTCTGCTTCCCTAATATCCATAATCGGGAGAGACAGTTGTTCTTCCTGCTTCCGGCTCTTTCATCCTAGCCATCAGCCAACACGCATCTAGTGCGCGTGGGGAGTGGGCACATAAACATTGAGCCTGCCCCGCCCCAAATCACAGTCAGAGCATTTGCTGGAGGACTAAGGACAATCCCTGTTAAGTGGTCCACATGTCTAAATCCCCCTGCACAAGGCTTTAGAAGCTGGAGACAAGCCCTCTGGCGATTATTATTAATGATAAAGGATAATATGAAGCGCTTCCACGAGCAGGGTTTTTTCGATGTGCAATAAGGCTGCACGAGCCTCTATGGGCTAAAAGCCTACAGCAGGAGGGGTGTGCTTCCCAGCCCATGTGTAGTTTCAGTAAGTGATGCTTGCTCAGCTGCTTCCCGGATTTCCCCATTGTAAACCCAGGACTACAAGTCCCAGAATGCAATGTCGAAACAAGGACTGGACTAGTATCTCCGGAATAGACTGGAGGCATGTGTGAGTCTGTGTGCTCGTTCACCTGTTCTGTGTGAGAGAGAACTGTTGCTGCTGCTGATGCTGTGCAGGGGGTGGGGTGCGGCACTGGTGTGTCCAGTATTTTGACTGCGGTGTCCCAAGTGGGTCGCTGACTTATTGATTGATTGATTGATTTATATATTTATAGAGCGCTTTACATCAAGGCGCTGCAGCGGCGGCATGAATTCCGAGCACGCTCACACAAACACACATCCGTCTGAACAGCATTAATGTACTATTTGTCTCCACTACCCATATCTACTTTAATTACTAACACCGGTGTCTTACATTCCTGTATTTAAATTTGTTTTACTAACATGGGGTGGCCAATCAGATGCCAGGGGTAGCACGTGCCACCCCAGGCCACTCCCTGGACATGCCTATGGGGTGCGGGTCAGGGGGAGGCAGAGACGGAGGGGAAGGAGAGAAAGGGATGTTGATGTTGCTTTACTTGTTGCGTGTGATTACAAGGGCAGCTGGCTTGTATTGCTGCTGTGCATGCTAAACCTGAGGCCATTAAGTGGGCCAGGGCCCCACGTGTTCGGACGCCAACAGGGTTCGACATGGAAGCTTGAAAAGCAAAAGGAGCGATTTCCATACATTAACACCAAACCAACTACTGCCAGTGCTGCTCGAAGGAAACAGTTCTTTCGGTGAAAGATGGCCTCTCACTTCCTCAGAGATGGCACTCTTTATTCAACGAGCAGCACATTCTAGAATTTTTGGGGAAGGGCTGTAATAGTGAACGTTGGACCAGCACTACTCTGTTGTCTTGTTCGAGAGAGCTGTGTCATATAATTTTCACACGGGTGTCAGCAGCAGGCTTACTAACCCAGTGAGCCGTTTTACTGGGACAGGACATTGTAACCTGCATGCAGCAAGCATGTGTTTGCAGCAGACACAGGAACTCCTTTTGCATCAGGCATAGAAACGCCTTCTACAGCAGGCATAGTCAGGAGTGGACTGGCCTATAGGGAACTCTCTGCATTTCCAGATGGGCCTCTGCACCCTGGGCCTCTTTTGTGTGGTAACCTGTTTTATTTCCAAATGTTCTTTTAGGAAAAGCATTGGCAATATAGACTCTGCATCCGCTCCAAGAAAAGAGTCAATATTCAAGCCCGCATCTCAGCGGCATCTAACAACACGGCTGAACTCTTCAAAGTCTGCAAAGATCTGGCCGATCCTATTGCATCCTCCTCTACTGCACACACCCAGGCCCTTTGCTCGGCCCTGGCTGCCCATTTCACTGCCAAAACACATCCTGTCCTCTCTCCCATCCGCACCTTCGCCTGCACCCACATCTATTGTGCCCCCCTCGGCGGCCACCTCTCCCCCTCTTCTCTCCTCCCTTTCCCCTGTCACACCTGATGAGGTCTCCAGACAAGTCTGGTCCTTGAAAACCTCCTGCAAACAGGTTGACCCTTGCACTCCTAAAACCATCAAGGACACCATTGATTGATTTTCTTGCTCCAGTTGGCCGACCTCTGCAACCTCTCTTAAGCCTCTGGAATTTTCCCCACTTCTCTCAAGCACTCTCTTGTGCACACTCTGATCAAACCCTCTACTGACCCATTTACCCTTATAAACGGGGAGGGGTGGCATCCTACCCTCAAGCTTGTGTATGCAATTATTTTATGCAAAAACAATCAAATCTTTGTAAAGTTTACTGTTGAACACAAACATATTTGTATCACTGAAGTCAAATCCGTGAATACACACTTTAAACAATTAAGTTGCATCAGCTTTTTTTATTTAACTATTGATGCATGTTGTAAGTATAATGTTGAATAAATAAATAAGAAACAATATAAACACTATAAGCAATTTAAGAACCAACATCAGATTGAGCCAATACAATTCAATAAGTGAAATCAACTGTGTATGGTTTTCAGGCTGCTGGTCTATTCAGCAGAGATCACAAAGACAGAACAACATGAACGTTTCAGGTTCGTGAACAGTAGTACAACAAGCACCCACAAACTCATGAGTCAAATACAATGCCAAAACGTAGGCAGATATATTGAGTCAACAATTCAGAAATATTTAGCTCGAAGCATGAGTTAGACTGGTGTGCAGTCCAAAGAATCTTTTCACACACACTAATGGCACGATGTGCTCAACAGTTGGCTTGAGACAAGAAAATCCTAGGCTAGAAATGTGCATTAAGCCCTAAAAATGCCTAATAAATGGCAAAATAATGCAAAGTCCCAAGATTGTTGCGTGAAATCCCACTGAGGCAAGATGGAGACCTGGGGCAAGGTCTACCAATTCCTGGCAGAAGGGTGACCAATGGGCTGGTCGACGTCTATATTTCAGGTTAGAGGTTCATGTGGTAGAAAATCAGGGCATACCCTGGAGGGGGTGCGGCGACCACAGACATTTCGGCTCAATTGGATAAGAGCCTTATTCTAGGGACAAATAGTAATAGGTCTCCCTTGCGTTGAGCTTGCGAGTAGAGGGCTCAGTATGGTGGGGAGGTCGACCACTCCTGAAACTCGAGGAGAGGAAGACTGAGAGCACTGAATTATTGGCATGGTAGATGTCGGGTATTATCTTGAATAACCTGTGAGACGAGAAATAAAGGCTCGGGGCTCTGCAGGCAGTCTGTGTATGCGTAGAGGTACCGGCAATGAAGGCTGGCTCCTGAAGTGCACTGGACGGCGAGGGGGCAGGTGGGCTGCTACACTGGATCGCGTCCTGCTCGCACTGCGGTCGGTAGAGCTGTGCCTCTATCCTGGCAAACTATCTCCCGATCTCTATTACTCCTTTCCTGGGAAATCTCCTGGAGAAGCTGGCTATCTCTCAGCTTACCCTCCACACTGAATCTGTTGGTTGTTTCCATGACCGTCAATCTGGCTTTAGTGCATCCAGAGGCACGGAAACAGTTCTTCTGAACACCTGTGAAAACCTGCTCTCAAATCTTGACTCTAACTCTCCTTCTGCCCTCATTCTTCTCGATCTCTCTTCTGGTAAACCACAACATCCTGATCGCATGTCTCCGTGACACCCTGGGAATCACAGATCTTGTCTGGGCGTGGCTTGCCTCATTTCTCTCTGACCATCCCTTCCAGGTGGAACTTGGGTCCTTTCTCTCCTCTATCACTCTGTCTATTTGTGGCGTCCCCCAGGGATCTAACCTATCCCTGTGGCTCTTCAATATCTACATGGCCCCTCTAGCCCACAGGATCTCTACCTTCACCTGCAATTTACAGTGTTATGCGGGTGTCACGCAGCTCTCCTTCTGGCTACCCTCTGCCTCTTCTTCCTCCTCGCTCATTCCTGACTGTCTGTCCGCAGTTCAGTCTTGGTGTGCTGCCAATGATCTCTGCCTCAATGTCAGAAAGACAGAGATCATCCTCATTGGGACCCCTGCCCTCGCTTTCCCAATTTCCCACTGGTCAGCCTCCCCTGGCCTTGTGCCCTCACCTGCAAGTGAAGCAAAATATCTGGGGGTCATTTTCAACTCCAGTCTCTGCTTCTCACATCTGAGACATCTCTAAAATGTCCCACTACCAGCTGCACCTCCTCATAGGCATTCTTCCTTTTCTCACCTTCCCCAAAAGGCTCACTGTCTCCAGAGCCCTGGTTCTCTCTAGGCTTGACTACTGCAACAGTCTCTTTCTCAATCGTCCTACTTCTACTCTCCGTCCACTACAACTCATCCAGAACAGAACTGCAAGACTTATCCTTGGCCTCAAGCCCAGGGATTGTATCTCTCCAGCGCTGAACTCCCTCCACTGTCTCCCTGTGGCTGCTAGGATCAAGTTCCAGACCATCTGCATAGTCCACGAGGCTTTATGGGGACTGGGCCCGCACTATCTGCAACGCTCTCTTCCTAAATACTCTCCTTCTAGAGCCCTCTGCTCGGCCTCCTCCAACTCTCTGCAGCCGAGCTGCTTTCACAAATAGAGATTTGGGGGTAGATCTTTATCCTCTCCAGGTGCCTCCCTCTCTCCACCTTAAGCCAGAGCTCCTTAAGTTCTGGAAACTCCTCAATACCTTCCTCTTCTCTCCCTCTCCCCCTTGCTAACATCCTCTCTCTTTCTCTCCAGCTTCCCTCCTACATCTCTCCCCTAACTCTGTTCAGCTTTGCTGACTGGTCGCCTGGCTCACCTCCAGAGCCTCACAGGTCCCAGGCTTCCCCGCCAGTCTATGCACTTGCATCCGGGCCTCTGCACTATGCTCAGCACTACTGCACTTCAGCATACGCTCCATGAGAGGGGTTACCTCTTCGCAATTAAACCTGGGCCGTACTGGACTGGGCGCGCTTTTTCCCCCTCCTCGCTCCCTGGCACTTCAGTCTGTACACTTGCATGACCTGAATTTATTAGGCCTAGTGAGTTCTGTCTTGTCCCCCCTTCGTCTCCCCTCCCTTATCTGGTTGCGTCTGATGCACTTCATGCACTTGCAATAGGAGAAATGCTGTCGGACCTAGTACGCTAGTTACTTTTTTGTTAGATCATTCGTTCGGAGACTTCAAAGCCTAAGAATGACCTCTGTATTCACTTGTTCCCTGCACGCATTTAAGCGCTTTGAAGCACTTCACTTGTGTGTAAGCGCTGTACAAATAAACAATTACAATTACAATTGGGCTTGCTGAAAATGTGTAATATGGGGCCCACTTTGAACATTATTTTCTGTTCCTCTTTTGGTTCCTAGTCCATCCCAGGGCATGGTAACACCTTCTACGAAATGTGCAACGACCATTGAGAAGATCAAACATTAGGCCCCCCCACCCCAAACCCCTTCTGAAAAAGTGGGTTATGTTGACTTGGCCTGGCTGACCTACAGAGCTTTCAACAGGACAGGGCAGATCAAATAAAATAAACAGTGTCTGCGGCTCATAACTAGCAAAGACCTAGCAATTACTAATGTAAAGCAGTTCATTGTTAGCACCTACGTTCGTATGCATACATTTCTAGGCAATTTCAATTGTGATGTGCAGTTAGTACTTGCACATGGGAGTGATTGGAAAGGTGCAGCGGCAGGAGACAGCTCATTCTCACAGCAGTTCTTAAGTGGGTGCTTTCAGGTGTAAAGAGAGAATTAACTGCTTGTAACATTGTTGCTGCACTAGAATGGTAACAGCATGTGTAAAGAAGTTAGATGCCCCCACATAAGTATGTTTGCCCCTTCACCACGGCCTCTGAATAAAGGGCCTCTCACAACACTGGTTGCCTGTGTTTGATCGATTGCATGCAAAGTTGTGCTTTTGCATCACACATTTAGACCTTTAGATTGCAGAGGTTTTGTGCTCTCTAGCACCAGCCCCGTTTCTCGGCTCAGGCAGAGTGGGCGACAGCCCAGGTCACACAGCTAAATAGCTTAGGTGGTGGGCGCAGTAAGGGGCCCACACAGAAAGCTGCCGGACAACAGATTAAGCAGCCTGCTGTGCCGGTGAGCGCTGCTCTGCAATGTGTGGCTGGCTGATCTCTGTTGACTTGTAGATGACTGCGATGCGTTCGGAAAATGCAAACAAAGGAATGCATATTCCAAATGCCGCATGTACAATGCTCTGGAGTCACACAATCTGCGCCCCTTATTCTTTGTGTTGACAGGCTTTCAAGTGGGGCAATATATAAGGGATGGCTCATTTAACAAGCCATTGTTTTCATACAGTATGTGCTTAACATTTCAGTATTAAGAACTGAACATAGGTCATTTTTATTCACCAGGCCAGCACAAGTATCAGTTAGCTGATCAAACCTTTGCAAAAGAGAATTAACTTGGCACACAGAAAAGTTTAAAACTATTTTCTTTATATTTGTGTCTCTTTATTTGACACACCAAACGTTGTTTTTTTTAAATATAACTTTTTAGTTACATATGGCGCATCCCTGGGAAGGTTAATTCTAGTTTTCTTACTAACGTATTTTAGTAGCTCTTTTGGGACATGGACTAAATGAATCCTCTCAGCATCAAAGGTATTTTAATTGTCTAAACAAGCCATCCACTGCCTAGCGAGCACACCTGATGGCAACTCTATGTGACTTGGCACCTTGATTAGGAAAGTGGAGTTCATTGTGTGTCAGCATGCAGACAGAAGTCCATGGCAAATCAATGCAGTGATGTGTGCAGCAATGATTTTTGTGCTGGACAAGTCGCTACCCTGTTGGTTAATAGTGTCTATGTGGTGCTCCCTTATGTAACGGCACAAGTACCTGTTTTTGTCTGATGTGCCCAATGTCCATACAAGAGCACACTGGACTGTTTTGTGTATGTGACTCTGACGAGCAAGCCGTACTGTGCCCACTCTTAAACACATAAAGCAATCAAAGATGCTGCCTCAAATCGTAAATTCACTAAGCCAAACACCCGTTCTACATTGCCACACCATGAATTTCACTAGCTGCAGGCCAGCACTAATAAGAGATGCTAATGCCAGCCCTGTTAAAGCATGGGCATGCTCTTTCTTGCTGAAATAACCCCTGAGACCTGGGCAAAGGTGAGGAGGTCGTGGCTGCGGAATTGTGGGCCCCTTTACCACGCATCAGAAGCTGGTTTTGTTTAAAACACTTCATCAGCTTATTTCTGGTCATGCGAAATTTTGAAAGAGGCACAATCCTTTCTGTGCATTGTTTATTGGGTCCCTCCTGTGCGGTGTCCTGGCCTGTCTGTATTTTCTCTTATTTTTATTTTTTATTTATTTGTTTGTATTGCTCCGAAAGCCTGCAGACATAGGGGCGCACACATATAGGGCCTCATTACACGGTAGGCGGTGAGCCATGGCGCTATTAGCGCCATGGCTCATGCCGGTAAAATACCGGCACCGCCTTGGCGGAAAGGGGATTTACCGCCCCATTCCAAGGTTGGAGGGGCGGTAAATCCCCTTTCCGCCATTGCCCTTCCCCATTCCCATTTCTTCCCCATAGGGCTCTATGGGAATGGGGAAGGCGCTAATTACGGCGCCGCAATTTTGCGGCGCCGTAATTAGCTCCGAGGTCCCAAAGCGGGTTGGATTTTAACGCCTGCAAAAAGCAGGTGTTAAATCCCCCAACCCGCAAAGGGACCTCGTAGTAAGGCGGTAAGGATTTACCGGTACCGGTATTTTACCGGTACCGGTAAATCCTTACCGCCATCCGTGTAACGAGGCCCATAGACTCGGATTTACATAAAATACAGGACATCAATGTCTACCTATATCATAATGAGTATCCTCTAGGTGAGTTCCGTCAATCAAGCATATTTGTTTTCAGGGCTTTCCTGAACCTTAAGTAGTTATTTTCTTGCCTCAGGTGCATCGTTAGGCTGTTCCATTTCTGAGCTGCTTTCTCTGGAAATGCCCAGCTGATGCGATTTGATCATTTAGAGGGGGGACTTATAATCAGTTCCAGTGCCTCTGATCTTAATAGTCACCTTGGAACATAATGTGTGATTTTTTCTTTTAGGTAGAGTGGGGCCTGCCCAAATAGACAGCTGTGGACCATAGTCATGGTCTTGAAATAGATCCTGTCCTCCACGGCCAGCCAGTGGAGGGCCTTTCTGTCAGCCGTAATGTGCTCTCTCCTCTTTTTTTCCTTACGATTCTTACTGCATTGTTTTGAATTGTCTGACACCTGGCAATACACTCCTTGCTTGCACCTATCAGAAGTGCGTTGCCGTAATCTAGCCTAGGTAATATTGTGGCCCTTACTATAGTTGCACTGTTTTCCTCGTTCAGATGGGGTCTGAAGTATTTAAGAAGATATAGGTAGTATTGGCAATTTTTGTTTAGATACGTAACCTGCGCTTCTGCGCCCAGTGATGCTTCCAATAATATCCCTAGTGTCTTCACTTTCCCTGCCACTTGGATGGGGGAGTCTTTGATGTGAAAGGTCTTGTAATCTTGACTTAGCTGGGCTCGAGCTTGGTGTGAGCCGAAAATCATCAGCTCCGTTTTGCCCCCGTTCAAGCACATCCGACTCCTTTCCATCCAGGCTTCAATTATGTTATATATAGTTGCCACCCTGGTGCTATCTCTGGCTTAGCAGCCGCTCAGCCCCACCACCATCTGGGTGTCATCTATAGTTGGTAAAATATGCTCCGATGTTATCGAGCACTATGCAGAGACACCTCAGGTAGAGATTGAATAGCAGTGGGGAGAAGCTGGTGCCCCGGGGAATGCCACAATTAATGGGCGTTTCCCCTGAAAGCTTTTCCTCCCTGTGAATGTTGGACCTCCTGTCTGATAGGAATGAGACTACCCACCTGGTGGCTTCTGTGGAGCAGTTGCCCACATTTTCCAGTGCCAATTGGAGCTGTTGATGATCTAGTAGATCAAATGCTGTGCTTAGATCTAATAGAGTCAGCAGGCCTGTTTTACCTTTATCCATAATGCTCAGTATATGAGTTTGTAGGTCCAACATAGCTGCCTTAGTGTTATGGGCTGCTCTGAATCCTGATTGTTGTCTATGAAGAATGCCCCTTGCCTTTGCAAATGTTTGGAACTGGGCAGTAGCCACCTTATCCGTGATTTTCTGCAGGAAATTGCAGTTGGTTATTGGGCGCAGATTACCAGGGTTCTTCTGACCCAGGCCTGATTTCTTTACCAACGGTGTGATAGTGACTGTCTTGATACTCTCAGGTATCTTCCCATCTCTGAAGGAGGCGTTCACCATCCTTGTAAACAGAGGTGCGAAAATCTCCTTGTTGTCAAATATCATTCTCGGGGGAAGTATGTTCTCAGCGCACAAGGTAGGTTTCATGAATGCCAATAGCCCTTCCAAAGCCCCAATGGTCATGGGTATAAACTCAAATCTTTCCGGGTTATTCTGCAGCTTAACAGATCTCGCTGGACCTGGTTGGACATGTGCCGTGGCTTCCGATATTCTATATTCTTGATTTTATTGGAGAATGCTTCCTGCACCTTTTCGCAGTCTTTGTGTGATGGTTGAAAGGTTCGGGTCAGGGCCTTGGGGTTTTCCATGGATTTCCGAATCTCTAACAATTTACTTGGGGTGACCTGCAGAGTCCCTCTGGGCTCCTGCCTGTCGCCCACATTGTATAACATTTTTAGCAAGCCTCTCTTTGACTTACTGGATTCCGAGGGTGTAATTTACACCAACTATGCCAATGATACTCCATGTCCCATTCCCCATTCGGGTGATCACATCAGGGACACTGAGACTATCAATGTAGTGTACACCGTTATTCAGGCCTGGATGGTGGATTATGGATTAGCTCTGAACGATCCCAAGACTGAACTCATGATAGTTGATAAGGCTGCATGGCTGAAAAAGTTAAGTCCATAGTTTCGGGAATTCCAGATAGCGGGTTGTACCATTGTACACTTCCCAAAGGTGGATGTGAGTAATCTGGCATCCTCCTCCTCCTAATAATCCTCATAATCCTACAGGTGCTTAGAGCCAATCTTAATTTGGTCATTCATGTATCTTTTGCTTATGCAGCCGCAAGAAGCTGGAATGCCCTACCTTCCTGATCTAAGGGCTTGTCCTTCATTGGCCAATTTCAAACATGTATTAAAGACAGCTTTGTACCACTGATTGTCCTTCTCGTCTTTCCCCTGCTGATGCTTTGTTAGGTTTATGTTTTGTTATGTCAGCGCTATTGTGCCTTAGAGCACTGCGGCATCTCCTTTTGTGTCTTTGTGACAACTTGCCCATATGCACGTTTTGTGTGTGCAAGAGTAGCTTGCACTGCTGCCGATGCTGCACCTGCTCTGTCAGTTTGCATTGGTGCTGGCTTCACAATTTATGGGGGCACACATTTTACTATTGTTTGCAAATATGTAAACATCTGTTGAGAACTGCTGTATATTTGTAACTATGTAAACATTTATAATGTTATCTGTAACTTTAGCTGTAAGAAAACACCCAGATTCCTTTGGGTTTGGCGCGCTATACAAGCATCAAAATAAATAAATAAATAAACAAACAAACAAATAAATAAATAAATAAATAAATAAATAAATAAATAAAAATTCAGTAGCATCTTTTACCAGCACTAAAAAAAGCACATGAGACAGAGTACAGAGAAGTGTGTGCTTGAGTGGGTGAGTGACAGTCACTGCCAAATAAGGCTGGGTGGCACGGGAAAAACACAGATACCCTTAAGGCTGCGATTCCATGGTCATTGTGGAGAAGAGGCTGGGCTCGTCATTCAAATGCGCGAGGAGCCCGAAGGGCGCCGTTCCAGACACATCAGTGAGGGTTAGCGTCAGCCGCCATTTTGCTCTATGACAAGCTTGCTTCTATTTAGAGGGGTTTTTATATGTATATATATATATCTATATATCTATATATCTATATATATATATATATATATATATATATATATATATATTACATGGATGCGGTAGCGTCCATGTATTTATGATTAAGTTGGTGTTTCCATAGGAAGAGCATTTTTTGGGTGGCTTATAACTTAGCTCCGTCTGGACGAATCCTCACCAATCTTTGCAAAAGAAGTATATGGCCCACTCTGAATTTGTTTGCAAAGTTTGGTGAGGATTCGTCCAGGGGGGGCAAAGTTATAGGGGGGGTCCCAAAACTTTTGTTTTTTCCCATAGACATAATGGGAAAAAACTTTGTGCACGCCTACAGCCCAAACCGCTGGACGGATTTACACCAAATTTGCAGCAGGAGCGGGGGCTTGATCCCGAAAGCGTGCTTTTGCAAATTTGGTGTAAATCCGTCCAGTAGTTTTTTTTAAAATGACCAAAATGTAAGGCAAACAAATTAGTGATGGACTTCCCGGTTCGCTCCGCAGACAGTGCCCTGATTGGCCGAGCGGCTTGCGTGATGTCCGCGGACATGCAACATGTTCACTGATTGGACGGCGTGGTGCGTGAAGCGGGTCAGATTTTCTGTGGCGCCCGCCATCTTGCATTCGCGGACGACCGACGACAGCGCGGTGAAACTTGGATTAAAAATTGTATTTAGTGGAGTGTGTTGGTGTGTAAGAGTGTTTGGGGAGGGTGGGGGAGTATGAGATAGGTTCAATGTTCTGTTTTTTTTATATGCTAGACACTTTTGTTGTGTTCGATTTGTCTGCGGACAACATGGCTGTTCTGAAATGTTCTATATAAACTAAATGGTGGGGTGTTCTGAGGACGGAGTATGTGTCCGTTTTGTTCGCAAGCAAGCTAAAATTGACCTAAGAACACTCGCGGTGTCCTTAAATGTTTGTACATAAACAAAATGGGGGTGTCCTGAGGACGCTGTCCGTATTGTACTCTGGAAAGTTGAATGTGTTCTAAGAACACTCGCGGTGTCCTGAAATGCTCCGATTACTTACCGGTAATCTACATTACTCCTAGTCCTACTCTTCCTCATCAGAGTACTGACGACCCTCCTCACCCTCCCTGCGGGGAAGGTCCCTTGCTCCGGCTTGGTAATATGAAACTGAGTGATGTGGATGTGGGGGAGGAGTTAAAGGAATTTAAAGAAATAGAAGAAGGTCCTGTGTCGGAGGCAGGGGCCTCATGAAGTAAGTACTGGGACGAGGAAGAGTGGACATGGAGGTAATGTTTGCAATTAAACAAAATGGGGGTGTTCTGAGAATGCTGTTCGTTTTGTTCGTTGTCAGGTTGAAAGTGTTCTAAGAACCCTCCTTATGTCGGTTGACATTACAATTTCCTATGGCCCTTACCTGACTTTTTGTCCACTAAACAAAACGATAAATTCGGCTGCTGTGCGTCGACATTATGTTATAATCCTATCACTTGCCCCATCGACCTGGCTGACTTGCTTTTGCGACACTAAATCATATCTCCCGCCCCTAAGCCTGACATTATCAAAGCATTCATATTCCCGTCTCTCTCCGTGACGGTACAGGGTGCGTAGCCAAACGCGCCCAGTCATCTCCAGTCCTACGCGACTTTACACAGAACCCGGAAAACAACACAGATCATCTCACAACACAGCGCGCAACAATTCGGAATATGAAACTGTGATTTAAAAGCAAACAGCAAGATTGTACATTTCGTAAAGTACTTTTATTTGACACCAAATGTTTAGAGAATATTCAGCGATTTGCATTTGTCTTTGCTGTCGATCCGCAAAAGTTCATCTTGTGTCAGGCGCTGTTCCTTTGCGGTACACAGGGTGTTGGTTTATGATAAAAGAAGCACTATGGTCACACTGATAATCGGAAGGCTGTTCCAACAACGAGGCATTAGACCACCATAATGGTTGGTATGTTGCTTCTAGCTGCTAGTATCGCGTAAGGCCCAGTCATCTCCAGTCCTACGCGACTTTACACAGAACCCGGAAAACAACACAGATCATCTCACAACACAGCGCGCCACAATTCGGAATATGAAACTGTGATTTAAAAGCAAACAGCAAGATTGTACATTTCGTAAAGTACTTTTATTTGACATCAAATGTTTAGAGAATATTCAACGATTTGCATTTGTCTTTGCTGTCGATCCGCAAAAGTTCATCTTGAGTCAGGCGCTGTTCCTTTGCGGTACACAGGGTGTTGGTTTATGATAAAAGAAGCACTATGGTAGCACTGATAATCGGAAGGCTCTTCCAACAACGAGGCATTAGACCACCATAATGGTTGGTATGTTGCTTCTAGCCACTAGTACCGCGTAAGGGCATATTGGTCCTTGGCGATTGTCCCATAAAATGGTGAGGGTCATGAAGTTGTTTAGAAGTAGCTGCACTTGGCAGTTAAAAAATCTGTCGGCCGGGGTCTGAAAATCATGGCATGGACAGTACGGAAGGACATACCTGTTTTAAAAAACATAAATTAGTCTCACCAGCCGATCTTCATTAAAAATATTCATTTTATTTATTAGGGCGTGAAACTATTTGCTTGCGAGGATAGTGCAACGGAGTATGTTAACTTATTCCCACTAACCCACCCTCTGTCCTCTGCCTTTTTACGAGCCCTCTAAGCGACAGGGGACCAATTCGGCGGTGATGGTGCGCGTTAGAAAACACTATGCCACATTGAACAAACAAGTACAACTTAACCGGGCTTTAACGCCACGCTATTGTTATTATATTCCGGTATAAAATAATCTAAAGGGTTACTTACATTATATTGGCATTTTCCATTGTCTAAGCGTAGTGCAGTCCCAAAATATGACTCTGTCTGTGGCAACCATCTTTCTCATAGTGATATAATATATAAAAGTGGTTTCGTTTCAGAAATTTCATCCTTATTGTGTCTTACGTTTTTGCAACACTCCTTCAAAAGAAGTCTTTTAGCACGATCCCTGTCTGTCAAGGTCAAAAAACAATAGAACCTTATAGTGCGAGTCGTGGGCCTCTCCGGCACACAAGCAAAAAATGGAAGCAGCTGACCTTCACTGTAAACAACCATAAATTCTTAGTTTGCAACATTCTGTGTACAGCCATCTCTGAGAAATTGCTTTTTACACTCCATCTTTGTATATTGTTTGCGTGCTAATAAAGAAACTTTGTTAAAGGGACGTTATGGTTCCAAGTAAAACCGAAAAAACCCTGAAATTCACCAGTTATGGTAAGCTAAGCAACCATAACTCGTGCCACCACCGTGCACTGCTAAGACTAACACCCAGGACATCAAAGATGACATCACAAATGTCATTGATGACATCACATGTGTATGTACTTTTCATGAAATATGTGTACAAGGGATTCTTATTATAATGTTGAGAAAAAAGTGTCAAGGATCATTGCAATAAATATCATACCCTAATTAGTGCTTTGAACGATGCATTGATATAAATAGCATTCTGTTATGGGGTTCTATCTAGTATACTAAGCTACTAATGCAGAAACATAGCATTGTGTGCAGCGTACAAGATGAAGGTATAATATACGTAATGTTAATATGTTGAATAATGAAATGACGATTGTTTTCTTAATAGATTTTTGTGTACTGTGAAATATGTAATAAGTAGCTAATAAAACCCATGTAACCCATGTATTACATAATTGCATTACTATAGAGAAAACAGAAAGAGACAACAACACATACCAATATACATATACATAGGGTAAATAGCAACTTTGAAACAGAGAAATCATAATTTATTTGCTTGAAAATAATTCTGTCTTTAAATCTTGTGTCTTCCCCTATGTATATGTTTCATATGATGTGACTGGACTCTAAGGGAATTACTAAAAGAACCTACTCGTAGGATACTTCTACAAATTAAATAACATTTTTAGTTTCTGACTGTTACTGAAGAAAACCATGTGGCCTAAATATGTCAGCAAAAGTAAAAAGAGTGAACACTCGCGGTGTCCTGAAATGTTCGTACATAAAGAAAATGGGGGTGTTCTGAGGACGTTGTCCGTATTGTTCGCTGGCAAGTTGCATGTGTTATAAGAACACTCACGGTGTCCTGAAATGTTCGAAAATAAAAAAATTTGGGGGTGTTCTGAGGACGTTCTCCGTAATGTGTGACTGCTTAGCTGTATGAGGGAATGGCACAGAGAGTGAAGTGGAAATGGTAGAAGGGCTGTCCAAAAGTTACGCGGTCCGTGGACACCACGGCTGTCCGTGGACAGGGCGTGCTACATACAGGGTTTTCCAGCAAATCCAGCATGGAAAGAAGAATGTAGGGATCAGCCAATCAGATGTTGAGGTTGTGGATTTGTGTTGAAAGAGACTGTGTGTAGTGAAGATGGCAGAAGTGGAGAAAATCAGGGTGTTGGTGCTCGGAGATATGTTTGTGCATGGTTTACAACAGTATGCTCAATGCAGGCATGTTGCAAAGAATTTTGATGTTAAAGGAGTGGAGGTCGTGTGGAGCACTATGCCTGATTGCAATGTACAGGGAATTGTACAAGTTTGTGAAGATATGGGCAGGATCAACAGTCCACATGTGGTAGTTTTGCACTATGGTGCTTTCCGTTTGGGCTATGTCAGTGCCCTTACTTTGTTGGCAGATTTGGAACACTTGGTTCAAGCAGTAATGAACATCCTTCCAAATGCCAAAGTAATTTTTTCTGGATTATTACCTAGGGCAATATGGGAAAATAGTTCAGTTTTTTGTCCTCAGCAAAACAATGCTAGGTGTGTAATCAACCGAGGCATGTGTGCCTTCATGCTTAGAGCTGGTATGTTCTTCTGTAATAATGAGAATATTGATTCCAGTAATGCTGTTTATTTTAAAGAAGATGGCATTTCCTTATCTTTTATGGGAAATGCCATGCTGTTTTGGAATGTAAGGGTTGCTTTGGAGAAGATTATGTGAAGATTTTAGGAGTAAAGTAAGAAAAAAAGAAGAAAAAAAATACAAAATAACAGGTGTCTGTCAAGCATCTCCAAAAAACCCCCAAAAAACGGCTCTTTTCAGAGCCAACCTCAAAGGGGAAATGGGGCACACTATTTAAATTTACATTCACCACGCTCAGATTTTCAACATGTCCGCGGACATGGCAGTAGTCCGCGGACATCGAAATCACTAGCTAGGGGTTCAGTATGTTCTATGTTACATGTATTTAAAGTCAGGGATATTTTGGTTAAGTTGTGCTACTAAAAACCTATGAAATTCAGTAAAAAAACGTTGTTAAAGGGACGTTATGGTTCAAAGTAAAACCGAAAAACCCCTGAAATTCGGCAGTTATGGTAAGATAGGCAACCGTAACTCGTGCCACCGTGCACTGCTAACACTAACACCCAGGACATCAAAGATGACATCACAAATGTCATTGATGACATCACTGATGACATCACATGTGCATTTACTTTTCATAAAAACTCTGTACAAGGGATTCTTATAATGCTGACCAAAAACTGTCAAGGATCATTGGGATAAATATCATGAGCTAATTAGTGCATTAAGCAATGCATTGATATAAATAGCATTCTATTATGAAGTTCTATCCAGTATACTAAGCTACTCATGCAGAAACATAGGCAGTGTGTGCAGCATACATGATGAAGGTGCCATATTCATAATCTTGCCATGTTGAATAGTGAAATGATAACTGCTTTCGTATTAAAGTTTTGCGTACTGTGAAACATGTAATAAGTAGATAATAAAACCCACTTAATACATAATTATTACAGACAAAACACAAAGAGACAACAACACATACAAATATGAGTATATACAGGAACAGTGAAGTAAACAAAAAAGCAGAAGTAGCAGCAGAAAGAATTCATAACCTAACTGATTGTCTTTATGCAGAGAAACTATTGGTCTGTTTCAAAGCTGCTACTTACCATATGTATGTGTATCACATGATGTGACTGCACCCAAAGGAAAGGAGAGTGAGTATAATGTATACAAATATGAGCATATACAGGGAAGGTAGAGTAATAAAAATAAAACTATGAGAAAGTGCTGATAACCCTAATGATTATCTTCAAGCACAGAAAGGATTGCTCTCTTTCAAGCCTGTGTCTTCCGCTATGTATATGTTTCATATGATGTGACTTGACCCTAAGTCTACAAATATAGTACCTTTTCAATTTTTACTTCCTGACTGTTACTGTTTTTTTAAACCGAAGGTGAAAAACACCTCTGGCAAACAACGATTCTACAGAAATACAGTTGGGAAAGTATGTCTTGAAGTACTTAAGTTGCAGACTGGTGCCAAATCCTGGCTTTACCATTTAACCAAAGTGTTTGCTCCTGGGCAAGCCATTTCACCACCCTGCACCGGATGTGCCAAGAAGTCCCTAGACCGGATGCAGCTCACACTACACTGTCCACTACTCCAAAAAAAGACTCACTCATAACCTTTGTGATGGCCGCTATGATTACATAGGAGGCAATCACTGTTGCAGCCTTGTAATAATATTGGCCACACATGTTGGCCACCACAACGCTTATTTGTCACCTGGCTTCCTCCTGGCAAGGGCCTCATTACGACCCTGGCGCTAAGTGTTTAACGGCGCCGTAAAAGGCTGCGGCGCCGTTAAACACTTAGCGCCTTACTACGAGGTCCCTTTGCTGGACCCGACGTTAACGGCTGGTCTACACCAGCCGTTAAAGTAGGGACCTGCAAAGGGACCTTGGTGCTAAGTACGGGACCGCAATTTGCGGTACCTTACTTAGCGCCTTCCCCATTCCCATAGAGCCCCATTGGGGCGAAAATGGGAATGGGGAAGGGCCATGGTTCAATGGGGAATTACCGCCCCCCCAACCTTGGAATGGGGTGGTAATTCCCCATTGAACCATGGCAGACCCGTTACAACACCGGCACCAACCATGGTGCTAATAGCGCCATGGTTTAGCGCCGGTGTTGTAATGAGGGCAAAGGGCCTCATTACGACCCTGGCGGTAAGGGGTTAACGCCAGCGTTAGCTGCGCCGACCCCTTACCGCCAATTACGAGGTCCCTTAGCGCCATGGCGCTTTTAACACCTGCTTTTAGCAGGTGTTAAAATCCATGGCGCTAAGGGACCATGGAGTTAATTACGCCACCGTAATTTACGGTGGCGTAATTAACGCCTTCCCCACTCCCATTATGCCCTATGGGGCAAAAATGGGAATGGGGAAGGGTAAATGGGGATTGGGGACTTACCGCCCCGCCGACCTCGGAATGGGGCGGTAAGTCCGCCAACCACCATGGCGTAAACGTAGTTTACGCCATGGTGGTAAAGTCACGGCCCAGGCGGTAACTTACCGCCTGGGTCGTAATGAGGCCCAAAGTCTTTTAAGTTAAGTTCCCATAATGCACTGGAGTATGAAAGACACATTCTGTAGCTTTCTTCTCTGTGACATCACTGAAGTGACTACATGTGTAAATGGTGGGCCCCTCCACGTTTTCTTGCGTCATGTAAATCCTAAAGCAGGCCCCTGGAGAGGAGGGTTCATGGGTAAGAGACACGATATAAAACCGTCAAGGACAGGGATGAAAGGGATAAGAGAAAGGGAAAAGAAGGTATGACGAGAATAGAAATCAAAAAACAAAACAAAAGGATGGTGAAAGAGATTGAGGGTGATTACATTATCAGCGTTGCCCTTGAGCAGAGAGGGTCCGAGAGGCCAACGATAACCGTGGAAAAGTGTGCCTGTCAGCCAGCAGCAAGGAACTTCAAAGGCAGGGACTGGGAAGACGAAGGCTGCAGGCCAGGAACACACAGGCAAGACTGGGAGGACGAAGGCTGCAGGCCAGGAACACACAGGCAAGGACTGGGAGGACGAAGGCTGCAGGCCAGGAACACACAGGCAGGGAGGATGAAGCCAGCAGCAAGGAACACATAGGCGGAGAGCATGACATTTGCACGCCAGGAACACACAGGTAGGCACTGGGAGGATGAAGGATGCAGGCCAGGAACAAACAGGCATGGAGGATGAAAGCTACATTCCAAGAACACAAGCAGGGACTGGGCAGATGAAGGATGCAGGCCAGAAACACTGGCAGGGAGGATGAAGCCAGCCCAGCAGCATGGAACACTCAAGCAGGAAGTTAGAAGATGGCAGGACAGGAGCACACAGGCACGCAGGCTGTAGCCATTAGCAAGGAATGCACAGGCAGAGAGGCTGGAGGCCAGGAAAACACATGCAGGAACTGGGAGGATGAAGGCTGCAGGTCAAGAACACACAGGCAGAGAGGATGAAGGCTGCAGGCCAGGAACACACAGGCAGGGAGGATGAAGGTGAAGGCACGCCCCTGAACGCTCACGCCAGAAAAAATACAACCAGCTAGGGAAAAAAAGGGCATGGGATTCTTGCAAGGATAACACGTTTTTAATCACATACAAAATAGGTAGGTCAGAAAAAAACTCTGCTGCTCGAGAATGTTCTGCCGAAAAGTAGTACAAGCAGAAGGTTATAAAGGAACATGTTGTCACTAATGACATCCCATATACAGTAAAAACCCACCTGGCTGGTTGGTGAGACCCTATACATGGGCTGCCTGCTCCATAGGGGATACCAGACTGCTATTGGTCTCAGCCCCGTCCATCCGTCTTCCATCACGTGGGGTCAGTTGGGCTCATCGTCTCTAGGGAAGGAAGATGGCGTTCCTCATTAGTTACTGCTATTCTATCATTATGGCAGTCTCCTGGGTAGCTCTAGGACTGGCACAGGGGGAGGCTTAAGATCATGCTGACCCACGCATTCTTCTCTCATTCCATATCACACTTTCCACACCCAAGGTTTCCACCCTCGCCTTGCACTATAATTTGTTCCTCCCTGTACCTCGTGTTACAAAGTGTGTCATAATGAAATTAGGTGGAATGGGCATGTTCTTTTAGATCTTTTATGACCACTGGGTTTATGGTTGGTGGTCCGGGGTCACTTACTATCGTGGAATTTATGGGTCTTGTACTGGGGCAGCTGTGGGTGTCATAACTCCTGGTGGGCTAGGTGGAGGTTGGAGGTCTGCTTTTGGCCTGGCTGTAATGAATGTGTACAGTGAGGTGCCTGGTGCCGCCTCGCTGCCTTGCAGAGCGAATTCCTTCTTGGGATAACACATATTCACAACAGTTATGGAACAAAGAAAACGTTCTATGTGAGTTAGCAGCGCTGGTCTTTCTGCCATCAGTGCATGGGCCTGTTCAGGTCTCTTTGTTGGACCTGTGTTTACCGCGCAGCCATGCAGGGGTGAATGTTCCTACCATAACTACAAAAATGGTGCTTCTTATATGTGTGCACTAAGTCTATGCATTTGTAATATTGTGTTCCTCCAGGGTGTTTTAGCATGTCCCCTTGCTCCCTGGTACATTGCAAGTGTATCTAAGGGATTCAACCTCACCCTAAAGAGCCTATGGGGGTAGGAGAGGTTAATTTCCTTCCCAACATTCCCCCCTTTTGTTACTTCTACAATAACAAATTTCTCTGCATACTTGCGTCATTTTCGCGTCTTACTGCCGCCTCATATACTGGTGTTCCCTTTATTGGCATCCATGCCCTACATACATCCCGCAGGCATTCTCCTGCTCGCGCATATTCTTCAAGAGTGCATGCCATGTAGATACAACCCCCATCCCCAGCGAAATCTACCCAAACTTCTTTATAATTTTAGGGTCAGGGGGTGGGACATTAATGGTGTGGTATAATCAATCTACTTCATCTCCATAGTAGATGGGGAGCATTTGGGGGATGACATGATCAGTTTGCATTTCTGTCTCTTTTGTATTACGAGGTACTTTTGAAATGCCAACTGAAACCATCATCATTGCACTGTTAGACACTGCTTTGGCACAATATCAGAGTCCCAATTGGCACATACAGAAAAGAAGCAGGATAAACACGATGACAGGTACCAGCATCTTCACAATAGCTCCTAGCCATGATGGGGCCCAATCAAAGGCAATGTCAAACTAATCTTTTCCTTGGATACCAGCTTTTTTTTTTCATTTGCACTCCCAGACCGTGTACTGCCGCTATTATGTGAGACAATGATAAATATTCTGCATCTTCGGGACATGAATCCTCCTGATTCTTTGGCACATGCCTCCTACCATTGCCGTCAGCATATCCAGGACCTAGCGTTTCTGCATCATTATCAACCTTAAGGCACGCAGCTCGACCTTTATGATGTTGAACCCATGTGGTGTCTTGTTTGCCAACTGGACCATTTCCGGCGTACTATCTGCAGGAATTTAGAATTAGCTGCTGCCTCTATGCCGGGTAGCAATAGTGAGGCAAAAGAAGTTTCAGCAGAGCTGAACAGTCTGTATTCTTCAGGTATCTCCCTGAGCAGTGCTGTTGAGTCTTTTGATAGTTTGATGCTCTCTTCTTCCTTCATAGTTTATCATATTGGCTCTTTGCGGGTAGGATGAAAAATTCTGGTGGCAGCATTGGGTTCTGTTCTTCGAACGCCAGGGAAACTGTTGGGGTTGTGTTGGGTATTAGCTGCCCTTTCAGATGTTCTTCTGGGACAACTAGTACTGCTAAGTGTAGCAAACAGTAGCCCCTCTATGATGGTGGGAGGTGCAAGTATGCCTGTTGGCCACAAACCAGTAGTGTAGTCCATCACTGCCACTGTGCCCCTTTTCAAGTCTGAAATCAACAATTTCCTGTTGCATCACTCGTTGGAGCCGACAGAGACAGTCCTTTGCTGTGGAAGCATAATTCATAGCTCTCCTCTCGAGGCCCTTTCACTAGCTTCTCCGTCGTCCTAATCCATGTCACTTTTGTGACTTGCTCTGTCCATATTTGTGCAAATGTTTTTCCCACGAACGCCACTACTTCCTCTTCGTATCTCAGGAGCCCCTCGGCTTGGCAGATGAACATTGTTTTCTGACACTTGCTGTTTATGTACTTTAACCTGCCATTCACTAAATATGGTTGTTGTAAGCAGTTGAGGTTTTTTGGGTTGATTTTGCATTGCAGGGCGTCTGGATCCACAAGCTCTAGTCGCATGCTGCGTGCCTGGAAGGTGCCTATTATTCTACATAGCGCAAGATGAACCAGGCATTGTGCCTCTATAATGGGAACTTCTTGTGATACTAAAATCTTGGGTGCCCCCGATGTATGAGGTATCAATGAGAGAATTTTCTTTTACTTAAAGTGTTTATACTTTTAGCAACAATGCCTCTCTGGTAGGTTGCTCTGCAGTGCCCTGTTTATTCTCTAGGTGCGGTGGTACGATGTGTCGGGAGACATATTTGATCATACGTGTCAAGTTAAGTACTGTTTGAATTCTTCACAGAGAACTTCTGCAGCTTTATGGGCATCTGACACCCTCCTTCCTGGGGAGATGGGTGTGTGCATGCGCCTGCCAGTTACTATTCTGTGTGGTGAAAAATGATGGTCTTTACTTGGCTAAGTGCGTAAACTGAACAGGGACAGGGGCAAGCAATGCACCCAGTTTTTCTTTAAGGTGGTGCAGAGCTTAGAGAGCTTGCTTTAAAGAAGGCTGTTTATTCGTTCAACAACACTGTTTGCTTGGGGATGGTAAGTTGAGCACATCCGGTATCTAATGCCAAATAGTACTGTGATTTCTTTGAGGATTTCATTGAAGAAGTGGTTGCCATTGTCAGACTTTAGTACATTGCACACAACCCATCGAAGGAAAACCTTGCACACAAGACATTTTGCAGCCCATTTGGCATCCAGATGTGCACAAGATTCAGCTTCAACCCATCGGCACAGTACAACTATTAGGTATTGTGAACCATTTAATCTTTCTCCCATGTCTGCATAATCTATGTATAACTCACGGAACGGCCGAATAGGGCAAGGCATGGTGCCTCGTATTGTCCAGAGTGTCATGCCAGTTCTGAAAGTTTGACAGGTGATGCAGTATATATTCATGTTTGCGAGATGCTACTGAAGGTTTCGTATGAACCAATCTTCCTGTATGTCTGCCGAAATGTGCTGTTTGGATATGTGGGATGGGTGTTTTAACTGGTTGAATGCTATTGCCAAGAGTTCTACAGGCATTACTGCCTTGACTGTGCATTCTTGTCTCCAGAGTAAGTCTGTGGGGGACTGTTTACACCCTCTCTTGGGCCATAGTTCTTTTTCTTCATTTGGTGCATTTCTCTGTAGTTCAATCATTTGTATGATGGGCAGCGCTGTGTATGATGTGCGTTGTATATTATGTGATGGTGTAGTCATGACGTACTCTGAAATTATTGGGACAGGAAGGTAGGCTGCCACAGCATTTCCTAATATTTCTTCAGTGTTACCAGTGTGGCAGTGCACTTAGCAACCGCTACCACAGAAGGTTGTGACGGTGCAGAAATGAGTGTGTCTAAAAGTGTGGCGTGTTGTACTGGGGAACCATCTGCTCTGCGGAAAATCTCTCCTTTTCCATCGTGACAACCCAGGATGCACTATTGTAAAGTCACGTGGCATCCTTAAGATGTTTGGAGCATCTTGATGAGCGCCACGATCTCTGCTGCCTGTGCTGACTAGTGCATGGGTAACCTCTTCACCACTAATATTTCATATTCTCTTCCTTCGAGGCGCACTACTGCCGCTCCTGTATGTTTTTGTCTATTGTCCTGGTCAATTGTTGCTGTCCGATCAACAAAGAGTACCTCCACCACCTCTAGTGGACTGTCCTTTGCTTTGGGGATGTCATCCTCTTCACGTTCGTATGCGGCACAGTCGTGTTGCTGCAAGTCCTCATTTTGCACACTTCCGTTAGTAACGTGGCTGGATGTACAGTTTTGCATCGCACTGCATGTATATTTGGTCTTCAGATAATCTAGTATGCTGATGCTCTCTGGGTTGGCAGGGTAGGTGTCGACCTTTCCAAGATCGCAAATTCTGAATGCTCCACTTACAATGTCACTGAGTATCCCATTACAATTGTGGAGCTTTTCTCAATGTCTAAGGCAGCTGCAGTGATAGCTTGTTCGCATGCGAACTGCCCTTGCATAACTGAATCTAGAGTACCACTTTAGTAGGCCAATCACTTGTGGCCCATTGTGCTCTTCTGTGTTAGCACGGCAGTCATGAGTGTGCTCTTTGAAGGAGAGAATATATAGAATTCTTGAGTGTAATCAGGGTTGGTGAGAACTGGGGTTGTGGAAATCACTTCGTTCAAATCATTAAAATGTTGTACCATGTCTGCTGTCCATTCTAGTTTTTGCCTTTCTGTGCTTCCTTGAGACCCTGTAAGAGCAGTCTTGTGTATGCTGCATAGTCCAGAATCCATGCCCTGCAGTAATAACGCAACCACAGGAATTTCTGAATGTCTTTCACTGTAACAGGTTTGGGCGTGGCGCGCACAGTTGCTGCTCTGTCTGGTATTTATTCTTTTGCCATCTGCAGAGATCAGCTGTCCTAAGTAGACTATTGAAGTTTGACCTTGTCAATCTTGTACCCCTTGCAGGCCAAGAGTTGTAGCAGGGTAATGAAACCTTTACAACAAATTCTCACTGTCACTGCAAACCAGTATGTCATCCAAATACTGGATGACGGTGCTGAGCACATGGATGTTGCTAAGTGTTTGTGTAATATTCTGTTGAATATGCTTAAGCTCTTGCAATATCCTTGGAGCAAACAAGTGTGCTAGTAGCACTTGCCGCCATGTCTAAATGCTGTGAAGTACTTTGAGTCGGGTCGCAAGGCTAAGGAAAGTAAGGCATTCTTTAAATCAACCACTGTGAAGTGTGTTGCTTCTTTAGGGATACTGCACAAAATGGTGGCAGGTTTCGGAACTACAGGAAATTCTTACTGTACTATGTCATTAAGTGGGTGGAGATCCTGGATCATTCTCCAATTTCCCCCTGTTGCTTTTTTTAACAGGGTATTGGCAGTAATGCATGGTGAGGCAAAGGGGACTATTATCCATTGGTGTAGTAGAGCCTGTATCATGTATTTTATGCACTCTTCTGCCTCCCTTGTTAATGGGTACTGTTTTACTTGGGGTAATACTGCTTTATTTTTTAGTGTGATCTGCACTCGGGTCTCTTCCTTTTGTAGCCCTATGTCATGTGGGTTGGTTGTCCACAATTGTACTGGCACATACTCTAAGTCGGCCTGGATGTAGGGAGGTGGTGCGACAATGGCCATTAGGGGGCACTGCACTCTTGTGTACTTCAACATGATATGATATGATACGTTATTTATAACACGCTTAATACCGAAAGGTTTCTTAGCGCAGACCCAGGGATCGAACCTGTGGATCTACGTGTTGTCTTGCTTCCAAGGCGAGTACGTTGCCCATGAGCTATCCTCCCGAGATCCTCAAAAAGGTCTGCATCTGTCACTTCCATGAGGGCTATGGTGGGCTTGATGCACAATAGAGTACGACACTGGCAACCTTCTCTGTCTTTTCTGGGAACAACAACTCTTTTTGCAGATACTAACAACCCTTGTAATTCTAGAAACAGTATTGTGCCTGCAACCAGTTCTGGGGAAACCACAGGGCGGAAAATGAAATCAGTTGGCACTCTCCAGCAGGCTTTGGGAATTTGTGGCACTGCTTCCACAAGCACTGTTATGCCATCAATGAACATGTCTGGGTCAACGGGTATGCCTCGCACCAATAGTTTACATGTCATGGCGTGTATTATGAGTATCGTTCTCATTGCACACATTCCTGGTGTGGCGCAGACAATGCCGTTATCAGTAAATGAGATTGTCATGTTCAACTTGCCAAGCAGATCCCTGCCGAGCAAGTTGACAGGAGAGCTCGCAGAATAGAATAGGGGAGCGCGTACTACCTTTCCCCCCACCTTTACATCCAAATATCTAGTGTATGGAACCATAGAACTAGCCCCACAGAATCCCTGCGTGTCAAGAGTTTTGCCAGATATGTCCTCTTCACTGATGCATGATTTCATAGCACCCAAATCAACCATAAAAATGAATTTCTTGTTTCCTATCTCTGCCCCCACCAAATGTTCCTCTTCTGGGTTGAGGGTCATCGACGAGACCGGACACGCAAGTGCTCTCTGTGGGCTCTCCTATTCACGATAGGTATTTGTCCCCAGGAATGAGAAGGGGTTTCCCCCCAGCACTGTAGCGCCTTGGAACAGGCCCCCCTGTGCCACTGGGTGCACAGTTAAAGGAATTTGCATTTCCTGTCTGCTGGAAGTTGTTGTGAGGTGGGTATTGTTGCATCTCCTGCTGTGATTGTTGTTGTGGGGGAGGGCCTGGTATCTGCGGGGGCAACTGCGTGTATGCCTGGTGTATTTCATAGGGTATGGAGTTCATTCTGGGGTTTGGACCCTACGGTGCCCCTTGAGGGGGCATACCATAATTCTGTTGGCCATTACTGTACCCCATCCCCTGTCTGTTTCTAGATTCTCTTGAGAAGAGTCCCCACATACCACAGTTCCAGCATTGCCCCATTCCTCCTCCTTGGGGTCCCATTCCTCTAAACCCTACTCCCTGTGATCCTCGGAACCCACCTCTTCCTCGCTGTTGTCCTCCTTACCACTGCGGGCCAGGGTATTGTGTGTTCCCGCACCACTGTCCTTGTCTTCCTTCTGACCACAATGCAGCTTTTCTGGCGTTTGCGAAACCTCTGTCTGTGCTGGTGACAACATTGACGCCTCCACAGCTACTTTAGCTAATTTGTTTTGTATTAGTTTTGCTGCCGCTGCCTGTATCCTCTGAGACGTTTCCTTTTCATTCTCTTTTATTCTTCTGCAATGGTGTACTATTATACTCCGTATTTTGGGCCACTCATTCGCTTCGATGCCCACAATTTTGTCTAATGCCTTTTACACTTCTTTGGGTAGGCCCCTACCATTCAGTTTTCCTTTCCTTATTATTCTCCTTAAAAAGTTAATAAAAACAAAAAACAAAACAAACCACATACATGCCACACTCCCAATTTCAATCTCTGCCTGTTCACACATTCCCATACATCTGTCCCTTACTTGTTATCCCTTGCAAGGCTATACTCACGTGCGTGTGTTCACCCTAACTCCACTGACATGGGGGCTCCAACAACACAGGCCTGCACTTCTCCTCAGAGACGCGCACGCTCAAAAGAGCAGACAGGAATTGTGCAAAGATGGCTCCTGCAAAGTCACTTAGGGATACGCGTTTTTGGGATTGGTCGCTGTGAGTGGCCGCAGCCCTTCCAGAGAGGCTGCCTGGACACTTCTGCAGGTACAGGGGCACACAGGCAGGGAGGATGAAGGCTGCAGGCCAGGAACACACAGGCAGGGAGGATGAAGGTGTAGGCACGCTCCTGAACACTCATGCCAGAAAAAATACAACCTGGAAAAATGGCCAAGAGATTCTTGCAAGGATAACACATTTTGGATCACACAAAAAATAGGTAGGCCAGCAAAGAACTCTGCTGCTCGAGAACGTTCTGCTGAAAAGTAAGGGAAAATATTGTCACTAATGACATCGCATGCACAGTAAAAACCTTCGTGGCTGGTTGGTGAGACCCTATACAGGGGCGGCCTGCTCCATAGGGGATACCAGGCTGCTATTGGTCCCAGCCCGATCCGTCTGTCTTCCATCACGTGGGGTCAGCTGGGTCTCCAGGGAATAAAGATCATGTTTCTCATTAGTTACTATTGTGAGACAATGCTATTCTATCATTATGGCAGGGAACTGGGAAGCTCTAGGACTGGCACAGGGAGAGGCTTAAGATCATGCTGACCCACACATTCTACTCTCAGTCCGAATCGCACTCTCTTCACCCAAGGTTTCCACCCTCGCTTTGGACTATAACTTTCTCCTCCCTGTACCTTGTATTACAAAGTGTGTCATAATGAAATAAGGTGGAATGGCTGTGTTCTTTTAGAACATTTATGACCATTGCGTTTATGGTTGGTGGTCTGGGGTCACCTACTCTCGTGGAATTTAGGGGTCTTGTACTGGGGCAGCTATGGGTGTCATAACTCCCAATGGGCTGGGTGGGGGTTGGAGGTCTGCTTTTGGCCTGGCTGTGATGAATGTGCATGGTGAGGCACCCGATGCTGTCTCGCGGCCTTGCAGGATGCGTTCCTTCTGGGGATAATAAGTATTTGCAACAGTTATGGAACAAAAGGAAGTTTCTATGGAAGTTAGCAGCGTGGGTCTTTCTACCATCTGTGCTTGTGCCTGTTCAGGTGTCTTTGTTGGGCCCGTGATTACCACTCAGCCATGCAGGGGCGAATGTTCCTACCAAAACTACAAAAATTGCACTTCCTTATATGTGCGCACTAAGTCTATGCATTTGTAATATTGTGTTTGTGCAGGGTGTCTTAGCACACACACCCTCACCCCCCATGGTACATGGCAAGCGTATCAATGGGATTCCCCTCACCCTAAAGTGCCTAGGGGGGTGGGAGAGGTTAATTTCCTTCCCAACAAAGGCTGAAGGGCAGGAACACACTTCCAAGGAGGATGAAGGCTGCAGGGCAGGAACACACAAGCAGGGAGGATGAAGTCAGCCCAGCAGCAAGGAACACTCAGGCAGGGAGGTAGAAGGTTGCAGGCCAGGAGCACACAGTCACAGAGGCTGCAGCCATCAGCAAGGACTACACAGGCAGAGAGGCTGAAGTTATCAGCAAGGAATACACAGGCAGAGAGGCTGAAAGCCAGGAACACACATGCAGGGACTGGGAGGATGAAGGCTGCAGGCCAGGAACACGCAGGCAGGGAGGGTGAAGGCTGCAGGGTAGGAACACACAGGCTAGGGGGATGAAGGCTGCAGGTCAGGAACAAACAGGCATGGAGGGTGCAGCCAGCCGCAAGGAACACACAGGTTGGGAGGCTGAAGGCTCCAGGCCAGGAGGGTCAACAGAGAAAGTTCTGATAAGAAGGAACTCGGTAGGCAATTCCAAGCAAGGTGGGCAGCGACCTGTGCTGAGCTCTTCACACCTTCCTTCTAAGCCTCTACATCCTCAAAGGTGCCAAAGTGTCCTCTGTTATTTCCATCCCTCTGCTGCATGCTTAACAAAAAGCGTCTTGGGATGTGTGAGTGCCTTGAGCGCCCAGCCTTCCCCCAAAGTGAATGCTTCACTCTGGATTTGCCCGCTGAGAGTGATCCTGCAGCCGCAGGACACGAATGATGGCTAAATCCGCCAAGGCAAATACACACAAGACTCCACCCACCTCCCCTGCCCACCTAAAAAACAAGCAATGGCACGGCCAATAGTTTTGGCATTTACTGTTCTTAGCATTTTGCATTTGTAGGCACCTATGTGCAAGGAGATTGCAAAGTTTGAAAGGTGGATGTAGGTGTGCAATAGAACGAGAATAGGAAATAGAGCAAGGGAGAAAGCCATAGATCGAGGGTGCCATCGAGGATGAGCATCAGGAAATATGAGCGAGAAAGGGTATGAGTGAGTGTAAGAAATGAAATGAGAGTTGTGAGAAGACGGATGAGAGGGTATACAGAGAGGGGGTTAGAGAAAGTAGGGTGGGGTAAAGGGAGGTGGTGCGTTGAGTAGAGAAAGATGGTGTAGGGTGGGTGGATGTGGGCATGGAAAGGGCAGTGGGTTGTTGAGGTAGAGAGGGTGAGTGTAGGGTGGCTGTGGATAGAGATAGTGGAGGTAGGGTTGGTAGGTGGAGCCGCAGAGTTTGGGCCGGGTGGGTGGGGCACGAGTGGGGGTCGGGTGGGTGTGGTCAGAGAGAGTAGGGGTCAGTAGATGGATGAATCAAGTGGTTACAGGAAAACATGGTTATAACATTTGTTTTTCACCAGTAGCCCATTTACAGCAGCAAACCACCCATTAAATCTCAGAAGAATGCTTAGAAAGAACACTGGCAGCCCATATATAACATAAAGGTTGATGTTATTGCATAATATAACTAGCTCAAAGGTCTGGTAGGTGGTTGTGTTTTGGGTAGGCCGGTGCTGGTAGTGGGTTGGAATGCCATAGGGATGTATTTATTTATTTTGTAATTTGTATAGCACACCGAACCCGAGGGCAAATGGGTGCTGTTTTACATGGGGGCAGTGGTTGCCCTAGAGTTACAGTCATAGGTAACACATTAGTTACAGGTAATGGTTACAATGGTTGAGAGCATAAGTGATACGTACAAGTATTATATAGCTAAATATCTAACAAGGTGGAGGTGGCGCTGCCAAAGGTTTTAGGGTTGGGTGGGTTCAGCTAAATTTGGGGTCTCATGAGAGCTTCCAGGTTTTGAGGCGTTTGCAGAAAGACCAGAATGATTGATCGGATCTTGGGACTAGAGGGAGGGTGTTCCAGAGTTTGGCCGCGATCACCAGAAAGCTGCTTCCTCCTGCTTTCTGGCGCCTGTATTTAGGGATGCCAAGTAAATGCGAGTATGCAGCTCGAGTAGGTCTGGAGGATTGCGCCTTGGAGATTTTTCTGGACAGGTAGGTGAGGCCATTATTTGAGAAACAGTTGTGGGTCAATGCTAGCGTTTTAAACATGATGATATGATATGATAAGGCATTTATAACGCACCTATACACAAGTGTTTCAAGGCGCGACGAGGCAAGGGAGGGGAAAACAGTGGAAGACAGACAACGATCCTACTAGGCCAGGTGTGATTCAGATCGCGCAAGTGCGAGGGTAGGGAAAAAGGGAAGAGTGCCAGGGGGAAGGGAAAGGGGAAAGTGCAATACATGGGATAGAAGAATAAATATGCTAAATAAAGACGGCCTGATGGTGGCAAGGTAAGAGCAGACATAAGTGCTGGGAGGGGGACTGTAGGGATAAAGAACCACTCCCTAAGTGCAGGGGGTTGCCAGGGAGGCAGGGCAGGTGTGCAAAAGGCGGGACCTGGCCCCAAGATCAGAAAGGGAGGTCAGGTAACCAGTGCAGATTCGGCAAGGAATTTCAGCAGCAGAGAGAGGCAGAGAAAGCAGAAGCAAAGAGGAAGGTTTTGAGGTGTTTCCGGAACCAGAGATGGTTCTCCTCAAGTTTTAGGGAGGCTGGAAGGCTGTTCCAGAGGGAAGCCCCTGCCGAAGAGAGAGATCGACCACCAACTCGTTGCTTGGAGAAGCGGCTAACCATGAGGGAGTTGGAGGCAGATGAGCGAAGAGCCCGAGAAGGAAGGTATTTAGGAAGAGGGAGTTGAAGGTAATGCGGCCCAGGCCCGAGAAGGCCTTGTGGATAATGCAGAGGGTTTTGAACTTAATCCTTACAGCCACTGGGAGCCAGTGCAGAGATTTCAGTCCTGGGGAGATACGATCCCTGGGCTTGATGTCAAGGACAAGTCTCGCAGTCCTATTTTGGATAAGTTGCAGAGGGCGGAGAGTAGAGGCAGTCAGATTTAGATAGAGGCTGTTGCAATAGTCCAGTTTAGAGAGAACTAGGGCTCTGGAGACGGCGAGCTTCTGGGGGAAGGAGAGGAGAGGAAGAATGTCTCTGAGGAGGTGCAGCTGGTAGTGTGACTTCTTAGAGACATCAGAGATGTGAGGAGAGAAGGAGAGAGTGGAGTCGAAGATGACCCTGAGGTTTTTAGCCCTGCAGGTGGGAGCAGGAAGAGGGCCAAGAGAGGCCAGCCAGAGAGCTGAAGGGAAGGAGGGAGAGGGTGTGCCGATGAGTAGAATCTCGGTCTTACTGGCATTAAGGCAGAGGTCATTGGCGGCACACCACTCCTGGATAGCAGACAGACAGTCAGAGATGAGGGAAGGAGAGGAGGAAGCCGAGGATAGCATGAAAATGAGCTGGGTATCATCCGCATAGCACTGAAAATTGGGACAGAGAGCGTCGATGCGGTGGGCAAGGAGTGCCAGGTATTGGTTGAACAGCCAAGGAGAAAGGTTAGAACCCTGGGGGACGCCACAGGTAGAGAAAAAGATATCGGAGAGGAAGGACCCAAGTTGGACCTATGAGGGTCGGTTGGAGAGGAAAGAAGTCCATTCTAGGACCTGGAGCCACTGGATGTTTCATCTGGATTAAAGTCCAAAAGTCTGCTGAAGTCTGCCCATTCGAATGGGAAGTCTCCATAGACCTTTGGAATTTAATCACACTTCTGTTTTCTTTGTTTTGGAAGTCATTTTGTGTTTAACCCCTTTTGAGGTGTTGAAAGGCAAATGCAGTCCGTTTGCCCATTTCCTATGCTCCTCCTTGTCCAGCAATATTTATTGGGTAACCAAATACTTGCTGCAATGTCCACTTCCTCCAGACCCACATTTCTCTTTTCTTGTAAATTTAAAGGAGGACTTCAGTTTATCCAGTTTTGTGAGGGACAAGGCCTTGTCCGGCTTATTAGCCAACTGTTCTTGATCACTGGCCTGTCTTTTTTCCCCCCTCTTTTCTGCAAGAATCTCCTGGATTAGCATGGCCCTGACCGGTCAATGGGTGGGGAAATAACCCAACACCCACAAACTGGAGGTCATTACGACCTGGGCGCAAAGGGATACCGGGCACCGTTAATGACACCGGTGCCGGTAATCCCTTTGTGCCCTATTCCGAGGTCCCTTTGCGGGTCCTCCCTTAACGCCTGGTTACCAGGCATTATGACGGGACCCGCAAAGGGATACCGGGGTCAATAATGGTACCGCAATTTGCGGTACCGTTATTGCCGCCTTCCCCCTTCCTATTGAGCCCTATGGGGGCTCAAATGGGAATGGGGAATGGCCCTGGTGAATGGGGAATTACCGGTCCCGCCGACCTCGGACTGGACCGGTAATTACTCCCTTCACCAGACCGGAGTCGGACCGATTTTTGAGGCAGCCATGGCGCTCATAGCGCCATGGCTGCCTCCAAACTCGGAATGAGGGCCACTGTGTTCCGCTCCTCATATATCTTCACTTTTCTATCTAAACTCCAATGCAATCATTTTGGCTTATAGATGGAGATAAAATGCCACCTATAACTAAAACTAACAATGAGAGCACTTGAACATAGGCTCTACTAGACACAATATTGGGAATGATATCTAAAAACTGATGTTTAAATATTTGGCGTGAGTGGTCCGGGTCCATCCAAACATTTCAAAATGTGTGCGCACAGTGACTTTCTTTAGCGGCTGGCCACGGATTTGTTCTGATAATCTGCATGTCACGTGACATCACAACTAAGATTGCAGTATAGGTCTGCAAGACATAGGTGGACGAACCAGAGCCTAGCAGTACACAAGAGTGGTTCATGTAATTGTTTATTTTTTCCCCCTTTTTGTTAAATTCAAAGATGCCTCATGCACTGGTAATGCAAAACTTAAATGGGGTTTATGTTCATTGCATCGAATTCCTTGCATCTAAATGCATTTGCATTTCATTTTTTCCATCTAAAAAAATAGCATCTAATGCATTTTTGTATTTCTTTTGTTTTTTTTGTTTTTTACCCTTTAAAATCCTCCTGAACAAAAATTAACCCTTTACCCCCCAAAAACATGCATTCGATGCAAATTTTTTAGATGGAAAAAATTTGATGGAATGACATTAGATGGAATGGCATTAGATGCAATGACCAGATACCCTTAAATGGTAGTAGGTAGTGATGGGTAGATTGATGCAAGAAGCCTTCTGACTCCTCTGCATCGCACTGCCTGCACTGTAGGTGTTCACCGCCCATACTGGACACTGACATGGCATGGATCACACAATGAGCAGTGCCACACTAGGAAAGCCTAAAGGGCTTTCCCAGTGTAGTTTAGAACTTTGTGCGTGCTCCGCAGGTTGTGCTGCACATGTGTTTTGGCTTTGTTGTGCACCCTGGGGCCCTTTCATCAGAGACCTTTCTCTCATTTGAACATGGACACCCATGTTCAGACTTCGCTCCAGGCACTGGAGTGCCTTTTCTTCCTCACTTCCATCAAGGCTTGTGATTGACTGCCTGCATCCGTTCATGCCCATTGGTGAGCCGGCAGGTGTGAAAGCTGGCCCACTCACCCAAGGCCCTCACCAAAGGCCCTGTCTGTGCCTGGGAGGACTCGGAGGGGCTCCCACCTCCTCCCTCACAACACTTCATGTTCCACCACCTCCCACCTCATGGAACAGTCTACCGCATTAGCCGGCGACTCCAAGAACTTGTAACTTTCTTGGAGCCTTTTTCTCCCATTGCAGAGCACCTGTGAGTTATGTTCTGACTAACTGACGTCTATTCACTAATGTTGAATCGAGTTGTGCCAAAGCCAATTTTCTCTTGTTGGACCTGTGCCTTCTATACCTCCTTTATTTTACTTAAATTGTGTGCTGTTTGGACAATTTCGAATCTCAGTGTGTTTAACAACTGTAAAATCCCTGACCCCCTCCACCCCTGTTTTTGCATTGCATGTTTCTGCTGTTTGGGCAATTTCGAATCAAGGTGTATTTAACAAGTGTACACCCCCAATTTTGTATTTTGTACCCAACTGTTTCTACTGCTTCCGTTGGCTCTCCTTTTTCAGCTACTAGGCCACCTGGTGAGTTTGTGCTTGTGCCATACAGTTTCCCCTTCTATCCTCCATGCTTCTCTCTCAGCTGCCCCTATGGCACTCACTATCTCGCCTATCTATTCGAACTGCTTTACTATCACCTATCCTCCTTCTCTCATGAAGTCTGGTGTGAAAAAGTATAAAAATAAGAGTTCCTGACCAACCACGGTCCACCCATTGCAGACACCTGCGTCAGCGCAACTTCCAGACAGATTGTCACTGATATCCTCTTTTCTGTTCCTTCTCCAGATCTCTGGACCACTCCTCATCTCTTCTCTACTCTCTCTACTTTCCTTTCCTCACCCATTAATGGTGGCACTAGATGGGAAGTAATCTTCGCGGGCTTCTCATCATCCAGAGGTATCATCAATTTCTATCGCAATGGCTCTATCATCGCTCAGGGTCCTCAACACAACTTCCTGATCTTTGACCAGCGCCTGCCGTCCCTCATCAACTTTCTTCCTGCGCCTACTACTCCTTCCTTCTCTATACCTCTTCCCCCTCCTCTGACCGCTGTTCCACTCCCCTTTACTCCTCCTCGGAAAACCTTCAAAAGCAGAGACTTGCTTCATCTAGCCATTCTTAATGCTCGCTCTGCTATCAATCACTCTGCTGACATCTGCCTCCGCCTTGAAGACATTAGAGGTCATTACAACCTTGGCAGTAAGGGGTTAACAGTGCCGGTAAAGGTGCCGGGGCCGTCAACCCCTTACCTCCCCATTACGAGTCTAACGGGCCCATTGTTAGCATCCTCCCCTTTCCCATTGAGCCCTATGGGGGCTCAAATGGGAATAGGGATGGGTTCCTTGTATGAGGAATTACCGGGCCCTCCAAGGTCATAATGGCCTGGTAATTCCTCATTCAAGGAACCCGGACCCGGTACCCGGTATGAGGGTAGGTATGCCGCTAATAGCAGCACGATTACCTCCATACTCGGAATGACCGCGCCATTGACCTCAATATCCTTGCCCTTATCAATACGTGGTTCGATGCCAGCTCAGTCACTGCTTTTGACTGCCTTCTCACTGATAGCTACAAGATCATCTGTAAGCCTCGCCCTAATCATTCTGGCAGTGCATTCGCCCTGATATTCCCTGAGTGGGTCCCTTCTTCCCTCGTACCCACCCAGCCATACTCCTCCTTCCAGAGCCTGGTCTGCAAGATGGTCATCTCTCCTACCTCCTCCCTGACCATTGCCACCACCTATAGGCCACCTGGCTCTATCACCCTGTTCCTCTCTGCATGGGCTGATTTCTCCTCTTTCCTGACATCTTCCTCACAACTCCTTCTACTGGGTGACTTCAACATCCACCTTGACTCCCTAATCACTGTGTCCACTCTCTTCCGTAACTACTGCACCTCGCTCTCTCTCTCCATTCTCTTCTCTGGTCCTACCCACTTGGATGGACACACTCTTGATGTCCTTATCCACACAGATCTTTCACTCTCCGCCCAACTCACCACCCCGCTCTCCTGGTCAGACCACTCCTTCCTCTCCTCCCACCTGGGCCCTCGCAAACCCTCTGACCGCAGCTCTCCCAGCTCTGCAAACATCATTCACGGACAACCGCCGATGAAACGAGTGTCAGTGGCTGCCTTGGCATCCACCTTCATCCAACCCTCTCCTCCCACTGCAGACTCTACCTCCGACCCTGCTCTTTGCAACCTTCATCTCGCCATCTCTAATACTCTCGACATTCTTGCCCCAGTCATGAGGATCCACCAGAAACACGTCACCAAGCGTAACACTTGGTACAACTCTGATCTAGCAGACCTGAAGCACAAATGCATAGCTGGAGAAAGGAAGTGGCAGACCACAGGCTTATCCCCTGACAAACTGGCCTGTCGCCTTCTCCAAAGGCAATATCGTCTCATCATTTGTTCCAAGAAGTGTGCCCACATCCAGGCCTGTGTCTCTAAGCATCCAACACCACAAATGAACTCTTTAAAATCTTCAAGGAACTAGCCAATCCTTCTGCAGTCTCCACTTTGCCTCTGCCCTCTCAGGCCCTCTTCACTTCACTGTTCACCCACTTCACTGCAAAAACTCTGGACATCCTGAGCACTCTTTCCTCCCCCCACCCCTGTAAGGAAGGCATGGTATCAAAGCAAGACAGTTACAAGTGATCAGAGTACACAGGTGTTTATTAAATTGTAAAAGACCCCAGCTCTTTTGTAACGGGAAAATATTGAATTATGGCATTACGACAGTGGGCCCCCTTTTTCCTCAAGGAATGGCCCTTATCTGATGGCTGCATAATAGAGGGAGCAATATGATTATTCACCATGTTGTCCATGGAATTATTACCATTTACAGAGAGACACGAGTGGTAATGGGGGAGAGATTAACAGATTGGTCTTTATGTGCCATACCGGCAGGTGCCGACATATCCACTAATTTGTTCAGAGGTGTGGATAGAGGAAGCAATACTGTTGGAGGGACTACGGAGGAACTTGGAACCCCACCGTCACTGAATTTACTCTGCAAGTCATCCATCTCTCTTGAGGCGTATATGCTGAATTTCGTGTTGCAGGATGCTTGTAGAAAGAGTAATCCTACCTTACGTACCTCTCCCACCTCTTTACAATCCTTTTATGAAGTTATCTGAGTCACCGCTCTCATAAGAAAGTGTCCATGGGCAAGGTGGGCCAGTACTGTCGGAGGACTCCGTCAGATTTCGCTTGCCACCGCATATCCGCGCTGTGCTCCGTGCTGTGTGTTAAGAGATTGATCTTGCACAACCAGTAAATGTGTCCTCCAACAACCAAAACTCCAGCAGACTCCACTTGCCGCTGAACTACCGCACTGCGCTCTGCGTGGTGTGGGTTAAGAGCTTCCCCTGTGCAACCAGTAAACGTGTCCTCTAACAACCAAAACTCCGGCAGACTCCACTTGCCGCCGCACTTCTACCCCTGTGCCTGTTCTATCTGACTGGAGTTTTTTCCCTATGGGGATTTCCCTCCTCTTCTTGGTTGCCTCTCCCAGGGTCACCTGCTTTCCAAATGCCTCTTAGACTGGAGGCATGGCGGCATCCAGGAGTGACTAGCCATACCTCAACTCTCCATGCCAGTCAAGAAAGGTCCAAGTGAGCACCATTGCTGATAATTGCCAACAGACTCCGCCAAGGTCTATTTATCCAAAGCAAAATCTCACATTACCGAACAACCAGAGACCTAAGATCCAAAAATGACACGCCAACTGAAACCAGAAGATTCTGCAGGGAAAGACACAGATAATTAGACTTTTACTGCTGTGAAGGCCAAAACTTTGAACCCACTAGCAAGGGAAATCCACACCCTACAAGGAAGCTTGAAATTCAGGAAAAATCTAAAAACCTGGCTTTTTTTACATATAATCAATGGAAAAAACCCAACAAGCAAGAAAAAGCTGCAACAGCACCATTTAGTTAACTAAATCCCAGGGATAAACACACCCAGAGGGAATGTCATACCCAATTTCCAACTGTTGAAGGAGTCTTGGTCAATCGCAGGACTAGGTATGTATGTAGTTTGGATACAACTCCACACAGCTGCAGGGCCATTGCACATGCCAAAGGGCATGACGGTATAATCATAGTGACGGCACTTCATCTTGAAGATGGTCTCCCGTTCATCTCCTTTCCAGATGAACACCCTTTAGTATGCTGGTGGTAGGTTTCTTTTAGCTGGGGAAGTCTCTCCCAGTACCCCAACACGAAGACGAGATAATATATTCCTTGATAGATCTCGCCCGGCAAAGTGCCATATCCTTTATGAACCATGTTAAGGACACACATGAGAGACCTTGCGTAGATTCTGAGGGCATAATGGGAGTAAAGGATTGGATTGATACAAATGCCTGAAGATCAATGCAAGCAAGGCAGAGGTGTTGGCCATACATGTAGGAGCAGACCTCAGCATCGCCATGTTTTAGTGTGAGGCATTGGGTGATTGCCCTACGCCTTCCTCATCTGTCAGAAACTTGAGCATTATGATGGAACTTGGCATATCACTTGGCGCCCAATTATCATTGGTGCTAAAGTCCTGTTTTTTCACTGATGAAGTTTAGATCTTCCCTCTTCCCAATCTCCCCATCCCACAGAGAGTTAAATCAGTTCATTCTCTGGTGTCTTCTAGACTAGGTTTTGGTGATACTGTCTATATAGGCCTCCAATGCAACATCCATGAACGCTCTGCAACAAATACGGAATGCAGCAGCCAGGATTATGCAAACGTTTTCAAAATCTATATATATAAAACGCTTTTAGGTATGTTTCTGTACTCTGCTGATGCAATATATCAGTGTTAGGTTGCCCTCTGCTGTCTAAATGGCAAAAGGCACCTCTGTCTGCACGTATAATTAAAAAACAGCTATGATTTTCATTATAGAGGCTGTCCTAATACCCCGCATACCTCTCATTCCATCTGATACAAATATGCCTTTCAAATTCAAAAGAAGACAGTTACCTATACTTTTAGCCTTTTCAAACCATTAATAAGTCACAAGGACCTACGCCCACCTCCTGGAAATGATCACTAGTGACCATTAATAAGTCAAAGGGACCTACACCCACTTCCTGAAAGCGATTGGTGGTAATTCCGATATTTAAGAAGAGGAACAGAAGTGACCCTGTGAACTAACAACCGATATTGACCTTTAACATATGCCGGAACGGCGTATGTTACTCTGGGAACGGCCAGTTCAATATGTTTCTCTTGGTATTTTAACACTACACTGGTTACTGGTGAGAGAAAATGTGTAAATGGATACTAAAACAATTGAAACGGTTTTGAAATCAATGATGCTCATAGCTGTTTATAATAAGGACCTCACTAATTTGTCGTCTGTTATGTTACATCCCGAGGACAAAGTTACAATCTTAATACACCTGGTTATTAAATGTCTACAGATTTAAGAATGCTCCAGTGTGTAGGAGATGTTCTTCAGTCCAGGCTGTGAAAATCTGGAACTCACTTCCTTTTCAGTTGCTCCAATAGTGCAACCTGTTGTCAAATAAAAGACATGGCTTTTTAAAGGAAAGGAAATCCATAAAACAGGATTGTCTCACCAATGTTTGCAAGGCAGTGAGCTGTGAGCAAGATATTAAAGATAGCTGCTCACACAACTGTACATGACCTTGAAAATGACTGGGCGCATGCATTACTTTTATTAATAATAAAGTCAGAGGACCAGAGCTCTAGAGACATTGAGCTTCTGAGGAAAGGCATGGAAAGGGAGAATGCCTCTGAGGACGTAGAGCTGGGAGTGGGCCTTCTTGGTAAGGTCCATGATGAGGGATGAAGGAGAGAGCGGAGTCAAAGATGACCCCAAGATTTTTGGCCACACAAGTTGGTGGGGGTAGAGGGCCGAGAGAGGGTGGCCAGAGGGTAGGAGGAAAGGAGGGCTCAGGTGTCCCGATGAGAAGGATCTCCCTGTTACTGGCATTAAGACAGAGATCGTTAGGTGCACACCATGCCTGAATGGCGAACAGACAATCAGGGATGAGAGGGGAGGAAGGGGAGGTAGTAGAGGGGAGTTTGAAGGAAAGCTGTGTCATCAGCATAGCTCTGTAAATGAGGAGAGGAGGAGGTGATCAGGTGAGCCAGAGGGGCAAGTGTAACCCCTGGCCCAAATGGGGCCTGGTTAGGAAGGGGATTAATAATAAAATATATAGAGACCACAAGACACAAGAAGGAGTGAAACGTTTTTATTCAATATGTGTGCTTACTAATGGACTTACCTGATTGTACCACGTTCCCCACCATGGGGGACACATGGAACACTGGACTGTAAAACAATGGACAGGTCTCTCCTGTCTGTGGACATGGACTGAACTCACCTGGAAGAAGAAAAGAACCGTTAAAGGTGACAGTTGAAAGGAGAGCTAGGGGAACGAAAGGCAGTGAAGGAAAAGCAGAGTGTAAAAAGATAAAAAGAAAAAGAAAGAGCTGTGTTCCCTGGGGGTCGCAGCCTCATGCGCACCCCCCGGGGCCCTTTGATGGTGTTGAGCCAGGCTGTGTCTGCCATCTGCAGCCCGGCCTGAAGATAAGCCCCAGGCCATGTGCGTGGTGCGGCCCGGGTGAATGCCCGCACCCGGGCCAACCCGGGCGGGCCAGAAGATGGGAAAATTCATGGGCCACGGGCACGGTTGTCTGGGTGAACATAACGTCACAGGACCGCTTGTTACTGCAACCCAAACTGGAGCGTGGCCTGGTAGCTACTGGCCACCCAGGCGCCTGTCTGGGTGGCCCAGAGGTATGAGAAGTCCCGGGCTGCGTGGTTGGTGCAGCCTGGGTTCAGAGTATGGCAGTGCTAGAGTAAGCCTGCCCGCGCTGTGGCTCGGCAGGACTGCAGGGAAGAAAAGAAGATCCCAGACGGCATCAGCGGGGAGCCATGGAGATCGCCAGCACCGCCGGGGGGCTTGCAGGTAATCCCGTCTCCCCGGAGCAAGACTGGGAGAGCAGAGAAAGAAGAACTTACCCGGAGCCCTGGCCGCAACGCCCTATGCGGCCGGGACTCAGCGTGATGTCAGCTGGCTGTGCGCTGACTCCACCCAGGTGGGCGGGCCTGGTTGGAGTCCAACAAGGAGTTTCCCCGCCTGGGAAACACCGCCACAGAGGAAATAAATTAAAGGGCTTGCAAAGCACTGGAACTTCTATTACTCAGCATTTTCACCGCCACGCAGGAAATAGGGGCTTCTAAGCCTCATCATGGGCTCAAAAGCTGCCAAAGCACGTTATGTATCTGAGGGCTCCCCAAACTCATTAGGGATTTTGGTGCTCTTAAAGTCCTAGGGCTGCATTTCTAGTATGACAGTGTGCAACACCACAGGAGGAAGTGTTTACCCATGCCCTACCAGGGAGAACGGCAGGGCTCTTACAGACCCTATGAAAGCAGAGGGCTCCCAAATTCTCCATGACAGCCACCTGTGGCAGAGCGGGGGTTTTAACGTGGGCTGAGTTGGTGCACCACAGCAAGCATGCCACCTCTGGAACAAGGTACTGTTTCATGATTCATATGTGGGGAAAGAGAAAGATGGAGACTCTTAGGAAGTAATGCTCAGTGGGAGAGATGAGAAACCTGCTAAAGGTTAACATTCAGAGGGGTTTATGTCATGGGTATTGCTTACCCAGATTTATGGCAGTACTAAACACAAAATGGAACGGGAAGTGAAGCATGAGTGTATATGATGGTTTTGAAGATGTTTAGTAGGTTAATCTGTTTTATATAAAAGCCCAGTGGGTCACCAAAACTCCTCCCCAGTGTACTGTGCCCTATTGACATCTGGAGCGCTTCATTGTGGCCCGTCTCCTGAGTTACAAACATTTTCATTTGCAGGTTGCCCAGCACCCCACTGGGATGTTGTGGTGGTGCCAGTGAGGTCCGTCCCTGGCTCAGCGTATTTCTTAAATACTTGCTCACCCGTGCCAGGGAAAAAAAAACTGGGTCTACACGAGATAGATATTGAAGAGCCATGGTGATCGAATAGAGCCTGGGGGACGCCACAGGTAGAAAGTGTGGTGGTAAAGGAGAAAGGGCCCAGTTGCAACTGCAAGGGGTGATTAGTGAGGAAAGTGGTCAGTCAATGAAGTGCCCGGTGAGGTGATGCTGAGGAGAGATCAAGGAGAATGAGAACAGCAGGAGAGTTAGTCGAGGTTGTGAGCATGACTTCATGGGTGTTCAGGAGAGCAGTTTCCATGCCGCTGGGTGCCATGAATCCAGTTTGATGTTCATGGTGGCAACCATCAAGTTCATTGTGAAGGGTCAGTTGAGGGAGGACCAGCTTCTCCAAGAGTTTACCTTGGAACGGGGTAGTGAAGCTATGGCGATAGTTAGCCGAGCAGGAGGGGTCAGCAGACAGCTTTTTTAATAGAAGTTGCACAAGGGATGTCTTGGGGGATCGAGGGGATAGAGGGGAAAGAGCTAGTGGCGAAGGAGTGGTTTCAGAAGTCAGTAACCACTGACTAGATTTAAACAGGGTTTGCTTCACTATAGAAAGGGTTCGCTTGGTAGGGCGTGGCTTGGCGCTGATGAGAGCGGACACCTAATATCAGCGCTCCGCTCCGATTTCTTTTAAAAATCCTTTTCTTTAACAAACCTTAAATATGTTTTCCTGGTGCCCCGTCCTGCTGTTGTGAGCTGCCTGGATTCCAAATCTCTTGTGAGGAATGCGCTGTCTGCACTTCGTGTTTGGAACATCCGGAGTGCTGGGCCTGAAGCCGCGTCATCCTGTGGTCTTCACAGCCGACGTCTCTTATCAGCAGGTCAGTTGCTGAAATGCGGGCAACACGCTATGTGTCAGGAGAGCAGTTTCTCTAAAAACAAAGGTTTTTTCCTTTCTTTTTTTATCCTTTTTGCATTATCCCTACATCTTTGCCCTAACGTTAATGCTGAACATCTGTATATGGAAAAAGTTAAATATTTGTGGGCTTATTTGACAAAAAAACATACTTTGCTGCTAATATTTTCAATCAAGTTTAGCTATAAGGAACAATTCTTTGGGCATAAGTGAACATTTATCAAGCAATTTGGACTGTTTCCTTTTCTTATATTCATCTCATTTTGAAAGCAAATGCTGTGATAAGTTACCTTTTATACAAATACAATAGTCTTTAAGCGAGGTCTGCCACAAATACCTCACATTGACGACTTTTTCTGCTTCTACCTGATTCAGTGAGTAACATCATATAATTTATATTCATCTTTTTGGCCTCACATTTCGCCTCATACTGCGTTCGCTCCTACTTGCTGGGATTCTACCATTAACTATAGTACTCTAATTTGTTGAGGCTATCTATCACAATCATTTTGTGGTATTCTGATCACCACACTCTTCTTTTAATAATCCTGAAGCGGAGAAAGGAGAAAATAAGACACCTAAGATATTGTAAAAGAGAAATCTGATTCTGCCAAACTATTTTGTTTCTACAGCCCCATATATATATAATATGGCTGCTGAAAAGGGACAAACTAAAGAGGCTTGTGTGTCGTCTCCCACTACCCTAAAGAGACAGAAGAGTGAGTCTCCGACACTCGAAGAAGATATAGCAAACCCAGTGATGCAAACCATTTTAGCAGTATTTAGAGCTTTAAAGCCCTTCATGGAGGATACAAATGCTAAGCTGCAACTTCTTGATAATAAATGGTCTCTTTTTGAACCTCATATGAATGAAGTCGAAAAGCGAGTTAGTAATGCAGAAGACATTTCTTATAAAGTCACTAACTTAGAAACGCAGGTTGCTTCCCTACAGCAACAATCTGTGAACCTTGAAAACAGAAACAGAAGAAATTACTTGCGCATTGTAGGCCTTCCGGGAGGAATTGAAAGAGATGATCCTATTGCCTTTATATATATATTTCTTCCTCAAATTCTTAGCCTACCGCTCTCTGTGCAATTCAACATCCAGAGAGCTCATCGAATTGGCCCCAGCAACCCAGCCTCCAATTCTCGCAGTCCTTCCAGAACTCTGATATTTTAGCCCTTCTTAACATCACGCACATTACCGTCATCATGCAAAAAGTCAGACAACTTAAACAGCTAACATGGGAAGGGGATAACGTTTTTATCACAATATGTTTCCAAGATAACGGCTGCAAGAAGAAGAGACCTTCTAACTTTCTGACCTGCTCTGAAGCAATTAAATGCCAGGTATGGCATTATCCAGCCTGCTATCCTGAAAGTTACTTTAAATGGGCACACCTCAACATTTCAAAACACAATGGATCTAAGACACTATATCCAATCTCACAAAAGGTCTGATGTGTATACTTCTAACCCCATCACATGAACAAATTCTACAATTATGTGCGTTCTTCATTTTGAAATTTAACATACTTCATCGGAGTGGTGAATGGCGGGCCGTCCTTTTTTCTTTCTCGGCGCTCCTTCCCCCATCTCTTTATTTTTGGACATGGATTGGTGTGCTGGTTCCTGTTAGCCACCGTTCTCTTGATCTTTTTTGATTACAACTATGTTTTAGCAATTCTCATGTCTTTTTTGTTTGTCTTACCCTTTCCCTTGTGTCTCACTCCTTTCATGTTATCCCCTGCCCTGTTGGATACTTGATTATTTTTACATGCTAACAGGTTTTGTATGCTTTAAAGTTACTGTTTTATTTAAATTACGGTTTATTTTATTACATGTTTATCCTTTTTCATGAATGATGCCTCTCAATATTGTATATTGGAATGTCAAAGGATTACATAATTCCATTAAGAGACAAAAAGTACTTTCACCTCTATAGATTAAGGCCCTCTATAGCTTGTATACAAGAATCACATCTTTCAGTTGACGAAGATGCAAAACTCAAACAACATTGGGTGGGCCAGGTTTTTTCAAGCACAGCCAACGGGAAAAAATATGGTGTAATCACACTTATTAACAAAACCCTCAAGTGTAAAATTCCTCTCCTTCCCCCAGAAGCTCACTGTCTCCAGAGCTCTGGTTCTCTCTAGGCTGGACTATTGCAACAGCCTTTTTCTAAATCTGCCTGCTTCTACTCTCCGCCCTCTGCAATTCATCCAGAACAGGAATGCGAGACTTGTCCTTGGCCTCAAGCCCAGGGATCATATCTCTCCAGGACTGAAATCTTTGCACTGGCGCCCACTGTCTGCGAGGATTAAGTTCAAAACCCTCTGCATCATCCACTAGGCCTTCTGCGGTCTCGGGCCTCAATACCTTCAACTCGCTCTTCCTAAATATCTTCCTTCTTGAGCTATTCGCTCATCTGCCGCCAGCTCCCTCAGGGCCAGTCGCTTCGCCAAGCAACGCGTTGGTGGTCGATCCCTCTCCTCGGCTGGTGCCTCCCTCTGGAACAGCCTCCCTGCCTCCCTTAAACTTGAGGAGAACCATCTCCGGGTTCCGGAATTACCTCAAAACCTTTCTCTTTGCTTCTGCTTTCTCTCTTCCTCTCTTCTGCTGACCTCCTGTCTGAAACCAGTACTGCACTGGCTACCTGGATACCCTCTGATCCCGGGCCCAGGTCCCATTCCCACCAGCGTCACACACCTGCACTGTCCACCTTGCAACCCCCGCACTGGAGACTGTTCTGTACCCCTACAGTCCCCCTACCAGACCTCGAGAGCTGATGTCCACACTTACCCATGCACTTGCCACATGCTGGCCATTACCTTATTTATTGTTATTATCTATTCCCATGTACTGCACTTTCCTTCCTCCCTTCCCACGCACTTGCGCGATCTGAATGACACCTGGCCTAGTAGGATCATTGTCCGTCCCCCTTGTTCCCCTCCCCTGCCTCGTCACGCCTTGAAACACTTGTGTATAGGCGCATTACAAATGCCATATCATATGATATCATATCATATCATATCATATCATATCTACAGAGTCTCACCAGTTGGGAAGATGGGTTATTCTTAATATATCAGTAGATTCCACAACCTATACAATTCTTAATGTTTATGGACCTACCTCTGCAGATCCTTCCTTTTGGAAACAACTCAGAAATCATATACTACTTAGTAACCCCCTCAATTTGATTGTATGTGGAGATTGTAATCAAGTCACAGACCCCTTTATGAACAGAAAATCCGATGTGCGGTATACTAATACTACATCCCATACACAATTTATTAACTTTCTATCTGAAACTGGCCTTGGCGTATCCTACATCCCACTGACTCGGAATTTACCTTTTATTCTACACCTCATAACTCCTTTTCATGGCTTGATTATATTTGTATCCCTAATTCTATGGTTAATCTTCTACTTGATGCCCAGATAGACTCCATCACAATCTCTGATCATGCTCCAGTGCACATTAAAATTGCTACCCCAATAACCTCTCATAACTCTTTCAGATGGAGATTTAACACTAGCCTCTTAAATGATGCATCTTTTATACAATTTATCACAGAACAACATAACAACTTTTTCCTTGAAAATAAAGATCAGGACACTTCCATCCGCAATAATTGGGACTGCTATAAAGCGGTCCTTAGAGGTCATTTTATCTCTTACGTAGTGAATAAGAAGAAAAACCTTACAGCTGAATCTGATCTGAATCCATTCTCAAACGGCTTAAACCTTTAGAAATTCAATTTGCCCGCACTAATTCTTCCGTAGTCCTTAGGGACTTTTTTTAAACTAAGATTTCAATACAATAAACTTATCACACAATACTCTTGTTCCAATCTGCTCAAATATAAAGCCAAAATATACCAATTTTCCAATAAAACCAGTAAAGCATTAGCTTCATACCTTAAACTTAACTTGGAGAAATCCAAAATTGTTGTTATTAAAGATCATTTGGGAAATAGAAAATTGTCTGAAAAAAGAAATTGTTCATGTCTTTAAGGAATTTTATTCCAATTTATACACTTCTGAAGCCCCTCCTATTAATCCTGCTATTAATGATTTCCGATATAGCACACCTCGCGACTCCTACCCTCAAATTGACCTCTCTTCACTTAATGCTCCGATTTCTGCCCCTGAAATTCATTTAGCTATTAAAAACCTTAAAACAGGTAAAGCCCTGGACCGGATGGCTTCCCCATTGCTTTCTTTGCTCATTTCTCCAATCTTTTAGTCCCTAAAATGAGAAAACTTTTCTCTCATTTTATTTTAAATAACATGGCCCAAGGTTAATTTTCAGAAGCTATGCTAATAAGTATTCCCTAAACCTGATAAAGACCTCGAACTCCCCAAAACTACCGTCAAATTTTCCTTATTAATACTGACTTTAAGATTTATGCTACAATTCTTGCCAATAGAATCCTCCCTTTCCTGCCCAATCTTCTTAAGCAAGAAGAAGTAGGTTATGTAAAAGTTAGAGTGTCCTCATCCCATATTAAACTTTTTTTGGACATCATTGACATTCTAAACAAATCAAATGACCACTTTTCTGCGATAGCCCTTGATGCTGAAAAAGCTTTCGACAGAGTTGAATGGGACTTTATGTTCCAAGCGCTCAAGGGGCATGGTTTTGGTCCCCCATTTCTATCTATGAATAAGGTCCTATACTCCAACCCCAAACTGCAATCTTTGTAAATGGACAATTATCCTCCTCCTTTCCCTTATCTGCCCACTATCTCCTATCCTGTTTATTCTAGCATTAGAACCCTTTTTCAAAGCCATAAGACAAAATTAATTTATTTTGGGAATTACATTTGACAATTTAAACATTAAAACAGCGGACTATGCCAATGATGTACTTGTATTCTTAAAAAACCCTCAGCTGGGAGCCCAACATTTACTCAATATTATATCCAGATTATATCCAGATTTCAGATGCGTCAGGATACAAACTTGATACTGATAAATCTGAGATTCTTCCACTTATCATACGTTGCACCCCGTCTCACACTAGCACTCTAGGAATGAAATGGTGTCCCTTAGGATTCAAATATTTAGGTATCCGCATTTCTGCTTCCATCAATGGTATTCGTAAACATAACTCACACATTAGCCAGAGTCAAAGAGTTAGTATCTTCTTGGTCCCCTCTTTATCTCTCCTGGTGGGGCAGACTGGAATCGATCAAGATGATTATCTCCCCAATAATACTCCATCTGCTCTATATGTTGCCTATTCCTCTTTCTCCCTCCTTTTTTAAATCTATAGACTCATGTCTCATGAAATTCTTATGGGGGAAAAAGAAACATTAAATCTCGCTGCGCAAGCTCAAAAGATCCAGTTCCCAAGGAGGTGTAGGTTTCCCCGAATTCAAAAAATATCATCTAGCCTTTACTGTTAAGCAAACACAGTGGTGGTTTGTTAAGGATATATCATTTCAGGTGCCTAACTGGGTTCGCCTGGAGAGAGCTATGGCTTCCCCAATGTCCCTTGCAGACCTCTACCTAATTAATGGGAAAAATAAATGTACTAAATATTCCTGTCTTTGCCAATCCATCCTTTCTCTTAAGATGTTTATGTTCCCATCTATAACTAAGCAATCCTCATTCATATCCCCCTTCATTTGGTATAACCCCTTGATTAAAATCAAAGGTAAATCCATTTTCTGGAGGCCGTGGCTCTCTAAGTGCATCAGATTCTGTAACCAGCTATTTAGGTGTGGTATTCCCATTACATTCGATGAATTTATTATCAATTTTCACATGCCTGGCTCTTCCCTGATGCAATTTCTTACAATTATTGCTGCAATAGTAGAACATTTAGAAACACTGATGTATAGTTCTAATGATCCTGATGTGCTAAGACTGCTTCATATGCTCAACCCTAATACAACAGCCTCAATCTACTATAATATCTTATTAAATTCTTCACCTACTCCGAGGATTGAATGTCTTCACAATGACTGGAGAAGAGATTGCGTACTGTTGGATCATCCGTTTTTTTGGCCCCCTAATGGCAGAATATTTCTAAAATTACCACCTCTGCAAGTCTTATCCTAACCTTAGTTTTTTCATCATAGGGCCTTTATCACCTCTGTATCCCTGTTCAAATGTGGTTATCACCTAATGATAATTGCTGGAGCTGTTTACAAGTTCAGGGCTCTTTTAAACATGTTTATAGACTGCAATATGTTAAGTCATACTGGAACTCTGTGTGGAATACCATCAAATGAATTTTTATCCTTACTATGGATTTCTGTTTTGATGTTCTTATATTAGGTAGCTCCATGCTACACAACAATTCAGTCAACAAACATGCTAGATATTTGTTAGCTTTATGCTTAATGGTGGCAATCCAAAATATCATGACCAATTGGAAAAACCTAAGTCAAATTCATTATACATTTTGGTGGAATCCTCAATGCAATATTCACAGATTGGAAGGATGTAATGCTTCTACCACTGATTTACAAAATAAGTTTCAGTTGAATTGGCAATCATTTAATGACTTTTTATCCATGCAAGTTTGTATCAGTAACCTGTGGATCAATGTCCTCTATGAATGCATGATATATTTGTACCCAACCCTTTATCCCCTTCCCTTCTTCCTCCTCCTGTGTTTGTTCTGTTCAGTTGGTGTTTTGTCTTGATGTCTGTCATTGTGTGTTCCCCCCAATATTAAAAAATCTGTAGCACAGTTTGATACTATATGATATCAGGATACTTGGCTTACTTTGTAGTCATCCTCAACATATCCTGCTTACCTGGCTGTATATCCGATATTATTCTTGACATATAATGTTTGTATTATCTGCCTTATATACCTAATCTCATCCAATAAAAATCATTAAACAAAAAAAAAAAGAAAGGGTTCCCTTTTGGCTTGGGTAATGCTTGTTCTTCTCGTTACTACAACAACATCTGGGGTTAAATAATATTTGTTCCTAATGTTACACGTTTCAATCTCCAAAGGAGAAACCGATTTAGGCACACACAACCACTCTTTAATGTAAATCTTTACCCTTAAGTATCTGTAAGTGTTTGTATTACCACGTATTAACACAGAGACACTTTCCAACTAAGGACAGGAATCACAATTGGCCACACGCGACATTTCTTTGATGCCATAAGATCTTGTAACAATTGTGAAAGTCAATATTTGGGTTCTTGGAGTCATTTCGAAAGCGTTCCCTTTTTTATTAGACACACACGACCACTCCGGCAACATTAAGAGTTCAGCAATGGAAAGGAAATGCTTTTCTTCGTATGCGAGCACTATAACATTTACTAGAAGTGTGTGATACATTTCCATTGTAAAGAATAGCTTTCACAATGAGAAACAGTTTATACTCGCTTCTACTCTTACGCAGGGCACTTACGAGCTGGTAACAGTTACCAGCAAGGGTTTCTGAGTGAACCTGAAAGCTAAGCCTCACTCACTGGCTTCAGGAACACTGTGATTACAGGCAGCTTCAACTTCTCGACTTCTTCCTCTTCTACTACGGCTTTGGGCTCACTTGGGACCCACACCCCTCTGCAGCACGGGTGTTTCTGGTCCGGCCACACCAACTGGGAGTCCCGTTCACTCCTCTGTCCCTCGGCTTGATTCTTGCCACGGGCCTCGGGTTTCAGCATGGTTACTGCTTTGCAATTACAGCCACTAGGCGCAACTAGGAAGACCTTCACTCTTAGCATGTCGCTCCCAGTGCAGCCAAGGCAATGCAGGGTTTGTGATCACAGGACCCTCTCAGAACCTGCAGGTGAAATCTGCCTTCTCCACATCCCGGCGTCCCTCAAGAGATCACACTTCCTCATAAACTGCCAGCCTTGTGCTCTTCTACTACTACTGCCAGCCTTCCAGCTCCTTTCTTCTTGCCTCTCCTGCTGCAGCCTTTTATGCCTCCTAGGTGGGGCAATTGATTTCAGGTGCAGGCCATTACACTCAATTGCCAGAGCCTTGCAAAGGCTGCTAGGCTTAATTGCCTGTCCTCCACTCCTACATGCCTCTTCAGCCCTCTTCTTTGTCTCAGTCCCTTTGGGATTCTGGGACATTTAGTTCAATTTATCAAAGTTAGGTCTGTCTAATTCTTGTATATTGTTAAGGGTAGATGTAAATCCTTTAGTCAGTTTAACAGAGGGGCTGTAGGTCTTAACTCTATTAGAGGAAGAAGGTGTAGAGAAGGCAACATTTCTTACATTACTTGGTATTGCGGAGGGCATTTGATTTTAGGGATAAAAGACTTTAGGCAGGGTTTTAGTGAGGGAGCTGTAGGATGCTTCACACAGGGCACATTGGGGATGACTCTTGCTGAGGATCAGGACTTGCTACTCTGCATCAACTATTTTATATTGTTTGTACTTTGCTCTTTGGGTTTCTACAGGATCACATCTACAGCCTTTCTGAGAGTATAGCCTTCACTCGGCCCACGTTACCACAAAAGGAGAAGGAGGTATATCTCTTAACTGTGCCTGTTTTACCTTTATAAATAGATCCCTGTTGGTTTGAAGAAGCGTGAGGGATGATTAGCAGTTTAGCCACTACTCATTCTTATACTGTAGAAGTCCTTCTGTCACACTTAGACTGAGGTAACCCCTGCAATGCCCCCCGGGAGCACTGTTCCCTGTGGAGCTGTGAATCTGTGAGTAAATCTCAGTTGGTTTCAGACCCCCAGATCCTTACCCTATGTAGCTGTGAATCTGTGAGTAAAGCTCAGTTGGGTTCAGACCCCCCAGATCCTTACCCTATGTAGCTGTGAATCTGTGAGTAAAGCTCAGTTGGTTTGAGACCCCCGGGAGCACTGTACCCTGTGGAGCTGTGAATCTGTGGGTAAATCTCAGTTGGTTTCAGCCCCTGGGATCCTTACCCTATGGAGCTGTGAATCTGTGAGTAAATCTCAGTTGGTTTCAGGCCCCCGGGAGCACCATACCCTATGGACCCGTGAAACTGTGAGTAAATCTCAGTTGGTTTGAGACCCCTGGGAGCACCGTACCCTATGAACCCGTGAATCTGGAGCAAATCTCAGTTGGTTTCAGGCCCCAGGGAGCACCGTACCCTATGGAGCCGTGAATCTGTGAGTAAATATCAGTTGGTTTCAGAAAGGTTTAAAATATGCAGGGTCTATTTTTTTAGCAGGGACATTTCATTTTAAAATGTGAATACTTTCAATTTAATATTGTTGGATGGGAGAATTTGGATTGTGCATGTTACCCATTCCTTTGTATCAATGGAACGTGAATTAATAGTTATTTCTGAAATAGAGTGGGTTACTTTTATTTGCAAGTTGAAGTAGTCGATAGTGTAACATTGTCGATAATGCTAGGCTTAGCAAGTGAAGATGGTGCCTTATGGCTTCATGCGGTGTTAGACTCTTTCTAGGCATGTCTTTTTGTAGTCCATTATGGTGTCTCTGTCGGTACATGGATGTTCCAAGTGTTGTGTGTAGAAAGAAGAAGTGTTCCTGCATGCATGTACTTAATGCTGTGGGTATCTAAACATTGTCAACATATTATGGGATGGGATTATAGCTCAGGAGCAACGCACTTGGCTTGGAAGCAAGGTAATGCAGGGTAACACAGGTTGGAATCCCAGTTCTGTGCTTAGAGACTGGTCTCAAGTATTTAGCGTGTTATAAAAGATCAATTAATGTAGCTTTCCTAGATGACGGTACTTAGTTTAAGGGTGTTATGGGGGATTGGGAAGTCACGAGCTGCAAAGTAGAACACTGCTTAGTTGGAACGAATGAGGACGTTGCCTAGTGGCACTACTCTTCCTTTTGCACTACTCTTCCCTTTGGTCCTTTGGACTTTGTGATTGTCTCATTTTGTAAGATGTAAGTTTGGGTGTGTATATGAATAATTAATACCCGGTGGGGGCATGGTATCCGCCTCCCAGACATTGAGGGGGGCCAAGCCTCCTCAGAGCTGGAGGCCACCATCTTCCCCCTCTGGATAATCAGGTAAGTGTTCCCCTGGACTCATGCGCCCATCCCCTCACCTCCTGCCCCCCTTTTCCTCATATTGAAACCCCCCGGCATGTCGCACTTACCTTGTGCTGTGCCCCTCACCCGCACGATAACAGTAGTGTTCCCAGTGTCTCCTGACAGGAAACTAGCCACTATGGAAAGGGAGAAGGGACTACTTGTAGTGGTTGTATACGAATTGTTCGAATGTCAATTGTTCGAATAACAATTGACCTTCTGCACAATTGACCGAATTTAAACGGTCAATTAGGAAATATATGCGGGGGGAAACCCCCCGCAGCCCCCACCCAATCCAACCCCCACCCCAATCCCCCTCCAAATCCCCTTATATTATTATTACATCAACTCAACCCATAATATATATTAAAATGACCATACGGTCAATTGTGCAGAAGGTCAATTAGGACCCCTATTATTCGAACAATTGTGTCATTCGTACAATTGTAAACGAACAATTCGGGTAATACCCTTGTAGTTACCATCTCCAAGGTCCATGACGTTCATCTTATTTTGTAGTTTTTTAAAGTTGAGAAACAGCAAACTTGTCGTTTCTCAACTTAAAAACGACACTATTAGTACCCTGGTACAACATGTCGGGGTACTAATAGCAATATTACCCTCACAGGAGGGGCAGGTAATGTCCTAGGCTATTGTTAAAGCCCTTCCTTCACTCTGGCTTGTTACTGGCCCGGGGCATTACCTGGCCTGTTAATGCCCCCCTGCTTGAACAATATTTCTCCGTTTTTCCCTGGTATGAATGGAAAAAGTACCTTGGGTAGTCGCTCCCACTCTCGCCGGCCTCCCTTGGCCCTCCTCCTACCCCCACCTGCGAGGCTAAGAACCTAGGGGTCATCTTTGACTCCACACTTTCCTTCTCCTCCCACATATCTGAGGTCTCAAAGAAGTCAAACTTTCTTCTGCACCTCCTTCGAGGTACTCTTCCTTTCCTCTCCTTCCCCCAGAAGCTCAGTGTCTCCCAAGTTCTGGTTCTCTCTAGGCTGGACTATTATAACAGCCTCTTTCTAAATCTACCTGCCTCTACGCTCCGCCATCTGCAACTAATCCAGAACAAGACTGCAAGACTTGTCCTCGGCCTGAAGCCCAGGGACCGTATCTCTCCAGCTCTGAAAGCTCTCCATTAGCTCCCTGTGGATGCCAGGATTAAAATCAAAACCCTCTGCATTGTCCACAAGGCTTTCTGGGGCCTGGGTCCAAAATACCTTCAGCTATCCCTCCGCAAATACCTCCCCTCTCGAGCTCTTCGCTCCTCTGCCTCTAACTCCCCCGGGGTCAGTCGTTTTTCTAAGAAACGAGCTGAGGGTAGACATCTGGCTTCGGCTGGGGCCTCCCTCTGGAACAGCCTCCCTGCCACTCTAAAACCTGAGGAGAACCATCTCCGGTTCCGAAAGCACCTCAAGCCCTTCCTCTTTGCTTCTGCCTTCACTCCCCCTCTCCACTGCTGATCTGTTCTCTCTTGGCACTCTGCACCTGGCCCCCCTCTGTTCCCTGGGACCAGGTACCTGCTCACCCTGCCAACTTCCTGCCTCTTGGCCACCCCTTGCACTAGGGACTGTATCTGTTACCCATACAGTCCCCACCCCCCTCCACTTACTTCTTTTTCTGCACTTATTTAGACCTACCCAGTCTGCTACCTTAACACAGCACTTGCCGGCTGTACTGCCACTGTTTACTGCCTCTATCATCTATGTATCTTATTTATTACTATTTATTCTTTTCTCCACTACCCTGCACTTTCCACTCCCCCCTCCCATGCACTTTTTCCCCTCTCCTCTCCCCTGCACTTGCACGTTCTCAATGTCACTGGGCCTAGTAAGATCGTTGTTTGTCTCTCCCCTGTTCCCCTCCCTTGCCGCGCTCTGAAACACTTGTGTACGAGCGCGTTACAAATAAAATATAAAACCATATCATATCCCAGGTATTGGATGAAGTGTGATTGTGTAGTTGAAGCTCGTGGAGACGTGGCTTGGAGAGCACAAATACATGCAAAGGTACATGACATTCAAAGTGCACAAGATTCCACTGGGGCGTGTCTGGCTGACGGGGCATTGCATTCAAGGATGAGCCACATCACAGGGTTGATTGTGTAGTGTCATCAGTGATACACCCCCACATCTCTGAGGTTCCTGCCAATATGGTACAGGGAGCTATTCCCGAGAACTTCCAAACCCTCACTTGATCTCTGATGGTGATCCATCTCGTTAGCGAAACCTAGATCGGATTTCACTATCCAATGGAAAATATATCTCTGCTCACTGATAGGCAGCAGAACCTGATCTGCAGTATTCACCTGCACACCTGACCTCCAGGATGGTATCTCGTTAGGGTATTGAGAATAGAATTAATCCCTGTGTTTGCACAACCACATCTAGACTGTATGCTGTGGTGCTCCAGGAATAGTAAGACAATAGCATCCTTTTTTGTTCCTTTGAGGGCAAAGAAGTCACTTGTTGTCATAAGTTAAATACTGTGCCACATACTGGCCAACCAAGGGAGATCTGTGTTATGGGGGCCTGGGAGGTGGGCCCACATGCTGTGAGGTGCTATAGGAGGCAGAGCGGCTTGCCAAGAGTCGTCGTGCTCGTGCGCACGCAGGGCTGCAAAGCCACTCTCAGACCAGGAGTTGGGAGGCAACTGGCGGGCAGGAAGCCGTCCACCTCTATTTATTAATTGCTTAAACGAAGGGCCAGCCTTAGGATTTGCAGGGCCCTGGGCGCCAAAAGATGCGTGGGCTCCCTAATTTGCATTAATGGTGAAATCCCAGAATGAGTCTTTAGTACTCAAATGTATCATGGGAAGTTAAATTAAAAACATGTTGCCATGCATAAGGTAGTAGACAAATACACTGTGGTGTCAATTATATGAATTGTGTCAATTAATATGTAATGTACTTATGTGGCAATATCAGGAGTGAGGCTTTTTTTTTTTTAAATAGCAGACAGCGTAATACCTTGTACATACTTCTAATTTTGGCAGATAAGACAAAGGGCCTCATTACACGGATGGCGGTAGGGATTTACCGGTACCGGTAAAATACCGGTACCGGTAAATCCCTACCGCCTTACTACGAGGTCCCTTTGCGTGTTGGGGGATTTAACGCCTGCTTTTTGCAGGCGTTAAAATCCAACCCGCTAAAGGACCTCGGAGCTAATTACGGCACCGCAAAATTGCAGTGCCGTAATTAGCGCCTTCCCCATTCCCATAGAGCCCTATTGGGCAGGAATGGGAATGGGGAAGGGCAATGGCGGAAGGGGGATTTACCGCCCCTCCAACCTTGGAATGGGGCGGTAAATCCCCTTTCCGCCAAGGCGGTGCCGGTATTTTACCGGCATGAGCCATGGCGCTAATAGCGCCATGGCTCACCGCCTACCGGGTAATGATGCCCAAAGTGTGATAAAACTTGCGTAAGCACTCACTTTGGTTAAGCAGTGAAGACCGGATTTGAGAGCAGTCTGCAATTCAGGAACTTGAACACATCTCTTCCCAGATGAAATTGATAGAAATACTGATTGCAAAGGTTTTTTGAAACTTTGGTTTTAAAACATTCTCTGACTGTGAAAGGCATTGCAAAAAGTATGGTGATTGTGTTTTGCTAACTGAAATCTGTTTTTGCAGTCGTTTCATGATTGTTTTTATTGTGTGTATATTTGGGCATATTGTTCAAATTAGCAAAATGCTTTTATTTCAGTTAAGGATTATTTGACTGTCAGAAAAAATTATTGCAAATAATAACTTATATCAAGTGCTGCTCACTACACAATGAGAAGGTGGTCCTCATCAATGTTCGTCGGGTGTTGAATCGCAGGGGATCCTATAGCAGAAGGTTGCAGAGGCAACTGAGCAGGTTGGCAGACTGTTGCTGAGATGTTATACATTTAGACTTTCCTGTAAATCATATTTCCAATTCCTGCAGCAACATGTGCTGTAAAATGTGGTGTTTTGACCAGGGATGAGTACGGCTCTCACGCTACACTCGGTGTGGGGACTTTGACCCCATAGCGAAAATCAAAAGCTGGCACCCAAGAATATACGCACAGTAAGTGAACGTAGTAAGGGAACAAATCTTAACATGAAAGATACAAATTTTGTTCACTTAATCCTTCCCCGTAGAAGAAAGTGCAACAGACAAAAGAGCATTGGCCTTTCAAAAAAAGTAAACAACAGAATAATAACCTGAGAGGAAATCTTTTGTTGAATACGCTGGCCAACTATAAAAGGTGCTCACCTTTTTAACCCAGCAATATGTAGTGAAATATTCCTTAGAAAACAAAATCCCAATACGAGCATGTGCTTTGATGATCATTTTATGTGTCTTGTGGGTACGTGCCTGCACTGAAAACATAACAACCTGGGGGAAATCCTGGTAGCCAAATGCTTGAGCAAGCTTGTTGACCACAAAAACACCCAAAGGGGTTACGTCCACCCTCTGAAAAAAGTTATGCTGTCCACCCACATGTATCCTTTACTTGTGCCCTGAAAAGCAGCACATGACCACAATTAGGGAAAAATAACTGCTCCAGTCTCCAGGATTGCAACCTCTCATGCCACATACTGGGCAAATATTCTGGATACGCTGCCCTCTCATCATTCTCCCTCCTCAGCCCCATTTCTGGATTTCAACAATACTCTGCTTTATAAAAATGACTTCAAAAGTACACATACCATAGTAAGGTACCCATTGAAATATATAAATCATTACAGCAAAATGTTAAACAAAACCTGTACAGTTGTGGCATTATTACCCCCTCTTGACTGGGACACTACAAATACCAGAATCCAAATCAGAAAAATGCAAAGAAATGGCCTTTGGGTTTTGAACATGCATTTTCAAGAAAACATCTAATGTGTGAAAAGGTTACCTGTTTGTGTTTGACAAATGCAGGGTTCATGTATGATGTGAAAATATCGCATTGTACCAAAAACAAGCTCTTTTTGGTGCGTTAAATATGAACATCTGAAATGTAGCTGATTTAAAAATGTTTTGTTTGATATATTGTAATTGAGCTGGAGGAGAGTGTAGATTTAGGCAGCTAACTGGTGCTGTTCGTGTGCTTTCAGAATGCATATGCATATTTGCATTTCTTAACACAGAAACGTTATGAGCATCTCCTCCAAAACAATGGTCTCTTAAATGGGCCATCATTTGTAAGTCGCCCCCACTTTAATGCGCTGCTTGAAGAAAGAAAGTGATAAGCAGTCATTAAAGGTCCTGCAGCATTTGATATGCTGCTGGAAATGGGCGTCTCTCTCTAGTGCGCCACAGGAGGTTGGGCGGCGACGCAGTGGCCTCATGCAAGTCTCGTACATGGAAGCTGCACAGCAGTTGAGGCAGACATTGGTGCCTTGCGGGGCCCCTCTGATAATGGGGCCCTGGGCCACCGCACAGACTGCCCATGCCTCAGGCCAGCTCTGCTTACATGTGACCAAGCACGCACCCTAGTGGTGACGTACTGAAGTCACAACATCCCATAACATGGCTAATGACTAAACAATGATGACAGGAAATGTCACTGGGACCATTTTAAGTATTAATAGATGTGCTGGAGAGCAGTTTCAAACAGACATCATTGTTAAGCAGCCATCATTTAGGTAATAAGCCCTGTGCTTGTAGGCCATTACCGCATAAGGTAATGCCCGTGGGGCCAATAGTTACAAGCCCAAGTGTAGTCCATTAGACCGGGGTACTAAAGGCATTTTTTTTTGTTCCGTAACACTCTGGCATTTTGGAACACTTCTCGCTGCACAACCTCTTCACTTGGGATAACTGGAGGCATAGGGCCTCATTACGGGTTTGGAGGCAGCCATGCCCTTCAGAAGGGCATGGCTGCCTCCAAACTCGGGTCTGGCTCCGGCTTCCCTGAATGGGGAAATACCGGGCCATTCCGACCTTGGAGGGCCCTGTATTTCACCATTCAGGGAACCCGGACCGGGCCATCCCCATTCGAGCCCCCATAGGGCTCAATGGGAATGGGAAGCATGCTAACAACGGGCCCGTTAATGACGGGCCCGTTGTTAGCATGCTGGTCCCCTCGCAGGACCTGCTAAGGATGTCTGGTAAAACCAGATATCTAGAGGGGACCTCGTAATAGAGCGGTATGTGGTTTACGGCTCTGGCTCCTTTACTGGCGCTGTTAACCCCTTATCGCACACCTTGTAATGAGGCCCATAGATCCTCCTCGGACCAGCCACTGTCTTTGGCTTCACATTGGTCCCGGTGTCTTCCCTCTCCTCCAGTCCCGACCTCGGCTGCATACACTGTCTGCACTGCTCTTCCTGCTTGCTCTGACAACTGCTCCTTCCTTCTTCCTAAAGCTTGCACCTTAGGAGGCTTTTTAAGCCTCTCAGTCTCCTTCAGGTGTGGGTCATTTACATGAATGAATTGACCACTCCTGCAGCATTGTCCCTCCAACGCCCGCTCCCTCGTCCCAGTACTTAGGGAATTATGGGACTTGAAGTCCCTAGTTACAAAGTTAGTTTTTATGCCATCTTCTTCATTCTTAACTTTACTTCTGTTCCTCATAACATTTTGTAAAGAAACGTCATACGGGTCAGTCATCAGACTTGATTGAAGAGAGGAAAAAGGTTCTTTAGAATGTACACTGTTATTATTCATAAACATCCTTTCACTACGCTTTTGGGAGTTCGAGGAGCTTTTAGCTATATGAGTTACCCGGGTTTGAGAAGGGCTTTTATCTCTCTCTATGCCAAAGTATTTTGGATTGTTTTTACCCACATTAAGATATTTAACTTGTGGAATAGATAATTATGACAACAAGCCATTATATACTTTGGCATTTGTGAGATGTCCTCGCTAGAGGAAGACAAATACTGCGTCTCACCCCACGGATTCCACTGATTCGCCCTGGCACCTTCTCCTCCCAGGTGATCCTCCCGCAGAACACAACACCCAAGGTCAGAAAGTGTCTGCCTTTCCCTCGCCACCTGGGAGGACACTTTAGGTAGGGTTTTAGTGAGGGATCCGTATGTTTCATCACAGTAGAGACGACTAAGGCATGATGGAAGGTATAGAGTGGTGGGAGTAGAGTGTGGTGGGAATAGAGAGTGGTGAGGAAGGGTGGGTGGTCTTACAAAGGGATGAAGAGTGGGTGGGGTGTAGAGAGGGGTGAGGAAGCGTGGGTGGGAGGTTGTGAGGAAAGGTGGGCAGGGAAAGAGGGAAGTGAGGAAGGGTGGAGGTAGAGAGAGGTGAGGAAGAGGGTTCGATGTCATTCCATCACTAGGGTTTTTGTCACTCATCTTTTTTTATTTGGTAATACCCCTTCCCAGTTATTTATGACCTATTCCCTACACTCCCTATCCCTTTACCCACCCCATATATTTGATGAGTTCTTTGGACCAGAAATTAGCTGCAAAAAATCCTGTTGATGAATGAACGTTGTACCGAGAAAGAGTGGGTGAGGCTAGAAGAATTGACAGTGTGTTTATATTTTTTGAATTTATATAGTGCGCTGCACAATAAAATCAATGGTACAATAAATTGGAACTGGTAGGATGAACAAAGAAAATTATGATGAAATAAGGTAAGATTTAAGGAAAAATGAAATGGGGATAGCGAAGGAAAGGAGCAAACTGCGAGAGGTAAAGAATCCCAGATCCTAGGAGAAAGTAGAGGAAAGGACGGGAAGTGGGACTGTGCACAAGGGGGTTTGGGCATAATGATATGAAAAAGCGATTGAGAACAGAGAGAGCGGGTGGGAAACCAGAGCAGAAAGATAAGGAAGGGCAAAGCCGTGAGGCCACTTAAAAACAATGCTGAAGAAATGGAAAAGAAGACAGAATTTAAAGGCTAGCCAAGAAATACAACAGAGAGCACTGAAAACAGAGGTTTGTGGCAGAAGGACGAAAAGACTGCAAATTGAAGATTTGAAGATAGAGCGCAAAGGAGCAAGATGATAAGCAGGAAGACCAATGAGAAGAGTTGAACAGTAATTGAATCGTGAGAGGATTAGAGTGGAAATCAGGTGTTTAGTGGCTTGAAATGAAAGAAAAGAGTGTTCCTTTAAAATATTGTGCTTAAAACGACAGGAACGAGAAAGAAAGTGAGGAGTCAAATGTAACATCAAGTTTGGAGCAGCTTGGGACATACTTGCAAAAGAAGCAGGAAACAAAATGATGGGAGCGCTGTAAGAGTTAACATGGAGGAGGGATGGAAACATAAGATTTCCGTGTTTGAAAGATTGAGATGAAGAAATTGGGAGTGCATCCATGTTTGTACAGAAAGTAAACAGGCAGAAATGTTTTCATGAATAGTGTTGGTAAAATAGGGGAATGAATGGAATAAAGTATCGTTAGTGTAGAATTGACAGGAAAGAGCTAACGGCTTAATAATATTGGTGAGAGGTGCAATATAGAGAGAAAATAAGAGGGTTCCAAGGAACGAGCCTTGGGGGACACTGTGATGTAGAGGAACAGCAGGAGAGAGACTTTGAGCCTAGAATATTGAAAAGGAGCAGTCAGAAAGATAAGATCGTAACCAGTTTAGTACAGAATGAGAAACGCCAAAGGAAGAAGTGATATTCACCACTTTTATCTTGAGCCTCTATTTCTGGCAAGTCCCTGAAAGATGTCTCTAGGGAAGGAGGTTGGCATTCTCTTGGCCTAGGGGAATTGGTGTTCATCAGAACGTCTAGCTCCTGCCATGACAATTCCAGGATATTGAAAGAAGGGAGAGGAGGTTTGGTTGGTGTCCCTTCCTCTGCTTTCTTAGACCCATCAGGATAATCCTGCAGGGGGTGGTTATGGACAACCAGAGTTTCCAGGGTTCCTTTAATCAGCGGCACCCAAGTATTTTCGTGCACGAGATTTCCCAACCTCTCCCCTCTCGTTATACTTATAGGCGCAGAAGAGAAATTAAGTATAACAACTTTTTGGGAGGCATGACATAAAGGGTAGAGCTATTAGGAAAATCTATCTGTACCTCTAGAGGGATCAAGATCTTTTCTCTCCCTGGGATTAGATGGTTCTGGGGAAACAGGAAATGCTATAAGTTCGGGAAGAATTGCTTGAGGGCTTAGAGGGTGAAAGGTAACTCCCATTTTATAGCCGAGTATCGGGAGTCATCTTCCTGGAAGGTTCCCATAGACTTTCTTCCACTGTCGAAGAACGAGTTTCGGGTACTTGGTCTTTTCCTATGAAAAAGGTAGGTGGAATTACCCTTGTCTGGACCCTTTTGGTAGTGTATTAAGTTCTAAAGGGTATTGGTCCTCACTCTGATTGGGTCCCCAACTTGTTTCAGTTGGCCTGAATCCCACTCTGACACCATATGTAAGGAACTCATGGTGGCAACATTAAGATAACAGACACAAGTGATCACAGTTCAATGGTGTTTATTAAAACAATATGCAGGTTGGAAAAACTCCTAAGCTAAACCTAAATCTAAGATGGGAGCAAGCGTCGCCCATCAAATGAAAAATAAGACAGTCCTTGTGCAAGTCTTGTGAGAATAAAAGGCCTATACTAAAAAAAAAAAAATATTGCCAATTCCTTACAACTAAATAAAGAAAGAGTGAGGAATAGGATTTTCAATAAAGAAAGAAGTGTTCTCAAATAATATGTCGGGATGGGCTTTATCCAGGGATCTCCCTTCCCCATGTTTTGAGCACGGAGTAAGGTAGTAGTCCTGTGCACAGCACACGCTCGAGCTTTCCCAGCACAAGCCGACAGTTCTTGGGCAAGTATCAGGTTCTTTCTTGGGTAAGTCTATTTCAACAAAGGTTTCCTGCTTCCAGGGACCTAATGGGTTTCAAAAACAAAACAAAAGTTCCTCTTAAATGTTCGGTGGGTGATGCCTTCTCCCCTCGGTCCCCTTCTTCCGGGCGCAAACCCAAAACAAGTTTCTATCAGTAAAAGGACCTTCGAGGACCTGGTGTATTCCACAACCAAACAGTTCGGTTCCATATATACGTTGGGTGATGGCTTCACCCGTGGGTCCCCCTCTTCCGGGCATAAACCTCGGATCCTTATTGACCAGGGGGACACTTCCCTTCCCCTCGACTTGCAGTCCTTCTTGTTTCACAAATCTTAATATCCTTTTAAACAGTATCACAGGCCTCGGCCCTGTATGTCGGCCTCCCTCTACTAGGTTCACTCTAGCCACCTTTTCAAAACACTTCACTGCAGACACCCCTGAGTAGGGTTCCCTTCCTTCTACACACTGCTCATAGGGCCTTTAGGCTTTGCCCCTTTACGTCAGCGTGCTGGGTTCAGGCATTTCTGAACCAGTTCACTATGGGGCCAACTTCATCAATTGTGCCTTTCTCAGTCACCTGTCAGTCAAAGACTTTCGACGGTACAGAGGATTTCGCAAGACCCCTGTATGACCACCTTGACCATTTCTTCGCGGCCTTCCCCAAGACCTTCTGGTGTTGTCAGTTTTCAACAAACATGGGTTTGACCAGAGTCTCTTGAGTAAGCACCCACGTGGTGCTGGATCCCTCTGCAGCTGGTCTCTCCTTTAGCTCTCGCAGAGCCTTTTGGTCCTTGTAGTTTCTATGCAAAACAAAGGAGGATCAGCCAGAGTCTTTCACACAAGCACTCACGTGGCACCGGATCCCTCTGCAGCTGGTCTCTCCTTTAGCTCTCACACAGCCTTCTGGACCTTGTAGTTTCTACGCAAAACAAAGGGGGATCGGCGAGTGTCTTTCACACAAGCACCCTCATGGCACCGGAGCACTCTGCAGTTGGTCTTGAAGGATTTGCTTGCATCTTGTAATTTCACCACTGGGCCTCCCTCTGTCAGGCTCAGAACCTTCTTGTAGTTCTTCAAGGTTCTTCCTCTGCCGGGCTCGGACCCCTTTTCAAAGAGACACAATTTTTAACACAAGCAAGGTTTTGGGACTTCTAGTCCCAGAATGCTTTGGGTCGATTTTGCTCCCACTTCGTTGCTCCCCTCAATGGCACTTTCTGTCTTTGGGAGCTGCAGGAGTCAAAAGGGGACATCTGTAGGAGGTCAGGGTCTCTCCCTCTGCCTCTCAGAGACCTGGGTTTGCCTGCCTGGCCCAGGGGAGGAGGTTAACTGTTGGTACCGCCAGGCAACCCCAGATTCTCCAGGTCTTAAAACTGCCCATAGGAATCCATTGCCCATGGATTCCTATGGGTAATACCCATGATTCCTCTCTGCCTCTTATTCGTCCCAGTCCTTGTGGATTTCAATAGGGGAATGGGATTCTGGGAGGTGTAGGGTCGTAGAGAGATAACATTCCAATTAGGTTTTAAAGGAAATTTGGAGTTCCCCTGTTGTTTTCTCTGTCTTTTCTGTAAGGAAAAGTGCTGGGGGGGATGGGATTTTGGTGACAACATCCCATAAAGAATGCTGGGATATCGGGTAGGGGTGCATTGGAAAAATTGAGGTGCCGCAATTCGCCCAACGGCACTCCTCTCGCAGTCCCCAAGGACCCCCTGCCCAGGTGATCCTCCCTCGCTCGTCCGCTCCAGGGTTGGGATCCAAGAGCGATGGCCCTCCCTTGGCCACCTGAACAAAGGATCCCCAGTAATAACCAGGGAATAATCTAGGTTTCTCACTAAGGTTCCGCTATCAAGTTATTGTCCGTCCTGATGAAGGCCCACTAGAATACCTAATGAGATGATCGCCTGGATGTGCGAATCATTACTATAAGGGCCAAAACACTCTGTATCGACGCAATGTTAGAAGAAACATCCTGCGTTAAAATAGAAAAGCAGCTAATATTTGTACTTTTTTGTAGCCATTGGGTAATTGCCTGAACAACCACTGCCAAAGAACAAACAATGCTATCTAGATTTGGGAGAATGGTGTAACATCAACTCCAACTAGTTTCAAAAATTGTGGTTGCTAGTGTATACCCAAACAAAAAAAGATGTAACTTTGACTAAAGTACTTTTTCGCATCTGAAGCACACTGACTACTAACCCCACATCATAGGACTACATCAGACTCCGTTTGGTCTGTTGTGTCTTGGGATTTACTGAGAAAAAGGAAAAACATTTTTTTACGTGTTTGTGATATGTATGTGATTTTGGCTATTAATACTATGAATGACATGAATTGTGTATAATGATATGAATTGAATAAACTTCGATGTATTAGAAAAAGGCAAAGAAAGCGTTTGCAAGATTTATTATATTGTTGCACTAAACGTAAAGCTGTCAATAGATCTGGATATCCGAGGGAGGGTTAGATACCCAATCTTCTTTTGTTTACACTGTATATTATATACACTAACCAGCCACTAGCAATGGTCTTCAACACAATACTAGCCAGTGGCCACAGCCTTTGGCTGTGCCAACTGTATATTCTAACATATTAATGGGGACTAGCTATGGCCTTTAGCTATGGCCACTGACTACAACTTTCAACGTTGCCCATTGCATATTTTAAAACAGTGATGGGCTACTAGGCATGGCTTTTAACTATGCACATTGGTATTTTTTAACACTAACTGAACACTAGCTATGGCCTTTGGTGCAGGCCAGTGACCACAGCCTTTGTCATGGCCAAGTCCACGGCCTAAATTGATATTAAGGTAATCAAAGTTTTCCTGAGCTAACCTGTAAATGGTGATATGTCTAATTCCATTATTGATGTAATCAGTTATATATATGATATGAAAAGTAATTTATAATGTGCCTTTACACGTGTGCTTCAAGGCGCGACAAGACAAGGGAGGGTATAAAGGGAGGACAAAACAAACGATCTTACTAGGCCTTGTATCATTCAGATCGTGCAAGTGTGGTAACACAAAGTGCAGGGGAAGGGATGGGGAAGTACAATGTAATTAGTGTTGTCAACAGTGATGGCATCAGTGATGTGATTTGTAATGTCATCAGTGTTCTCATACAACAAGTAATTAGTGATGTCATCAGTGATGTGATCTGTGATGTCATCATTGTGGTCATAGGCTGTGCAACAGGGGACGCGAAGTTAAGGTGGCTTTAGCTGAATTACAGGGTTTTTGTTGTGTTAAGTTCTCACCTTAATGTCCCTGCGACTAAAGTATGTTCCTTGAATTTCAAGGGTTTTGTTATTCCATAGATTTTTAGAATACTTACAGATCACTAGACATGGCCTTCGGTTTCATGGCTGGTCTCTTGGTGACTGTTGTGATACATCACACGACCCCAACTAACTACAATTAAGCAGCACGGAAAAGGGTAAAAAATTATCACCTGCAAGAATACCATATGCCCAGGTACTTTTTCCCCCATAGCGAAAATCAAAAGCTGGCACCCACAAAAATATGCACATTAAGTGACTGTATATGTTAAAGTGAAGCATACAAATGTAGTTCAATTGACCTTCTCCTTAGTAGGAAGTGTGCAAGACAAAATAGCATTGGACTTTTAAAAAAGGTAACGAACATCAGAAAAATAACCTGAGCGAGGAAATCTTCCAATAAATATGCTGGCAAATTATAAAAGGTGCTCACCTTTTAAGCCCAGCAATCTGTAGTGAAATATATCATGGAAAACAAAATCCCAATACAAAACAAGTGCTTGTGGTCTTGTGGGTAAGCGTGTGCACTGGGAACATGACAACCTGAGTACAATCCTGGTATCCAAATACTTGAGCAAGCTTGTCAACCTCAAAAGAAACCAAGGGGTTGCGTCTGACCTCTGAAAAAGGTTTTGCTGTCCCCCCACATGTGTCCTTTACTGGTTCCCTGAAAAGCAGCCACAACTGGGGGGAAATAACTGCACCACTACCCAGGGTTGCAAACTCTCATCATTTCCCCTCCTCACCCCCCTGTCTGAAGCTAACTTGAAAAGTACACATACCATAATGTCACTCAAATATATAAATCTTTATAGAAGTATGTTAGGCAAAAAGCGTACAATTGTGGCATTAGTCCCCCCACCTTGACTGTGAGACTACAAATACCAGAATACAATTCATCAAAAGGCCAAAAAACAGTCTCTGAGTGCAAAACTTACAAGGACTGACAGTAGCACGGTTTAAAAAAAAATAATGCGGATGCTGTGTGTTATGAGATATTTAAAAGTAAGAAAAAACGTGGCATTCGCAACTGGGAGACTGTCTCCCATCCCTGCAGTAACAAGGACCGACCCTGCTTAGTCAAAGCGAGGAAAGGGCCAACTTTGGCTCATTTATCGTGCAACATGGCCTGAGGAGGCTGACCCCATCCTCACTTCGAAGCTAAGCCGGGTCTGTCTGGGTTACTGCATGGATGGGAGCCCTGGATGCCATCGTGTCACTGGCCTGTGATTTCTCACCCCTGACATCACTATAGCTGTACAACTATATTTAAAAAAAACAAAAACTGTAACCGCGGGTACTGAACTAGATATACCCACGGCTATCTGTAGTCCTTTATAGGCGCGAATATCGGAAAAAACATCTGAAAGAAAATAAGCTTTCCTACCCCCCCAAGCCCTCACCAAGTGCCCCCACTCCCCAGATGGGCTCCCCACCTCCCCTGCCCTCTCCCTTTCCACTAACAACACACACTGGGCCTCATACGAGGTTGTAGGTAGCCTTGACGGTAAAACCGGCAAGGCTACCTCCAAACCGGCAAGAAAATCCGGCCCCCACGAATGGGCAATTACTGGGGTATTCCGGCCCTGTCGGACCCAGTAATTACCCTTTTGCGGTGCCGGTAGATCCCCATTTCCAATGAGCCCCATGGAGCTCAATGGGAATAGGGATGCCTGTAGCACCGGCACGGTTTATTACCATGCCGGTGCTGCAGGCTGCTGTGCTCGCGGGTGCCTTTCATTCCGCCAGGCAAAGCCTGGCGGAATGAAAGGCACCCGCGAGCACAACTCAGAGTTTGCTGGTTCAGATACAATGGTACCGGCAAGCTTACCGGTACAGTTGTATCCGGACCGGCAACCTCTTAATGAGGCCCACTGTTTCTATGACACAGTTTGCTTTGAGATATCGGCTATTCGAGGCTACAGAAAGCTTAGTGTTGTAAACTCAGTCCCTTGAACCCCCTCCAACTCCCAAATTTCACTTGGTGCCCTCCAGCTCCCCCTCTCCCCACCCCCCCACCTCTTGCCTAATGGCATTTGCATTTTTTTTGTCCTGCAAATAGCTTTTTTACTGCATTTCATTTTCCCATATCCTCGGCTATAGCCGCGGTTATCTCCCGCATCAAGAGAAAAACGAGACGGCGGCTGTTTCATTTCTAAAAACACCCGGTTTTGGGTAAATCCCAGAGATATACCTATCTATTTTTGAGCAGAGGGCACTTCCTTCTCCATCAAATATTTAAAAAACGACTGCACAGAATAATCCCAAACCACGCATGGACTGCGAGTCAACGCTTCGTGCCCACGTTGTTTTGGACCTGGTTCAAATCAGTCTAGCGGTTTGGGCTGTGCGCTTTGGCAAAAATGTACCTTGTTTGTCTATGGGAAAATGAATAGGAAGTAGGGTGCACTTTTGTTAAACAAAATGTATTGTCTTCTTAATAACTTTTTTTATTTTTTAACACATCTTTACAAAACTTTGCAGTCTGGGTGGTGCCCACGCGTCCTTAATCACTTCCGAAGTTTTTGTCAAATCTGTATTAACGATAGAATTTTGAGGGGGTCCTATGGGAGTCTGACTCACGTTAACTATAGGGCGGTGGAGTGGAGTGGTAGTGTCGAGGTGTGGTGGTGTGGGGGGTGATGTGGTGTCGAGTATTTGTGTTGAATGGTGCTGTGGCTGGTGAAGTGGGGATGTGAAATGCAGGTGTGATGGTGTGGAGTTGTGCGATGGAGTGGTGGTGTCGTGGGGAGGTGTAGAGGGATGGTGCAGAGTGGTGGTGGGGAGTGCTGATGTGTAGTGGTATGGTGTTATTGAGTGGTTGTGTAGTTGATGGTAGTTTGGAGGCATATGGCTGTAGAGGTCTAGGAGTGTGGAAGTGTGGTGGAGGTATGGTGGCAGAGTGGAGCAGTATGGTGTTTTAGGGTGGCATGGTGGGGTAGACTGGTGGTGTAGAGTGCTGGTGTAGATTTGTGATAAAGAGTGGTAGTAGGGAGTGGTGGAGATAAAAAGCATCATCTTCATAGAGTTTTGAGCATTATTTTTGCTATTTTATGTTGTATTATGTTATTAATCTTTTAGGGCGGATTGCAAACTTCACCAAATCCCATTTTTTCAGTATACTTCTTGGAAATTGGGGGCTACTTTTTGGATCTCTCAAATGTCATCTTATAAGGTTTTATGCACTATTCATGTTGCCTTATCTTTCCAGCATTTTATACTGAGTCAATTGTCATTCATGAGATGTGTAGTAATCTTATTTCTGTGCCTAGCCTATGGTACCTATACTGAGAATGTGAGGCCATCCTACTACTGGCCTCCACAGATATTTGCCATTCCACTTTTGCACTGTGCCAAAGTCAGCCCACCGCTCTTTCTCTCAATCTCTCTCTCTTTCAGACGGTTAGATTGTACGCAGTGTGTTATAAGGATCTGGGAATTGGCTAGTGAGTAGAGGGGGCAATCTGGAGACACTCTTCATTACCATAAGCAAACTTCTAAGGATTATGAGAGGGAGAATTTCGATTCTCCCCAAGGTATACCCCAGCAACTCCAAAAAGCCTCAAACCCATCTTACACGGCCACAGGCCCATGATGAAACTCCCCCTAGCTCCAACACCTGCCGCCTCACCTGGTGATCAGAATGATGCTGAGACCTGGCAGGAGTTCTTTACAAGGAGGCTGATGCGATGAAAAGCATGAGAGATAAAATGTGGAGTGTGGATTTCTTGACGTGCGTCATGACGCTTTGTGCACCATCCCTGTGGCACAGAAGGGTGCCACAGTGTTTTCATGGAAGGTGTTTCCTGTGAGACACAGGGAGTATGATGCCTTCTGTTATTTGGTGATTAGAGAAAATGTACACCCCTGAGATACCTTCCACACTCCTCAGTTACTGTACTTGTACCCCTCAGGTTGATACAAGAGTCCTCAAAGATGGGAAAGGCAGACAGTGTAAAACTATTAGAATGGGGTACCGTTAGGATTGGATAAAGTGCGTATACCTTTTTTCACCGTTGAGCGCTACCTATAAGCCAATACTATTGGTGTGGGAAGTGAAGCTAGAAGAGAGAAGAGATGTGGGAAAGCCCACAGCCTGTGGATATTGTTTGGCTTTTTACATGCCCATTGACAGGCCATGCAAAATCCTTAAACACATTCCCACCCACTACCCGCCTCTCCCTACCCGAAAACACACCTAGTTGGATCTTTTTGAGCAGCCTTATGAAAGGTAAATGCTGAACTGCAGCTGTGAATAAGCTTGTGTTGTAATACAAATGTCTTAACCATGTGAGCCTTCGGCCAATGTTAGCAATATGTCTGTCCTTTCATGTGTTCCTTGCACTGAAATCCTCTTAGAGAAACAAGCATTGGTCAAATCCAAACGTGACAGCGTTTGGGTAGGAATTAGATAGGCATTTTCCAGGCACTGCCGTTATATGCTCAGATGTTACACCATTTTCCAGCTGTTATGATCTTATGGCCAGTTTGGCTGAAAAGTGACTACAAAAAATCCAAAACGGCTGGCCTGGCTAATGCGTGCTTGCCCTTTATGAATCCTGCTTTAATGTGGCAGAACCACTGTGGGGTATTGGGTATGCCAGTGAGACGGGCTCCACTACCAGATAAGAGGAAGGCTACCAGTGCTTTTTTTAAAAAACGAAATTTCGGGTGTTTCGGCTCCTTAAACTGCGTTTTTTGCTGAAATGTAAGGGTTTTGTGTGTGTGGCAGATCACAACAAGAATGACATTTCCAGACCAAAAGAAAACCACCAAAAGATGCGGTGGTAATTTCGTCCTCCCCTAGCTAAAACCAGCTTTCAAAACTGTCATCCAGTCCCCTCCAAACCCTTGACGCTGGCTCCACCCTTGCACACTGCTAGGCAAGTCTCTTAGATACAGGGGCAATGGAAGTGTGATTTGGGCAGGAGGGGCTTTATTTGGTGGAGGGCTGAGGGTTGGGGTCAGGCTGCCTGCGTCCAGGTTGTTGCCTTTGACCCTGCTCTTTTAGTCAGCCAGTTTCGTGTCTGCTTGGAGATGTGGGGTCTGAAGGACAGGTTGTTGCCTCTGAGCTAGCTCTTTTAGTCAGCCAGTTTCGTGCCTTCTTGGAGATATGGGGTCTGAGGGACAGATTGTTACCTCTGATCCTGCTCTTTTAGTCAGCCTGTTTCACGTCTTCTTGGATATGTGGGGTCTGAAGGACAGATCCTTGGAGATGTGGGGTCTGAAGTACAGATTGTTGCCTCTGAGCCTGCTCTTTTAAACAGCCAGTTTTGAGTCTTCCTGGAGATGTGGGGTCTGGAGGACAGATTGTTGCCTCTGAGCGTGCTCTTTAAGTCAGCCAGTTTTGCGTCTCCTTGGAGATGTGGGGTCTGAGGGAGAGATTGTTGCCTGTGAGCCTGCTCTTTTAGTCAGCCAGTTTTGCGTCTTCTTGCAGATGTGGGGTCTGAGGGAGAGATTGTTGCCTGTGAGCCTGCTCTTTTAGTCAGCCAGTTTTGCGTCTTCTCGGAGATGTGGGGTCTGAGGGACAGATTGTTGCCTCTGAGCCTGCTCTTTTAAACAGCCAGTTTTGAGTCTTCTTGGAGATGTGGGGTCTGGAGGACAGATTGTTGCCTCTGACCCTGCTCTTTTAAACAGCCAGTTTTGAGTCTTCTTGGAGATGTGGGGTCTGGAGGACAGATTGTTGCCTGTGAGTGCTCTTTTAGTCAGCCAGTTTTGCGTCTTCTCGGGGATGTGGGGTCTGAAGGACAGATTGTTGCCTCTGAGCCTACTCTTTTAGTCAGCCAGTTTTGCGTCTTCTTGCAGATGTGGGGTCTGAGGGACAGATTGTTGCCTGTGAGCCTGCTCTGTTAGTCAGCCAGTTTTGCATCTTCTCGGAGATGTGGGGTCTGAGGGACAGATTGTTGCCTGTGAGCCTGCTCTTTTAGTCAGACAGTTTTACGTCTTCTTGGAGATGTGGGGACTGAGGGACAGATTGTTGCCTCTGAGCCTGCTCTTTTAGTCAGCCGGTTTTGCGTCTTCTTGCAGATGTGAGGTCTGAAGGACAGATTATTGCCTCTGAGCCCGCTCTTTCAGTTGGCCAGTTTTGCGTCGTTTTGCAGATATGGGGTCTGAACTACAGATTGTTGCCTCTGAGCCTGATCTTTTAGTCAGACAGTTTTGTGTTTTCTTGGAGATGTGTGGTCTGAGGGACAGGTTGTTGCCTGTGAGCCTGCTCTTTTTGTCAGCCAGTTTTGCGTCTTCTTGGAGATGTGGGGTCTGGGGACAGATTGTTCCCTGTGAGCCTGCTCTTTTTGTCAACCAGTTTTGCGTCTTCTTGGAGATGTGGGGTCTGAGGGACAGATTGTTACCTCTGAGCCTGCTCTTTTCGTCGGCCAGTTTTGCATCTTCTTGGAGATGTGGGGTCTAAGGGACAGATTGTTGCCTCTGAGCCAGCTCTTTTCGTCAGCCAGTTTTGCATCTTCTTGGAGATGTGGGGTCTGAGGGACAGACTGTTGCCTCTGAGTCTGCTCTTTTCGTCAGCCAGTTTTGCGTCTTCTTGGAGATGTGGGGTCTGAGGGACAGACTGTTGCCTCTGAACCTGCTCTTTTCGTCGGCCAGTTTTGCGTCGTCTTGGCGATGTGGGGTCTGAGGGAAAGACAGTTGCCTCTGAGCCTGCTCTTTTCGTCGGGCAGTTTTGCGTCGTCTTGGCGATGTGGGGTCTGTGGGAAAGATAGTTGCCTCTGAGCCTGCTCTTTTCGTCGGCCAGTTTTGCGTCTTCTTGGAGATGTGGGGTCTGAAGGACAGATTGTTGCCTTTGAGCCTGCTCTTTTAGTTGGACATTTTTCGTCTTCTTGGAGATGTGGGGTCTGAAGGACAGATTGTTACCTCTGAGCCTACTCTTTTAATCGCCAGTTTTGGATTTGCTGTCTGCTGTTCTTGACGAGGATGAACTCTGTCTTTGTTCGGTTCAGTTTTAGGGAGGCACTTGGGATCCAGACACCTGCGTGATGGCGTTTGAGTCTGTGGGTGTCATTGACTGGTTTGAACTTCAGAAACAGCTGTGTGCCATTAGTGTATTCATGGATCTTGATGTTTGGGAGGGGGTAGAGTACTCCCAGTGGCCAAATGAACAGAGCTAAGATGGCACAGGTGAGAATAGGTCACTATCCATTGGTAGGGTCTGATGGTGGCCATCTGGATGGACTGGTGTCGAGAGGGGAGATGAGAGGCCATCCACTTCAAGACTGTTTCCAATCCCATTCTGTAATTTTCCCCTGATTCTGACAGGGCCCAATACTAGGAATGCCACTTGATCTGAGCCTGTGTGTTTGGCACCAAATCTGTACTCGTGCATCTCGCTGAAATGAGCTGGTGTATCCTGCTAGCAGGGACGTGTGTATCCTGCTGGCGGGAACTTGTGTATCCTGCTGGCGGCGACCTGTGTAACATGCTGGCAGGGACTTGTGTATCCTGCTGGTGGGGTCCTGGTGTATTATGCTGGCGGGAACTGGGGTATCATGCTGGTGGGGACCTGTGTATCCTGCTGGTGTGGACCTGTGTATTGTTAAGCGATATTCAATCAACACTACAGCTAAGTCAATGCCTAGTCTGGGATGCTGAGGAAAACCCTTATTGATGTATTTTTATGTCCAGTTCAGTACTCTGGATGACAACCCTTGTATAACACCCCCCTCTTAGAATCCCCCTGACCCCACTGAGCCAAGAAGTAGGTTTGTTTTGCAAATTTAAAAGGTTTATTTGGACAATTCAACAATATATATCTATCACACTTTTATAATAAATTAATATTGGATATCACACTTAAAATATGACAGTGATCAACAATGGATAATGTTACAGGGGTACACTGATTTGGTTACTTAGGAGTAGTATAGAGGATGAGGTAGCTGAAAATGCTTGATGGTTTCAAGGAAATGCAAGGTGGAATAAATGCAGTACAGAAAATAAACTGATATGGTTTCACAAGAGATAATATGTTCACTTTTCCCCTGGTGGCAATTCACCCCCCCCCTATATGCAATGCAAGGAGATGGAAGTAACACACACAGTCTTCAGGAATACAATCAAATACAATACGGAATTCAGTTCCCCCCCAGCAAGCCTAGAGGAAACAGGTAGAAGTTTGAAACACAGGCCCAAAATGCTTTTAAATGCTTTTAAATGTGATGGCAATGGATGGGAAGATGTGCTAACTGATTTTAATTCCCTCTAGAGATTCAGGGTGAGTGAGAAATGCTTGTTGGTATTAGTTCAGGCTCACTTTAGCAATGCTCTATGAGTTATTAGCAGGTTGCAAACGGATTTTAACAAAGGAAAGAATGGAGCTGCTATTTTGACAAGTGGAGAAATTGAGCCAAAATCGCAAATCGCGGTAAATTCCGCGAGTGCGTTTAAGGAGTAGGAAGTCGGGTCTAGGCTTGTTGGAAAGCTTAGATTCTAAGCTTTCAGAAGAAAGTTAAATCTCCTAGGCCAAACGGTTCCAGAGATACGGACGATTTAATAAAGGTAGATTTTCGGATTTAAAGTAAAACTCAAAATGACAGGTGACAGCTTGCAGCTGCAGAATTGACAGGTGACAGTTGTGCAGCCTTAAAAATGACAGATGACACGATTTCTAGGCAGCTGTTCTAATTAGGTTAAAATAGTTTGAATTAGATTATTTTAACTAAGAGATTGTGTTCTGCACAGTTCTGGCGGATACTCACTCCTAATTTTGAAATGAATGGGCCTCGTCACGGATCTGGTCAACTGAACTGTACTTCGGGCGGTTCTGCTCACAGCGTCTGGGTCAGCTCTGCTCTGCTGGTCTAGCCTCTCTGGATACAGCGGCCTCTGGTTCTGGATACTGCTCTGCTTTGCGGTCCGGATCAAGTGGATTCTGGATGTAACACTGCTTTCTGGGTACTGGCAAAGGTTCTTGGCAAAGAATTCAGACAGCTCGGCCGGCTGTGGAATAGTTTGCAAATGATTTTAAGGATGCTGAGGCCTGCTGAGAAATACTTTTGCTTGCAGTGGGCCTTCTTGGTTCAAAGTTCTGTAGTCTCTGTTTAGCTTGGAAGTCTAAGGGCCTCATTACACGGTAGGCGGTAAGGGATTACCGGTACCGGTATTTTACCGGTACAGGTAAATACTTACCGCCTTACTACGAGGTCCCTTTGCGGGTTGAGGATTTTAACGCTTGCTTTTTGCAGGCATTAAAAACCAACCCGCAAAGGGACCCAGGGAGCTAATTATGGACCGCAATTTGCGGTGCTGTAATTAGCGCCTTCCCCATTCCCATTATGCCCTTATGGGCAAAAATGGGAATGGGGAAGGGCAATGGTGGAAGAGGGAATTACCGCCCCTCCAACCTTGGAATGGGGCTGTAATTCCCCTTTCCACCAAGGCGGTGCCGGTATTTTACCGGCATGAACCATGGCGCTAATTGCGCCATGGTTCACCACCTACCGTGTAATGAGGCCCTAAGTGTTGGATCTCTGGATGTGAAGTCATCGGTCAGCATGCTCCTCAGCAAATGGAATTGAATCTCTCTACCTGTCCCAGCAGTCTATTTTTATGTGTTTTGAAAATGGGTGTGTGCCTGGGCCTAGCTAAGCCTGCCCCTCTCTACTTGTCATTGGCACAATTCTCCCCTCTCCCATGACTGGGGGAAGGAAATGGATTGTCATCATGATGAGGTCTGTTTATGGGTCAGAGGATCCTCCCTGGTCAATTTGCCCACAAATCTATATTTGATTCAAATACATATTTCCCAGATACACAATCTGTTGAAATTACATGTACACATTATATATTCCTTGTGGTCCATGCTTGTCCGCCTCTGATCTTCCTGGGGGCTTGCATTAAAAAATGACAACATTTTGCGCTTTTTGACTGGTTTACCAATATCGGACATTTACCAAAAATTACACACATGTGCGCAATGAGTATGGACATTAATTGATGAAGTGTCAGATTTTTAACATGCAGACATTTGGAGACCCTATTTTCCGCTAGCAACCCCCCAGCATACACAACAGGGTCCTAACACCTCTTAAAACGTGCACAGAAAAATCACCAGCATAATGATATTACTTATATAATTCTGACAAGTCTGTACTATGAATTATCCATCTTTTTTAAAATTATGCTCTGGCCCAGATGGCTGTGGTTTAGGTTCCAAAGCACATGGGGAAAGCTTTTGTCTGCCCCCGCCTCCAGCTCGGGTGGCTCCCAGAGGCACTTCTCCTCCCACTTCTCCCAAGAGGAAGCCACTTTACGGCCCCCCCCAATATAACATTTGCCTCAGTCCAGGACAAGGCTTTGTGCAACCTCCTGCAGGTGCCCCTCCCCTAATCTAATCAGAGAGGTGTCAACTCCTTTTGGTGGGGAAGCAGGATGCATCTAGGCCTGGGAAGAGTGGCTGAGCAGGTTTCTCCTGTCGGGGGTAGTTGTCAGGCAGAATTCAGCTAAATGTCATTTTAGTTCCCAGTTTAAATCAAACTTACAATTTTTACATATACATTAAATAATTCTTCCTTCAAGTCATTTCAGAATATAGTTTTACATTGTATCCACCTCTTAGCAAGTCTTTCCTTGGCCTGGTTTGGGTTCCTCTGTTCAGTTTTACACAAAAGTCTGGTGGTTTTAAAACGCCGGCTTTCTGATAGTGGTGAGTACCGATATTGCATCCATTTTTGGGATTAAGAAAATGAATTCCCCACTGTTCTGAGTTGCTTTTTGGGAATCAGCATTGCCATTCCCAATGGTTTCAGGCTACTGTGTGTGTAGCCCAATGGTGGTTTTAGGCAGTGCCCTCCTGTGCTCACAACATAGGCAAAAATGGGTGGCAGCCTATTCTTCATGTTTTCATGGGGAGTTCTGGCCATCATGATGTTGTCCATGCCAGTACTGCACAGTTTTATGGTAGGGCTTGGATGTATGGGTAAAAACATCCCACAAGCCCCCCCTCTTGCGATGGCCATTCTATCCTTTCACTGATGGAACTCGCAAGATCTGGGATGTTCGCCTCCTCTTCTTCCAATTCCATAGATGGCACAGTTCAGCATCTTTTTCTCCTCCAGTCGATCAATCAGTTCTCCTTGCTGGTCCTGATGGGAGGATTGGGCGGTACCCTGGGCCCCTCGGATCTTCGCTCCCGGTCCCCAGGTCGCCGTGGTCAGTCTCCATGTTTTCTTTCTCCTAGGACGACAAAGGAAAGTGGCAATACCTATTCCTAGACATTTTTCCACCACTATTAATGGTGTGGCGAACATATACATTTTATAAATCAGAAGATATGAAGATATACATTTTCTTTTTTAAATTAGGAGACAAGAACATATGTATATACAAGAATCACAGAATTTTATATGCTATATGTGGAATATTTTAGGGTTGGAACTGAATTACTCTGGAGCGGCCCCCTCTGGGATTCCAGTGGATTCTTCCAGTTGTTGCAGAGTGTGCCTGGGATGGCAACACTTCAGCTGATTAATATGGACCCACTTATCTTCCCCTTCCGCCAAATTACCTTTGGGGATGCAGATTTTGTAGGCAACAGGGGAGATCTTGTCTATAATTTCAAACGGTCCCTTCCATGCAGGCAAACATTTTCGCTGTTTGGCCTGCTTCCTTTGGAAATTGTATAGATAGACCCGGTCTCCCACATCATATTCCTTCCTGGTGGTTTTCAAATCATAGTGCGTTTTCATACTCTCAGCTGATCTTTCTAGATTCCACTGAGCATAGGCAAAAGCATGTTGGAGGTGTTTCCTTAAATTCTCCACATACTCATGAGTTGTGGAGGCATTTATCAGTGTCTGCTCTTGGGTCCTGTAGAGCAAATGCTGAGGAAGCACCATCTTGCGTCCGGTCATCAACTCAAATGGTGACATTTTAGTTGCAGATGAAGGGGTAGATCTGATGGCCATTAGGACCAGAGGTAGTCGGATATCCAAACTTGGCACAGAATCTGCCACAAACATTTTTAAGATGCTCACAATGGTTCGGTTGTATCTCTCCACTGCTCCAGAAGAAGCTGGCCTGTAAGCAATGTGTAGTTTCCTTTTGACCCCCAGTATCTCCCACATCTTTGTCATTACTTCACTGGTGAAGTGGCTACCTCTGTCTGACTCAATTCTTTGAGGTAGACCAAAACGGGAAAAGATGTGGTTAATCATCAGGGCAGCTGCTGTTTCTGCCTTGCAGTTTGGGGCCGGGAGACATACCTCCCACTTGGTAAACAAGCATTTAACGGTCAACATGTACTTGTTTCCTCTAGACGAGCGAATTACAGGGCCTACAAAGTCGATTTGCAAATCTGACCATGGCAGTGTCATCCCCCTCTTTTGGAGAGGTGCACGGTGTGTGAGGGATGTTGGCTGAAATTTTGCGCACACACAAGACACCCCTTCAAGTATTGGTCGAGGTCTTGCCCCATGTGTGGCCAGTATGCAACCTCTCTTAAGATTTCCAGTGTTGTGTGAAACCCCCTATGACCGGCGGTGGCCGCATCATGGGCGTGACTTAACATCAGGCTTCGGAATGAGGTAGGGACCACCCACTGATCATGGCCAGCTTGGGATTTCCTTACCAACAACCCGTCTTGGATTCGGAACCTTTTTGAACATTTCATCAACACTCTTATGTCCTCTTTCATAATGTAATCGGTATCCGTCAGGGGAAAGTTCTCAGGATCCTCAATGTGTTGGTAAAACTTACCAATTATTGGATCCCCCTTCTGAGCTGTAATCAAATCAGCATCAGGGGTCTCCTTACTCCATTGTGCAGTTGAAAGATCATTGTGAGCATTTGTCTGGGACCTAGTGATAGCAGTGATCTGGATTTCCCCCAACAGGGACTCTATTTCGATTAGATCCCCTTGGATGGCCCCGGTTTTGGCCAGCTGATCAGCTAAGTCATTTCCAGTTTTGTCTGGTCCCTCTACTTTGGAATGACCCTTGATCTTTTTCCAGTAGATGGTCATCCCATTCGATGTGACTAGATCATCAATATTTTGGATTAGCTTCCCATGTTTCAGGGGTTTGTTATTAGCACATAACATGCCTCTGGTTTTCCAATTAACCAGGTGCTCCACGAACCCGTTCCGTACATAATCCGAATCTGTGATTATGACCAGTTCGTGGAGTTGATGTTGGACAGCAGTGAGGATGGCCTGATGCACAGCCATCAATTCTGCCACCTGACTACTTCGGGGACCAATTTTGTATCCAGCGGAGGGTTCTGGGGACTCATTCACCCATGCATTCCATATGCCGGCCACCAGTTCTTTCTCCCCGTTGTTGTCAACATGGTACGAGCATCCATCCACATAGACAGTGGGCATTCCCTCACACTTGTCTTCTTCAAAGACTTTGTGTGGGGAATTAAGGTATGCCTCCATGTTGTCCTTGATTTTTAGACTTCCGTCCTTGAGACAGTTTTCTCTGGCACAATCATGCAAGTCAGCCAGACCTTGCGCGAGGGGACTCTTCTTGTTTTGGCCATATCTGACCTCCACAGGAAAGCCTTGACAGAATCCAGGAAGTAATTCGGGAATTACTCACATTTCCTGCCCGGATTCTGTCACTCTGGAGATATTGCAGAGGCTGGTGTGGAGTCTCCACTATGATGTGTTCCCCCTGGATAAACGGGCGGTAATTCTTCAATGCCCACACCGTTGCCAGGAGTGCCTTCTCACAATCGTTGAATTTTTCCTCCACAGAGGATAAAGTTTTGCTTGCATAGGAGATTACTTTATTGACCTTGTCATTCTTTTGGTATAATACTGCCGTCAAGCACGTATTAGAGAACCCTGTCTCCAGGAATAACTCCTTGTTTCTGACAGGGTAAGCTAGGCAAGGCGCTTGTGAGAGGCTTCTTTTGAGTTGTCTTACTGCCTCGGATTGTTCTGGACCCCATTCCCACTTGACCCCCCCCTTCAAGAGATGAATCAGAGGTCTAGTGATCTCTGCGTAGCCTTCAATGAACTTTCTGCTGTAATTAGTCAGTCCAAGGAGGCTCCTTAGTTCCCACCGAGTGGTGGGGTCTTTCAGTTTCTGAAGTGCTTCCACTTTCTTTTCCTGGGGACAGAGATCCTGAGGAGTAATCTCATGCCCTAAGAAATTAACACGGGTTCTACACCACTGTGCTTTCTGAAAGGAAAGTTTTGCTCTGGCGGCCCTCAACTGTGTCAGAACATAACGGATCTCCGCTATGTGTTCCTCCACAGATGAACTTTTGATGAGGACATCATCTACATAAGCCAGGTTACCCCTCGTACCCAGGTCGGGCATGGCCTTATGTAGGAAAATGTTGAATTCATTGCCGGAGTTGAGGTATCCGAAGGGAGTCCGGGTCCATGTGTACTGCTGGCCCCCAAAGGTAAAAGCCAGTTTGTATTGGTCCTCCCTACTGACAGGCATGGTCCATTATCCATTGGTCAAGTCTATTGCAGTGAATACTTGTGACCCTTGAATCTGGGCCAGCCCTTGGTCAATGTAGGGCAGAGGCCATCTGGAAGTATGGACCCGTTTGTTGAGCTCCCTAAGGTCGGCACAGAGTCTCCACTGGCCGTTTGGCTTCAATATTCCCAGCACCGGATTATTGAAGGTTCTGTGTACTGGACGTATTATTCCCCGGTTCTTAATTATTTCAGTAAGGGACTCCATGGATGCGAGAGGCAAACGATATTGCTTCACAAACACTGGAGTCATTCCAGGGTCCGTGGGAATTGTTGTGGTGTGGATGTCGGTGCGACCACAATCATATGAGTCTACCGCAAAGAGATCTTGGAAATCCAAGAAAACTTGTTTCAACTTTTGCTTCTGTTCCAGAGTCACACAGGTATCAGCTAGGTTGACTCTCTCTTCCACCATCTGCCTGAAGCCTGGTAAGACTTCTGGTTTGGCTATATCAGCGGCCTCCTCCAGCTGTGTGGAGAAGCCCCTGGTCAGAGTGCTGATTTGGACTGGAGGCTTCAGGTGGGAAAGGCAGCCCTCATGGACCTGGAAAATCACCTCATCCCTCCTGAAGTCACAAGTCACATCTTCCTTACCATAAGGGCAAGAAGTGTACACCAGGAAGTTCCCCCCATGCCGGGTGAAAATCCTGTCTGGTGTTGTATTGTCCTCACTGTCACTGTCAAAACAGTCATTGAGGATCGGTCCTAACAGTTCATTTCCTAAATCAATGGAGAAATGTCGGTCATCAACCGCTATTCCAATAATGGTGCCTGCGGCTAGAGTAATACTCTGTAAGTCGCTGTTATCCACCTCTATTGGAATGGTGTCATGTTCTATGTTGACTAATGGTGTTGGGTTTACCCCTAACCCTTGCTGTTGGAGAGAAGCATTTAGATGAATATAAGCATCAGGGTTTTTCAATTTTTGTCCTCTTTTAACTTTCACTTCCAGGGAGAATTGTCAGGTCCTTTCTGGGATGGTGACTTCCTCTTTAAGCTGAATTTCATCTGCATAAGGTAGCAATTGAGCTGGCCTAAATGCTTTTTCTTGATCATCAAAGCCCATGGGATTATCCGCTAATCGGGACCAAGCTTTGAAGTTTATTAGGTCCAAACTAATGGCAAAGCGATTGAGAATGTCACTGCCTAAGTAAAAGGCGGCAGTGACGTCTTGCACGACCCAACAATTATGGACTATGCTCTTGTTGCCAATGGAGATTTTGAGCATACACCTGCTTGGCAGGAGATGTTTGGAATTAGGTGCTTCCAGGTCCATTTCCCATTTGTCTATCAGTTTGAATGTGGGAATGGCTGGATCTTTTGGGAGTTGGCGAAACATGGCTTTGCTGATGAAGCTCTTACCGTTGTTCACACACATTCGAGCGAGAACAGAGTCCTTCCGCTCATTTAACTGATCAGGGATGAACAACTGATCTCCAATTTGCTGAATATCAGCCAGGCTCTGAGCTGATTTCACATCTTTCTGGACTATAGAAGTGGGAGTTTCTGATTGTGGATTAGTAAAGAATTTCAGAGTGTTTCCTTCCAGTGTGGAATACCACCTTAAACTGAAAGGAAGGTTGATTTTCAGAAATAGAGAGGACCCCCCATCACCAGTCTGTTGTCCTACTGCTATTACTGTCACGTCTGGAATTTGGTTGTTCTGGAAGTGAAATTCTACTTGGTCAGATTTTTGTTCAACCATGTGGCAGGTGCCATTTAAACTAACGTGGTTGACACTCTGTTTTAATTTTATTGGTCGGCTAGTCTGGGTCCAGAGGACCTTGTTTACACAATCTATTTGGGGTGACAACCTTCTCAGGAGGTTGTTCCCTAGTAAACAAGGGGTGCCCTCTGGAGTCACTACGATGACCGGGTGTTTCACCTTGTGTCGCCCAATTTTGATGTCCAAATCTGCAGTCCCCTCGACAGGAATTTCCTTCCCGTCAAAGTTCTGCAGTTGTCCAGGAAGAGAGATGAGAGGAATACGGTAATTCTCCCCCCTTCCTGCATTTAGTTCATCAAAGGCCCTTTTGGACAGAAGGGTAGCTTGGGATCCAGTGTCCACCAGTGCCGAAATTGTACCCTGCCCCTGTACTTGTACCGGGGCATAATATCTTCCCTCCTTCTCCTCAAGGGGGCACAGATAATGCACATTTTTGGACAACTGGTGGGCTAACATTCTGGTTTTGGACATTGCTAGCGAAGAGATTTGGGCAGAATTCTGTGGAGAGCCTGGGGAATCTGAAAGAAAAAGTTGCCAACTGGAAATGGTTTCGGGTTCTGGGCCGACCCTCCCTTTTTGGAGGCAGTCATCAGGATGGGTTAGACCCATGGGATTTTGGTATTGGCGGTTCTGGGATGAGATGATGGGTGACGGTAGCTCAGTCTCCATATCTCCCCAGTCTGGATTGGAATCCCTTGGGACCCATTTTTCTTTGGGAGGAGTTCCCCCATCTCTAAAGGAGAAGATCCTTTTCCCAGGATCCTCTGAGGATCCCTCTCCCTCAAATTGGAAGATCTGTACCTCCTCCACAAAGTGGGTCTGTTTGGGTCCTTTGTTTCTCCTACCCCCCCTCTGCTCCTTGAGAGGCAGGCTTTCAGGGGCAGGAGATTTTGTTTCCGGTTCCTGGTTTTCCAGGGGCTGTATACAAGTTGGGAAGGAAGCTTCCTCCAGGGCTTTACACCCCCCTTCTCCTTGTGCCTCCTCCCTGGGAACCGGTGGGTTATCGGGGTGCTGCCCCCGTCATTGTTCTGGAGCACCAGGCCCAGAGTTTGGGGCATTCTGTGGTGGCATGCTCATCTGAGGGTTCTGTTGAGCCCTCAGTATGTGACCCAGATCCCGTGCCATATTTTGGACCTGGCGCTCTAACTGGGAAACCCGCTCAGGCTGATACGGGGCTCTATTTTCTCCCCTGGGCTGATCCCGGGAAGGGTAGCTATCACTTTTCTGGTAATACCCTGGGTTGGGAAGATTCGGTTACCCCTCCACCCTTGGCCTCCCCTCTCCCGGATTAGGTTGTCTGGGCTCAGGGAATTGGGGAAAGAAGGATGGATGATTTTGGGGCTGGAAATTGGGTGGATACCTGGGGAAAAAGTTCTGCCCAGGATTTGGTGAATTTCTGCCCTCCTGTTGGAAGTAAGAAGGGAATTTCCCTGGGTCAGGTGCTTGGCTGGATCCCCCCCCTTGGGCTGGGGGAGGCCACACATAACCCAGGATGGGTCGGTTTCCCTTGTAGCGGGGACTTACATAGTCAGGGGAGCGGGGGACCCCATTTGTGGGACTACCTTCTCAACTCCCTGTCTGTGACTGGCCCGAGGGCCTTCTGGGCTGTGAATTTTTTGGTGCAGGCAGGTTTTTAGGCCCCCCCATCTCCAAATCTAAAACAGGGGCAAGCTTTACCTCCGCCACCTTGGCAGCAACAGGGGTGCTGTTGGTTTTGGGGTTTTTCTGCGCATTACTTTTATTTTCTATGGGCTTCTGCACCTCATAGATCCGGGTAGCCTGTTCAATGACCCAGTCTAAAGATCTTTTCCCGTGAAAATCTCTCACGAGCTGGGTCATTATGTATTTGGGTAAGGCATGGAAAAACGTATTGATATATTCTCTGCTATCCGTGCGCACCTTTCTGGTGGTCTGCGCAAAAGCACGCTTTAATTCTTGCACAAACTCTTGTGGGGCCTGATCCTCCCCACATTGCAAATTGTAGGCTGCCTTGCGAGCCTCTTGAGGATTTCTGTGCACAGAAAAATGTTTCAAGATGGCCGCCCAATATGCGGACCATCTTGAATGGTTTTGGTCCTCCAGCCCTGCAAAGAAACTGGAGTATTCTGGTGAGAAGGTCCATTTGACGTACTGGATGCAGCTACTGCTGTCCTTCAAATGGAAAGTCTCCATCATTTGTTCATAGAGCTCCAAGTGTTCCCAAACAGAATACTTGGCGTTCTTATGATAAGGCGTGATGACACTCCTTATTGCCTTTATTTGTTTCAATGGGTCCTTAAGCAAGGCCCTTTTTGCCTTATTGGCATTTTTGGTTCGGGTAACCCTGGTCCATTCATCCTCTGACTCAGAAGCACTGCTCCCAGAGGTGCCCGTCTTATCTTCCAGGTTTTCCCGGATTCTGCGAGCCTGGGAATGGCTGGCAGAATGTGGGGACCTGGTCTCCTGTGTCCTGTAATGCTCAGAGGAGTCTTCAGATCCCTCTTTGCTGCCAGGATTTGATGGGTACCCCCCCACTGCCCTAACTGGGCAGAGGTTTTCAGGATGCCCTTAATGGGCCTACTCTCCTGGGGTTCCCCACTAAATTGCACTGTGCTTGCGTGCGCATACCCGGATGCCCGCCCATCCATTCCTGGGAGGTACTGGCCTATGAGCCCCATACTTCTAGCTGGATAGTAATCTGCCATCCCGTGGCCCTGGGCTCATGTGCGCGAGGGGACATGGGGGTGGCAGAGTCTAGGGACTGGGAGAGATGAAGGCCTCTGGTACTAGGGCTCCTGAGGTTATGCTCAGGAGTTTCTCTTTCCCAGCGAACCTCATCTCTATCCGCCCCTGCTTCCTGTTGCAATGCAAGAGCCTGCGCTTTCAGCTCCTCAGTTAAGGCCTTACTAGACTCTATCAGTCTCTCCTGCATTGCTACCTGTTGCTGGAGCCTATCATTGTGCTGGCAGAGAGCCTCATTCTCTCTCTGTGCCTCCTGATTGGTCCTGGAGTACTGGGCCAGTCTTTGCTGCAGGAGGGTTAACTCCTGAGCTGTGTCCCTATTGGCCTGCTCCTTTCTTGCCAGAGCATCCTCCACCCTCCTGGTGTGCTCTAACAACTTCTGGTGTTCTTTTTGGAGGTCACCCAGTCTCTGGAGGGCCAGGTGATTTTCTTCCATTTTCCTTTTTAAGTGGCAGACTTCCTGGCCTAAGGTATCCCTTTCCTGACTAAGAGCCTGAATATGTGCCACCAGGTCTTCCCTTTGCCTTTGGAAGGCACCAGCTTTCTGGCGCTCCTGGTCAAACTCTGCCTGGGTATCCAGGTCTTTCAAAATCAGTTTATTGCTCTCTGCCTTCTCCCTATCTAGGTGGCTTTGCAGGGTGACTACCTGCTCGGCACATGCCCTATTGAAGTCTAACTGCTGCTCCAGCTTTTTTTGGCTCTGCAGTAGGGAGTCCAAACCTTCTTGGTACTCCTTCTGCAAGGCCAGAAATCTGGTATCCTGGTCAGCCTTTTCCTGTTTCAGCACATCCATATCCGCCTTTATTTTAGTGATGTACTGTCTGCTGTCCTTTTCTGACTCCTGGCTCCTGAGCAGCCTCTGCTCAGAAGAATCCAGATCAGATTGGGCCTTCTCTAACGCCATCTGTTGCCTATTTGCCAGATCTTGGCCTTCAGCACATTTGTCCTGCATGGCTCTCATATATAGGTACAAATATGCCGCTATCCTGGCAATCTTATTATGTTAATCTTTGGCTTTAGGGGCCATATATAGTTCACTCAGGGCCACATGTAGGGGACCCTGATCTCTCCATATATATGACCCTGTTTCAGTGACCTGTTGCACGATTGCCTGCAACCAGACCGTTTGGTCCTGATGAGTCCACTCACCTCTCACAAATAGCTTATGTAAGAAGTGCTCTCTGGCTATTTTGATGTCTACCAGTGTCGTCATTCTGGAATTTGAGTTCCTTCCTGACTTACAGAAGTTTGTATTTTATTTTTGCAAAACAGACAGTTTCCTTAGAGCGTTCCTTTGAGGAGTGCTTTACAGCGTAACACAGCGTGGTGATCCGGCCGGATGTATGTCTCCTGTCAGTTAGCACACTGTATTAATCTGCACAAGTGATCTGCACAAGTGATAGGTCTAACCCAGAATATCCCGGCTCCGAGCCCCCACTTTGTTAAGCGATATTCAATCAACACTACAGCTAAGTCAATGCCTAGTCTGGGATGCTGAGGAAAACCCTTATTGATGTATTTTTATGTCCAGTTCAGTACTCTGGATGACAACCCTTGTATAACACCCCCCTCTTAGAATCCCCCTGACCCCACTGAGCCAAGAAGTAGGTTTGTTTTGCAAATTTAAAAGGTTTATTTGGACAATTCAACAATATATATCTATCACACTTTTATAATAAATTAATATTGGATATCACACTTAAAATATGATAGTGATCAACAATGGATAATGTTACAGGGGTACACTGATTTGGTTACTTAGGAGTAGTATAGAGGATGAGGTAGCTGAAAATGCTTGATGGTTTCAAGGAAATGCAAGGTGGAATAAATGCAGTACAGAAAATAAACTGATATGGTTTCACAAGAGATAATATGTTCACTTTTCCCCTGGTGGCAATTCACCCCCCCCTATATGCAATGCAAGGAGATGGAAGTAACACACACAGTCTTCAGGAATACAATCAAATACAATACGGAATTCAGTTCCCCCCCAGCAAGCTTAGAGGAAACAGGTAGAAGTTTGAAACACAGGCCCAAAATGCTTTTTAATGTGATGGCAATGGATGGGAAGATGTGCTAACTGATTTTAATTCGCTCTAGAGATTCAGGGTGAGTGAGAGATGCTTGTTGGTATTAGTTCAGGCTCACTTTAGCAATGCTCTATGAGTTATTAGCAGGTTGCAAACGGATTTTAACAAAGGAAAGAATGGAGTTGCTATTTTGACAAGTGGAGAAATTGAGCCAAAATCGCAAATCGCAGTAAATTTCGCGAGTGCGTAAATCGCGATTGCGGTAAAAGTATAATGAGTAGGAAGTTGGTTCTAGGCTTGTTGGAAATCTTAGATTCTAAGCTTTCAGAGGAAAGTTAAATCTCGTTCCTAGGCCAGAGATACGGACGATTTAATAAAGGTAGATTTTCGGATTTAAAGTAAAACTCAAAATGACAGGTGACAGCTTGCAGCTGCAGAATTGACAGGTGACAGTTGTGCAGCTTTAAAAATGACAGATGACACGATTTCTAGGAGGCTGTTCTAATTAGGTTAAAATAGTTTGGATTAGATTATTTTAACTAAGAGATTGGGTTCTGCACAGTTCTTGCGGATACTCACTCCTAATTTTGAAATGAATGGGCCTCGTCACGGATCGGGTCAACTGAACTGGACTTCGGGCGGTTCTGCTCACAGCGTCTGGGTCAGCTCTGCTCTGCTGGTCTAGCCTCTCTGGATACAGCGGCCTCTGGTTCTGGATACTGCTCTGCTTTCCGGTCCGGATCAAGTTGATTCTGGATGTAACACTGCTTTCTGGGTACTGGCAAAGGTTCTTGGCAAAGAATTCAGACAGCTCGCCCGGCTGTGGAATAGTTTGCAAATGATTTTAAGGATGCTGAGGCCTGCTGAGAAATACTTTTGCTTGCAGTGGGCCTTCTTGGTTCAAAGTTCTGTAGTCTCTGTTTAGCTTGGAAGTCTAAGTGTTGGATCTCTGGATGTGAAGTCGTCGGTCAGCATGCTCCGCAGAAAATGGAATTGAATCTCTCTACCTGTCCCAGCAGTCTCTCTTCATGTGTTTTGAAAATGGGTGTGTGCCTGGGCCTAGCTAAGCCTGCCTCTCTCTACTTGTCATTGGCCCAATTCTCTCCTCTCCCATGATTGGGGGAAGGAAATGGATTGTCATCATGATGAGGTCTGTTTATGGGTCAGAGGACCCTCCCCTGGTCAATTTGCCCACAAATCTATATTTGATTCAAATACATATTTCCCAGATACACAATTTGTTGAAATTATATGTACACATCATATATTCCTTATGGTCCATGCTTGTCCGCCTCTGATCTTCCTGGGGGCTTGCATTCAAAATTGACAACATTTTGCGCTTTTTGACTGGTTTACTAATATCGGACATTTACCAAAAATTACACACAAGTGCGCAAGGAGTATGGACATTAATTGATGAAGTGTCAGATTTTTAACATGCAGACATTTGGAGTAAGACCCTATTTTCCGCTAGCAACCCCCCAGCATACACCACAGGGTCCTAACACCTCTTAAAACGTGCACAGAAAAATCACCAGAATAATGATATTACTTATATAATTCTGACAAGTCCGTACTATGAATTATCCATCATTTTTTTAATTATGCTCTGGCCCAGATGGGTGTGGTTTAGGTTCCAAAGCACATGGGGAAAGCTTCTGTCTGCCCCCGCCTCCAGCTCGGGTGGCTCCCAGAGGCACTTCTCCTCCCACTTCTCCTAAGAGGAAGCCACTTTACGGCCGCCCCAATATAACATTTGCCTCAGTCCAGGACAAGGCTTTGTGCAACCTCCTGCAGGTGCCCCTCCCCTAATCTAATCAGAGAGGTGTCAACTCCTTTTGGTGGGGAAGCAGGATGCAGCTAGGTCTGGGAAGAGTGGCTGAGCAGGTTTCTCCTGTCGGGGGTAGTTGTCAGGCAGAATTCAGCTAAATGTCACCTTAGTTCCCAGTTTAAATCAAACTTACAATTTTTACATATACATTAAATAATTACTTCCTTCAAGTCATTTCCGAATATAGTTTTACATTGTATCCACCTCTTAGCAACTCTTTCCTTGGCCTGGTTTGGGTTCCTCTGTTCAGTTTTACACAAAAGTCTGGTGGTTTTAAAACGCCGGCTTTCTGATAGTGGTGAGTACCGGTATTGCATCCATTTTTGGGATTAAGAAAATGAATTCCCCACAGTTCTGAGTTGCTTTTTGGCAATCAGCATTGCCATTGCCAATGGTTTCAGGCTACTGTGTGTGTAGACCAATGGTGGTTTTAGGCAGTGCCCTCCTGTGCTCACAACATAGGCAAAAATGGGTGGCAGCCTATTCTTCATGTTTTCCCTGTGCACTCTCTGGGGAGTTCTGGCCAGCATGATGTTTTCATGCCAGTACTGCACAGTTTTATGGTAGGGCTTGGATGCATGGCTAAAAACATCCCACAGTATCCGGCTGCTGTGGACCTGTGTATCCTGCTGGTGGGGACCTGTGTATCCTGCTGGTAGGAACACGTCTATCCTGCTGGCGTGGACTGTGTATCCTGCTGGCAGGAGCTTGTGTATCCTGCTGGCCGCGACTTGTGTATCATGATGTCGGGACTTGTATATCCTGCTGGCGGGGACCGGTATATCCTGCTGGCATGGACCTGTGTATCATGCTGGCGGGAACTTGTGTATCCTTCTGGTGGCGACCTTTGTATCCTGCTGGCGGGGACTTGTGTATCCTGCTGGCGGGGACCTGGTGTATCATGCTGGTGGGAACTGGTGTATCATGCTAGCGGGGACCTGTGTAACTTGCTGGCGTGGACCTGTGTATCCTGCTGGCAGGAGCTTGTGTATCCTGCTGGATGGGACTTGTGTATCCTGCTGGCATGGACTTCTGTATAATGCTGGCGAGGACTTGAGTATCCTGCTGGCAGGAACTTGTGTATCCTGCTGGCATGGAACCATGTATCCTGCTGCTGAGGACCTGTGTATCCTGCTGGCGGGACCTGTGTTTCCGGCTGTTGTGGACCTGTGTATCCTGCTGGCGGGGACCTGTGTATCCTGCTGGCAGGAACATGTCTATCCTGCTGGCTTGGACCTGTGTATCCTGCTGGCAGGAGCTTGTGTATCCTGCTGGCCAGGACTTGTGTATCATGATGTCGGAGACTTGTATATCCTGCTGGTGGGGACCTGTATATCCTGCTGGCATGGACCTGTGTATCATGCTGGTGGGAACTTGTGTATCCTTCTGGTGGCAACCTTTGTATCCTGCTGGCGGGGACTTGTGTATCCTGCTGGCGGGGACCTGGTGTATCATGCTGGCGGGGACCTGGTGTATCATGCTGGCGGGAACTGGTGTATCATGATAGCGGGGACCTGTGTACCCTGTTGGAAGGAGCTTGTGTATCCTGCGGGCTGGGACTTGTGTATCCTGCTGGCGTGGACTTGTGTATAATGCTGGCGGGGACCTGAGTATCCTGCTGGCAGGCACTTGTGTATCGTGCTGGCATGGATCCATATATCCTGCTGCTGTGGACCTGTGTATCCTTCTGGCGGGGACCTGTGTATCCTGCTGGCAGGGAATTGTCTATCCTGCTGGCGTGGACCTGTGTATCCTGCTGGCAGGACCTTGTGTATCCTGATGGCGGGGACTTGTGTTTCATGCTAGCGGGGACTTGCATATCCTGCTGGCGGGGACCTGTGTATCCTGCTGGCAGGGACTTGTGTATCCTGCTGGCGTGGACCTGTGTATCCTGCTGGCATGGACTTGTGTATCCTGTTGGCAGGGACTTGTGTATCATCCTGGCAGGGACCTGTGTATCCGGCTGGAGGGGATCTGTGTATCCTGCTGGCAGGAGCTTGTGTATCCTGCTGGCTGGGACCCGTGTATCATGCTGGTGGGGACCTGTGTATCCTGCTGGCAGGAACTTGTGTATCCTGCTGGCAAGAACCTTTGTATTATGCTGACGTGGACCTGTGTATCCTGCTGGCAGGAGCTTGTGTATCCTGCTGGCAGGAGCTTGTGTATCATGCTGGCGGGGAATTGTGTATCCTGCTGGCGGAGACCTGTGTATCCTGCCGGCGGGGACCTGTGTATCATGCTGGCGGGAACTGTGTATCATGCTGGCGGGAACTTATGTATCCTGCTCGCATGGATCTGTGTATCCTGCTGCTGTGGACCTGTGTATCCTGCTGGTGGGGACCTGTGTATCCTGCTGGCAGGAACTTGTCTATCCTGCTGGCGTGGATCTGTGTATCCTGCTGGCAGGAGCTTGTGTATCCTGCTGTCGGGGACTTGTATATCCTCCTGGCGGGGACCTGTGTATCCTGCTGGCGGGGACTTGTGTATCCTGCTGACGGGGACTTGTGCATCCTGCTGGCGTGGACCTGTGTATCCTGCTGGCGTGGACTTGTGTATCCTGCTGGTGTGGACTTTTGTATCATGCTGGCAGGGACCTGTGTATCCGGCTGCCAGGGACCTGTGTATCATGCTGATGGGGACTTGTGTATAATGCAAGTGAGGACTTATGTTTCACGCTGGCAGGGACCTGTGTATCCTGCTGGCGGGGACCTGTGTATCCTGCTGGCGGGGACCTGTGTATCCTGCTGGCTGGGACTTGTGTATCCTGCTGGCGGGGACCTGTGTATCCTGCTGGCGGGGAACTTGTGTATCCTGCTGGTGGGGAACTTGTGTATCCTGCCGGCAAGAACGTGTGTATTCTGCTGGCGTGGACCTGTGTATCCTGCTGTCAGGAGCTTGTGTATCCTGCTGGCAGGAGCTTTTGTATCATGCTGGCGGGGACTTGTGTATCCTGCTGGCGGGGACTTGTGTATCCTGCTGGCAGGGACCTGTGTATCCTGCTGGCGGGGACCTGTGTATCATGCTGGCGGGAACTGGTGTATCAGGCTGGCGGAAACTTGTGTATCCTGCGGGCGGAAACTTGTGTATCATGCCGGCGAGGACTTGTGTATCATGCTGGCGGGTACCTGTGTATCCTGCTGGCGGGGACCTGTGTATCCTTCTGGTGGGGACCTGTGTATCATGCTGGCAGGGAACTTGTGCATCCTGCTGGCAGGGACCTGTGTATCATGCTAGAGGGAACTTGTGTATCATGCTGGAGGGAACTTGTGTATCCTGCTGGCGGGGACCTGTGTATCATGCTGGCGGGGACCTGTGTATCATGCTGGCGGGAACTTGTGTATCATGCTGGCGGGGACTTGTGTAGCCTGCTGGCGGGTACTTATGTATCCTGCTGGCAGGAGCTTGTGTATAATGCAAGTGGGGACCTGTGTATCCTGCTGGCGGGTGGCGGGAACTTCCTTATCCTGCTGGCGGGGACTTGTGTATCATGCTGGTGGGGACTTGTGTATCCTGCTGGTGGGGACTTGGGTACCATGCTGGCAGGGAACTTGTGTGTCATGCTGGCGGGGACTTGTGTATCCTGCTGGTGGGGACCTGTATGTCGTGCTGGAGGGGACCTGTGTATCATGCTGGCGGGAATTTGTGTATCATGCTGGCGGGGACTTGTTTATCCTGCTGGCAGTGACCTGTGTATCCTGTTGGCAGGGACTTGTGTATCATGCTAGCGGGGACCTGTGTATCCTGTTGGCAGGGACCTGTGTATCCGGCTGGCGAGGACTTGTGTATCCTGCTGACGGGGACTTGTGTATAATGCAAGCAGTGACTTGTGTTTCACGCTGGCGGGGACTTGTGTATCCTGCTGGCGGGGACCTGTGTATCCTGCTGTCAGGAGCTTGTGTATCCTGCTGGCTGGCACCTGTGTATCATGCAGGTGGGGACATGTGTATCCTGCTGGCAGGAACTTGTGTATCCTGATGGCAAGAACCTGTGTATTCTGCTAGCGTGGACCTGTGCATCCTTCTGGCAGGAGCGTGTATATCCTGCTGGCAGGAGCTTGTGTATCATGCTATTGGGCACTTGTGTATCATGCTGGCGGGGACCTGTGTATCATGCTGGCAGGAGCTTGTGTATCCTGCTGGCTGAGACTTGTGTATCCTGCTGGCAGGAGCTTGTGTATCCCGCTGGCAGGAACTTGTGTATCCTGCTGGTGTGGACCTGTGTATCCTGCCGCTGTGGACCTGTGTATCCTGCTGGCAGTGACCTGTGTATCCTGCTGGCAGGAACTTGTGTATCCTGCTGACGTGGGCCTTTGTATCTTGCTGGCAGCAGCTTGTGTATCCAGCTGGCGGGGGCTTGTGTATCATGCTGGCGGGGACTTGTGTATCCTGCTGGCGTGGGTCTTTGTATCCTGCTGGCAGGAGCTTGTGTATGATGCTGGCGGGGACTTGTGTATCCTGCTGGTGGGGACCTGTGTATCATGCTGGCGGGAATTTGTGTATCATGCTGGCAGGAGCTTGTATATCCTGCTGGCAGGAGATTGTGTATCATGCTGGCGGGCACTTGTGTATCATGCTGGCAGGGACCTGTGTATCCTGCTGGCAGGGACCTGTGTATCATGCTGGCAGGAACTGGTGTATCATGCTGGCGGGGACTTGTGTATTCTGCTGACGGAAACTTGTGTATCCTTTGGGTGGGGACTTGTATATCCTGCTGGTGGAAACTTGTGTATCCTGCTGGCGGGGACCTGTGTATCATGCTGGCGGGAACTTGTGTATCCTGCTGGCAGGGACTTGTATATTCTGCTTGCGGGTACTTATGTATCCTGCTGGCAGGAGCTTGTGCATAATGCAAGTGGGTACCTGTGTATCCTGCAGGCGGGAACTGGCGTGTTATGCTCGCGGGAACTTGTGTATCCTGCTGGCGGAAACCTGTGTATAATGCTGGCGAGGACTTGTGTATCGTGCTGGCGGGGACCTGTGTATCCTGCTGGCTGGGACTTGTGTATCCTGCTGGCTGGGACTTGTGTATCCTGCTGGCGGGGTCTTGTGTATCCTGCTAGCGAAAAATTGTGTATCCTGCTGGCAGGGACCTGTGTATCCTGCTGGCGGGGACCTGTGTATCCTGCTGGCGGGACCTGTGTATCATGCTGGCGGAAACTGGTGTATCATGCTGGCAGGAACTTGTGTATCCTGCTGGCGCAAACGTGTGTATAATGCAAGTGGGTACCTGTGTATCCTGCAGGCGGGAACTGGTGTATCCTGCTGGCGGGAACTTGTGTATCCTGCTGGCGGAACCCTGTGTATAATGCTGTTGGGGACCTGTGTATCCTGCTGGCGGGACCTGTGTATCATGCTGGCGAGGACTTGTGTATCATGCTGTCAGGGACTTGTGTATCCTGCTGGCGTGGTATCCTGCTGGCGTGGACCTGTGTATCATGCTGGCGGGGACCTGTGTATCGTGCTGGCAGGTACTTGTGTATCCTGCTGGCATGGATCCCTGTATCCTGCTGCTGTGGACCTTTGAATCCTGCTGGCGGGGACCGGTGTATCCTGCTGGCAGGAACTTGTCTATCCTGCTGGCATGGACCTGTGTATCCTGCTGGCAGGAGCTTGTGTATACTGCTGGCGGGGACTAGTGTATCATGCTGGCGGGGACTTGTATATCCTGCTGTCGGGGACCTTTGTATCCTGCTGGCAGGGACTTGTGTATCCGGCTGGCGTGGACCTGTGTATCCTGCTGGCGCGGCTTGTGTATCATGCTGGCGGGGATTTGTGTATCCTGTTGGCGGAAACTTGTGTATCATGCTGGTGGGAATTTGTGTATCATGCTGGCGGGGACTTGTTTATCCTGCTGGCAGTGACCTGTGTATCCTGTTGGCAGGGACTTGTGTTTCACGCTGGCGGGGACTTGTGTATCCTGCTGGCGGGGACCTGTGTATCCTGCTGGCGGGGACCTGTGTATCCTGCTGGCAAGAACCTGTGTATTCTGCTAGCGTGGACCTGTGCATCCTGCTGGCAGGAGCTTGTATTTCCTGATGGCAGGAGCTTGTGTATCATGCTGCCGGGCACTTGTGTATCATGCTGGCGGGGACCTGTGTATCATGTTGGCGGAAACTGGTGTATCATGCTGGCGGGACCTGTGTATCCTGCTGGCGTGGACATGTGTATCCTGCTGGCAGGAGCTTGTGTATCCTGCTGGCTGAGACTTGTGTATCCTGCTGGCAGGAGCTTGTGTATCCCGCTGGCAGGAACTTGTGTATCCTGCTGGTGTGGACCTGTGTATCCTGCCGCTGTGGACCTGTGTATCCTGCTGGCAGGGACCTGTGTATCCTGCCGCTGTGGACCTGTGTATCCTGCTGGCAGGGACCTGTGTATCCTGCTGGCAGGAGCTTATGTATCCCGCTGGCAGGAACTTGTGTATCCTGCTGGCGTGGACCTGTGTATCCTGCCGCTGTGGACCTGTGTATCCTGCTGGCTGGGACTTGTGTATCCTGCTGGCGGGGACTTGTGTCCCCTGCTGGCGGGGTCTTGTGTATCCTGCTAGCGAAAAATTGTGTATCCTACTGGCGGGGACCTGTGTATCCTGCTGGCGGGACCTGTGTATCATGCTGGCGGAAACTGGTGTATCATGCTGGCAGGAACTTGTGTATCCTGCTGGCGCAAACTTGTGTATAATGCAAGTGGGTACCTGTGTATCCTGCAGGCGGGAACTGGTGTATCATGCTGGCGGGAACTTGTGTATCCTGCTGGCGGAACCCTGTGTATAATGCTGGTGGGGACCTGTGTATCCTGCTGGCGGGACCTGTGTATCATGCTGGCGAGGACTTGTGTATCATGCTGTCAGGGACTTGTGTATCCTGCTGGCGTGGACCTGTGTATCCTGCTGGCGTGGACCTGTGTCTCCTGCTGCTGTGGACTTGTGTATCCTGTTTGCAGGGACTTGTGTATAATGCTGGCAGGGACCTGTGTATCCTGCTGGCAGGAGCTTGTGTATCCTATTGCCTAAGACCTGTGTATCATGCTGGCGGAGACCGGTGTATCGTGCTGGCAGGTACTTGTGTATCCTGCTGGCATGGATCCCTGTATCCTGCTGCTGTGGACCTGTGAATCCTGCTGGCGGGGACCGGTGTATCCTGCTGGCGGGAACTTGTCTGTCCTGCTGGCGTGGACCTGTGTATCCTGCTGGCAGGAGCTTGTGTATACTGCTGGCGGGGACTAGTGTATCATGCTGGCGGGGGCTTGTATATCCTGCTGTCGGGGACCTTTGTATCCAGCTGGCAGGGACTTGTGTATCCGGCTGGCGTGGACCTGTGTATCCTGCTGGCGGAAACTTGTGTATCATGCTGGCGGGAATTTGTGTATCATGCTGGCGGGGACTTGTTTATCCTGCTGGCAGTGACCTGTGTATCCTGTTGGCAGGGACTTGTGTTTCACGCTGGCGAGGACTTGTGTATCCTGCTGGCGGGGACCTGTGTATCCTGCTGGCGGGGACCTGTGTATCCTGCTGTCAAGAACCTGTGTATTCTGCTAGCGTGGACCTGTGCATCCTGCTGGCAGGAGCTTGTATTTCCTGATGGCAGGAGCTTGTGTATCATGCTGGCGGGCACTTGTGTATCATGCTGGCGGGGACCTGTGTATCATGTTGGCGGGAACTGGTGTATCATCATGGCGGGACCTGTGTATCCTGCTGGCGTGGACATGTGTATCCTGCTGGCAGGAGCTTGTGTATCCTGCTGGCTGAGACTTGTGTATCCTGCTGGCAGGAGCTTGTGTATCCCGCTGGCAGGAACTTGTGTATCCTGCTGGTGTGGACCTGTGTATCCTGCCGCTGTGGACCTGTGTATCCTGCTGGCAGGGACCTGTGTATCCTGCTGGCAGGAGCTTGTGTATCCTGCTGGCAGGAACTTGTGTATCCTGCTGGCGTGGACCTGTGTATCCTGCCGCTGTGGACCTGTGTATCCTGTTGGCAGGGACTTGTTTATGCTGCTGGCGTGGACTTCTGTATCATGCTGGTGGAGATCTGTGTATCCTGCTGGCAGGAGCTTGTGTATCCCGCTGGCAGGAACTTGTGTATCCTGCTGGCGTGGACCTATGTATCCTGCCGCTGTGGACCTGTGTATCCTGCTGGCAGGGACCTGTGTATCCTGCTGGCAGGAACTTGTGTATCCTGCTGGCATGGGACTTTGTATCCTGCTGGCATGGACTTGTGTATCCTGTTGGCAGGGACTTGTGTATCATGCTGGCAGGGACCTGTTTATCCGGCTGGAGGGGATCTGTGTATCCTGCTGGCAGGAGCTTGTGTATCCTGCTGGCTGGGACCCGTGTATCATGCTGGCGGGGACCTGTGTATCCTGCTGGCAAGAACCTTTGTATTCTGCTGACGTGGACCTGTGTATCCTGCTGGCAGGAGCTTGTGTATCCTGCTGGCAGGAGCTTGTGTATCATGCTGGCGGGGAATTGTGTATCCTGCTGGCGGAGACCTGTGTATCCTGCCGGCGGGGACCTGTGTATCATGCTGGCGGGAACTGTGTATCATGCTGGCGGGAACTTATGTATCCTGCTCGCATGGATCTGTGTATCCTGCTGCTGTTGACCTGTGTATCCTGCTGGTGGGGACCTGTGTATCCTGCTGGCAGGAACTTGTCTATCCTGCTGGCGTGGATCTGTGCAAGTCCTGGCGGGGACTTGTATATCCTCCTGGCGGGGACCTGTGTATCCTGCTGGCGGGGACTTGTGTATCCTGCTGGCGGGGACTTGTGTATCCTGCTGGCGTGGACCTGTGTATCCTGCTGGCGTGGACTTGTGTATCCTGCTGGTGTGGACTTTTGTATCATGCTGGCAGGGACCTGTGTATCCGGCTGCCAGGGACCTGTGTATCATGCTGATGGGGACTTGTGTATAATGCAAGTGAGGGCTTATGTTTCACGCTGGCAGGGACTTGTGTATCCTGCTGGCGGGGACCTGTGTATCCTGCTGGCGGGGACGTGTGTATCCTGCTGGCGGGGACCTGTGTATCCTGCTGTCAGGAGCTTGTGTATCCTGCTGGCAGGAGCTTTTGTATCATGCTGGCGGGGACTTGTGTATCCTGCTGGCGGGGACCTGTGTATCCTGCTGGCGGGGACCTGTGTATCATGCTGGCGGGAACTGGTGTATCAAGCTGGCTGGAACTTGTGTATCCTGCTGGCGGAAACTTGTGTATCCTGCGGGCGGAAACTTGTGTATCATGCTGGCGAGGACTTGTGTATCCTGCTGGCGAGGACCTGTGTATCCAGTTGGCGGGGACCTGTGTATTCTGCTGGTGGGGACCTGTGTATCCTGCTGGTGGGGACCTGTGTATCCTGCTGACGTGGGCCTTTGTATCCTGCTGGCAGCAGCTTGTGTATCCTGCTGGCGGGGACTTGTGTATCATGCTGGCGGGGACTTGTGTATCCTGCTGGCGTGGGTCTTTGTATCCTGCTGGCAGGAGCTTGTGTATGATGCTGGCGGGGACTTGTGTATCCTGCTGGTGGGGACCTGTGTATCATGCTGGCGGGAATTTGTGTATCATGCTGGCAGGAGCTTGTATATCCTGCTGGCAGGAGATTGTGTATCATGCTGGCGGGCACTTGTGTATCATGCTGGCAGGGACCTGTGTATCCTGCTGGCAGGGACCTGTGTATCATGCTGGCAGGAACTTGTGTATCCTGCTGGCGTGGACCTGTGTATTCTGCCACTGTGGACCTGTGTATCCTGCTGGCAGGGACCTGTGTATCCTGCTGGCAGGAACTTGTGTATCCTGCTGGCGTGGGCCTTTGTATCCTGCTGGCATGGACTTGTGTATCCTGTTGGCAGGGACCTGTGTATCCTGCTGGCATGGACATGTGTATCCTGCTGGCAGGAGCTTGTGTATCCTGCTGGCTGAGACTTGTGTATCCTGCTGACAAGAGCTTGTGTATCCCGCTGGCAGGAACTTGTGTATCCTGCTGGTGTGGACCTGTGTATCCTGCCGCTGTGGACCTGTCTATCCTGCTGGCAGGGACCTGTGTATCCTGCTGGCAGGAGCTTGTGTATCCCGCTGGCAGGAACTTGTGTATCCTGCTGGCGTGGACCTGTGTATCCTGCCGCTGTGGACCTGTGTATCCTGTTGGCAGGGACTTGTTTATGCTGCTGGCGTGGACTTCTGTATCATGCTGGCGGAGATCTGTGTATCCTGCTGGCAGGAGCTTGTGTATCCCGCTGGCAGGAACTTGTGTATCCTGCTGGCGTGGACCTGTGTATCCTGCCACTGTGGACCTGTGTATCCTGTTGGCAGGGACTTGTTTATGCTGCTGGCGTGGACTTCTGTATCATGCTGGCGGAGGTCTGTGTATCCTGCTGGCAGGAGCTTGTGTATCCCGCTGGCAGGAACTTGTGTATCCTGCTGGCGTGGACCTGTGTATCCTGCCGCTGTGGACCTGTGTATCCTGCTGGCAGGGACCTGTGTATCCTGCTGGCAGGAACTTGTGTATTCTGCTGGCGTGGGCCTTTGTATCCTGCTGGCAGGAGCTTGTGTATCTTGCTGGCGGGGACTTGTGTATCATGCTGGCGGGGACTTGTGTATCCTACTGGCAGGAACTTGTGTATCCTGCTGGCGTGGGTCTTTGTATCCTGCTGGCAGGAGCCTGTGCATCCTGCTGGCGGGGACTTGTGTATCATGCTGACGGGGACTTGTGTATCCTGCTGGTGGGGACCTGCATGTCCTGGTGGCGGGGACCTGCATGTCCTGCTGGCGGGAATTTGTGTATCCTGCTGGCAGGAGCTTGTATATCCTGCTGGCAGGAGCTTGTGTATCATGCTGGAGGGCACATGTGTATCATGCTGGCGGTGACCTGTGTATCCTGCTGGCAGGGACCTGTGTATAATGCTGGCAGGAACTGGTGTATCATGCTGGCGGGGACTTGTGTATCCTGCTGGTGGAAATTTGTGTATCCTTCGGGTGGCAACTTGTATATCCTGATGGTGGAAACTTGTGTATCCTGCTGGCGGGGACCTGTGTATCATGCTGGCGGGAACTTGTGTATCCTGCTGGCAGGGACTTGTGTATTCTGCTGGCGGGTACTTATGTATCCTGCTGGCAGGAGCTTGTGCATAATGCAAGTGGGTACCTGTGTATCCTGCAGGCGGGAACTGGTGTATCATGATGGCGGGAACTTGTGTATCCTGCTGGCGGAAACCTGTGTATAATTCTGGCGAGGACTTATGTATCGTGCTGGTGGGGACCTGTGTATCATGCTGGCGGGCACTTGTGTATCCTGCGGGCGAAAACTTGTGTATCATGTTGGCGGGGACCTGTGTATCCTGCTGGCGAGACCTGTGTATCCTGCTGGCGGGAACTGGTGTATCCTGCTGGCAGGAGCTTGTGTATCCTGCTGGCGCAAACTTGTGTATCATGCTGGCGAGGACCTGTGTATCATGCTGTCAGGGACTTGTGTATCCTGCCTGCGTGGACCTGTGTATCCTGCTGGCGTGGACTCGTGTATCCTGCTGGCGTGGACTTGTGTATCCTGTTGGCAGGGACTTGTGTATCATGCTGGCAGGGAACTGTGTATCCTGCTGGCTGGGACCTGTGTATCATGCTGGCCGGGACCTGTGTATCCTGCTGGCGGGGACCTGTGTATCATGCTGGCGGGAACTGGTGTATCAAGCTGGCTGGAACTTGTGTATCCTGCTGGCGGAAACTTGTGTATCCTGCGGGCGGAAACTTGTGTATCATGCCGGCGAGGACTTGTGTATCATGCTGGCGGGTACCTGTGTATCCAGTTGGCGGGGACCTGTGTATTCTGCTGGTGGGGGCCTGTGTATCCTGCTGGTGGGGACCTGTGTATCCTGCTGATGTGGGCCTTTGTATCCTGCTGGCAGCAGCTTGTGTATCCTGCTGGCGGGGACTTGTGTATCATGCTGGCGGGGACTTGTGTATCCTGCTGGCGTGGGTCTTTGTATCCTGCTGGCAGGAGCTTGTGTATGATGCTGGCGGGGACTTGTGTATCCTGCTGGTGGGGACCTGTGTATCATGCTGGCGGGAATTTGTGTATCATGCTGGCAGGAGCTTGTATATCCTGCTGGCAGGAGATTGTGTATCATGCTGGCGGGCACTTGTGTATCATGCTGGCAGGGACCTGTGTATCCTGCTGGCAGGGACCTGTGTATCATGCTGGCAGGAACTTGTGTATCCTGCTGGCGTGGACCTGTGTATTCTGCCACTGTGGACCTGTGTATCCTGCTGGCAGGGACCTGTGTATCCTGCTGGCAGGAACTTGTGTATCCTGCTGGCGTGGGCCTTTGTATCCTGCTGGCATTGACTTGTGTATCCTGTTGGCAGGGACCTGTGTATCCTGCTGGCGTGGACATGTGTACCCTGCTGGCAGGAGCTTGTGTATCCTGCTGGCTGAGACTTGTGTATCCTGCTGGCAGGAGCTTGTGTATCCCGCTGGCAGGAACTTGTGTATCCTGCTGGTGTGGACCTGTGTATCCTGCCGCTGTGGACCTGTCTATCCTGCTGGCAGGGACCTGTGTATCCTGCTGGCAGGAGCTTGTGTATCCCGCTGGCAGGAACTTGTGTATCCTGCTGGCGTGGACCTGTGTATCCTGCTGCTGTGGACCTGTGTATCCTATTGGCAGGGACTTGTTTATGCTGCTGGCGTGGACTTCTGTATCATGCTGGCGGAGATCTGTGTATCCTGCTGGCAGGAGCTTGTGTATCCCGCTGGCAGGAACTTGTGTATCCTGCTGGCGTGGACCTGTGTATCCTGCCGCTGTGGACCTGTGTATCCTGCTGGCAGGGACCTGTGTATCCTGCTGGCAGGAACTTGTGTATTCTGCTGGCGTGGGCCTTTGTATCCTGCTGGCAGGAGCTTGTGTATCTTGCTGGCGGGGACTTGTGTATCATGCTGGCGGGGACTTGTGTATCCTACTGGCAGGAACTTGTGTATCCTGCTGGCGTGGGTCTTTGTATCCTGCTGGCAGGAGCCTGTGCATCCTGCTGGCGGGGACTTGTGTATCATGCTGACGGGGACTTGTGTATCCTGCTGGTGGGGACCTGCATGTCCTGGTGGCGGGGATCTGCATGTCCTGCTGGCGGGAATTTGTGTATCCTGCTGGCAGGAGCTTGTATATCCTGCTGGCAGGAGCTTGTGTATCATGCTGGAGGGCACATGTGTATCATGCTGGCGGGGACCTGTGTATCCTGCTGGCAGGGACCTGTGTATAATGCTGGCAGGAACTGGTGTATCATGCTGGCGGGGACTTGTGTATCCTGCTGGCGGAAATTTGTGTATCCTTCGGGTGGCAACTTGTATATCCTGCTGGTGGAAACTTGTGTATCCTGCTGGCGGGGACCTGTGTATCATGCTGGCGGGAACTTGTGTATCCTGCTGGCAGGGACTTGTGTATTCTGCTGGCGGGTACTTATGTATCCTGCTGGCAGGAGCTTGTGCATAATGCAAGTGGGTACCTGTGTATCCTGCAGGCGGGAACTGGTGTATCATGATGGCGGGAACTTGTGTATCCTGCTGGCGGAAACCTGTGTATAATTCTGGCGAGGACTTATGTATCGTGCTGGTGGGGACCTGTGTATCATGCTGGCGGGCACTTGTGTATCCTGCGGGCGAAAACTTGTGTATCATGTTGGCGGGGACCTGTGTATCATGCTGGCGAGACCTGTGTATCCTGCTGGCGGGAACTGGTGTATCCTGCTGGCAGGAGCTTGTGTATCCTGCTGGCGCAAACTTGTGTATCATGCTGGCGAGGACCTGTGTATCATGCTGTCAGGGACTTGTGTATCCTGCCTGCGTGGACCTGTGTATCCTGCTGGCGTGGACTCGTGTATCCTGCTGGCGTGGACTTGTGTATCCTGTTGGCAGGGACTTGTGTATCATGCTGGCAGGGACCTGTGTATCCTGCTGGCGGGACCTGTGTATCATGCTGGCGGGGACCTGTGTATCCTGCTGGCAGGTACTTGTGTATCCTGCTGGCATGGATCCATGTATCCTGCTGCTGTGGACCTGTGAATCCTGCTGGCGGGGACCGGTGTATCCTGCTGGCAGGAACTTGTCTAGCCTGCTGGCGTGGGTCTTTGTATCCTGCTGGCGAGGACTTGTGTATCGTGCTGGCGGGGACCTGTGTATCCTGCTGGCTGGGACTTGTGTATCCTGCTGGCTGGGACTTGTGTATCCTGCTGGCGGAAACTTGTGTATCCTGCTGCTGTGGACCTGTGTATCCTGCTGGCAGGGACCTGTGTATCCTGCTGGCAGGAACCTGTGTATCCTGTTGGCGTGGGCCTTTGTATCCTGCTGGCAGGAGCCTGTGTATCCTGCTGCCGGGGACTTGTGTATCATGCTGGCGGGGACTTGTGTATCCCGCTGGCGGTGACCTGTATGTCCTGCTGGCAGGAACTTGTGTATGCTGTTGGTAGGGACTTCTGTATCCTGCTGGCGGGAACCTGTGTACCCTGCTGGCAGGAACTTGTGTATCCTGCTGGCGCAAACTTGTGTATCATGCTGACAAGGACTTGTGTATCATGCTGTCAGGGGCTTGTGTATCCTGCTGGCGTGGACCTGTGTATCCTGCTGGCGTGGACCTGTGTATCCTGCTGGCGTGGACTCGTGTATCCTGCTGGCGTGGACTCGTGTATCCTGCTGGCGTGGACTCGTGTATCCTGTTGGCAGGGACTTGTGTATCATGCTGGCAGGGACCTGTGTATCCTGCTGGCAGGAGCTTGGTATCCTGCCTGCTGGGACCTGTGTATCCTGCTGGCAGGTACTTGTGTATCCTGCTGGTATGGATCCGTGTATGCTGCTGCTGTGGACCTGTGAATCCTGCTGGCGGGGACCGGTGTATCCTGCTGGCAGGAACTTGTCTATCCTGCTTGTGTGGGTCTTTGTATCCTGCTGGTGAGGACTTGTGTATCGTGCTGGCGGGGACCTGTGTATCCTGCTGGCGGGGACCTGTGCATCCTGCTGGCTGGGACTTGTGTATCCTGCTGGCGGAAAGTTGTGTATCCTGCTGCTGTGGACCTGTGTATCCTGCTTGCAGGGACCTGTGTATCCTGCTGGCAGGAACCTGTGTATCCTGCTGGCGTGGGCCTTTGTATCCTGCTGTCAGGAGCCTATGTATCCTGCTGGCGGGGACTTGTGTTTCATGCTGGCAGGGACTTGTGTATCCCCGTGCCGGTGACCTGTATGTCCTGCTGGCTGGAACTTGTGTATCCTGCTGGAGGGAACCTGTGTACCCTGCTGGCATGGACATGTGTATCCTGCTGGAATGGACTTGTGTATCCTGTTGGCAGGGACTTGGGTACCATGCTGGCGGGGACTTGGGTATCATGCTGGCTGAGACTTGTGTATCCTGCTGGAGGGGACCTGGTGTATCATGCTGGCAGGACCTGTGTATCCTGCTGGCGAGGACCTGTGTATCCTGCTGGTAGGAGCTTGTATATCCTGCTGGCAGGAACTTGTGTATCCTGCTGGCAAGAACCTGTGTATCCTGCTGGCAGGGACTTGTATACCATGCTGGCGGGGACTTGGGTATCATGCTGGCGTGGACCTCTATATCGTGCTGGTTGCTGGTGGCGACCTGTGTATCATGCTGGCGGGGACTTGAGTATCCTGCTGGCAGGAACTTGTGTATCCTGCTGGCATGGAACCATGTATCCTGCTGCTGAGGACCTGTGTATCCTGCTGGCGGGACCTGTGTTTCCGGCTGTTGTGGACCTGTGTATCCTGCTGGCGGGGACCTGTGTATCCTGCTGGCAGGAACATGTCTATCCTGCTGGCTTGGACCTGTGTATCCTGCTGGCAGGAGCTTGTGTATCCTGCTGGCCAGGACTTGTGTATCATGATGTCGGAGACTTGTATATCCTGCTGGTTGGGACCTGTATATCCTGCTGGCATGGACCTGTGTATCATGCTGGCGGGAATTTGTGTATCCTTCTGGTGGCGACCTTTGTATCCTGCTGGCGGGGACTTGTGTATCCTGCTGGCGTGGACCTGGTGTATCATGCTGGCGGGAACTGGTGTATCATGATAGCGGGGACCTGTGTACCCTGTTGGAAGGAGCTTGTGTATCCTGCGGGCAGGGACTTGTGTATTCTGCTGGCGGGTACTTATGTATCCTGCTGGCAGGAGCTTGTGCATAATGCAAGTGGGTACCTGTGTATCCTGCAGGCGGGAACTGGTGTATCATGCTGGCAGGAACTTGTGTATCCTGCTGGCGGAAACCTGTGTATAATTCTGGCGAGGACTTATGTATCATGCTGGCGGGCACTTGTGTATCCTGCGGGCGAAAACTCGTGTATCCTGCTGGCGTGGACTCGTGTATCCTGTTGGCAGGGACTTGTGTATCATGCTGGCAGGGACCTGTGTATCCTGCTGGCAGGAGCTTGTGTATCCTGCCTGCTGGGACCTGTGTATCCTGCTGGCAGGTACTTGTGTATCCTGCTGGTATGGATCCGTGTATGCTGCTGCTGTGGACCTGTGAATCCTGCTGGCGGGGACCGGTGTATCCTGCTGGCAGGAACTTGTCTACCCTGCTGGTGTGGGTCTTTGTATCCTGCTGGTGAGGACTTGCGTATCGTGCTGGCGGGGACCTGTGTATCCTGCTGCTGTGGACCTGTGTATCCTGCTGGCAGGGACCTGTGTATCCTGCTGGCAGGGACCTGTGTATCCTGCTGGCAGGAACCTGTGTATCCTGCTGGCGTGGGCCTTTGTATCCTGCTGTCAGGAGCCTATGTATCCTGCTGGCGGTGACTTGTGTTTCATGCTGGCAGGGACTTGTGTATCCCTGTGCCGGTGACCTGTATGTCCTGCTGGCGGGAACTTGTGTATCCTGCTGGAGGGAACCTGTGTACCCTGCTGGCATGGACCTGTGTATCCTGCTGGAATGGACTTGTGTATCCTGTTGGCAGGGACTTGGGTACCATGCTGGCGGGGACTTGGGTATCATGCTGGCGGGGACTTGTGTATCCGGCTGGAGGGGACCTGGTGTATCATGCTGGCAGGACCTGTGTATCCTGCTGGCGAGGACCTGTGTATCCTGCTGGTAGAAGCTTGTATATCCTGCTGGCAGGAACTTGTGTATCCTGCTGGCAAGAACCTGTGTATCCTGCTGGCAAGAACCTGTGTATCCTGCTGGCAGGGACTTGTATACCATGCTGGCGGGGACTTGGGTATCATGCTGGCGTGGACCTCTGTATCGTGCTGGTTGCTGGTGGCGACCTGTGTATCATGCTGGCGGGGACTTGAGTATCCTGCTGGCAGGAACTTGTGTATCCTGCTGGCATTGAACCATGTATCCTGCTGCTGAGGACCTGTGTATCCTGCTGGCGGGACCTGTGTTTCCGGCTGTTGTGGACCTGTGTATCCTGCTGGCGGGGACCTGTGTATCCTGCTGGCAGGAACATGTCTATCCTGCTGGCTTGGACCTGTGTATCCTGCTGGCAGGAGCTTGTGTATCCTGCTGGCCAGGTCTTGTGTATCATGATGTCGGAGACTTGTATATCCTGCCGGCGGGGACCTGTGTATCATGCTGGCGGGAACTGTGTATCATGCTGGCGGGAACTTATGTATCCTGCTCGCATGGATCTGTGTATCCTGCTGCTGTGGACCTGTGTATCCTGCTGGTGGGGACCTGTGTATCCTGCTGGCAGGAACTTGTCTATCCTGCTGGCGTGGATCTGTATGTCCTGCTGGCGGGAACTTGTGTATCCTGCTGGAGGGAACCTGTGTACCCTGCTGGCATGGACCTGTGTATCCTGCTGGAATGGACTTGTGTATCCTGTTGGCAGGGACTTGGGTACCATGCTGGCGGGGACTTGGGTATCATGCTGGCGGGGACTTGTGTATCCGGCTGGAGGGGACCTGGTGTATCATGCTGGCAGGACCTGTGTATCCTGCTGGTGAGGACCTGTGTATCCTGCTGGTAGGAGCTTGTATATCCTGCTGGCAGGAACTTGTGTATCCTGCTGGCAAGAACCTGTGTATCCTGCTGGCAGGGACTTGTATACCATGCTGGCGGGGACTTGGGTATCATGCTGGCGTGGACCTCTGTATCGTGCTGGTTGCTGGTGGCGACCTGTGTATCATGCTGGCGGGGACTTGAGTATCCTGCTGGCAGGAACTTGTGTATCCTGCTGGCATGGAACCATGTATCCTGCTGCTGAGGACCTGTGTATCCTGCTGGCGGGACCTGTGTTTCCGGCTGTTGTGGACCTGTGTATCCTGCTGGCGGGGACCTGTGTATCCTGCTGGCAGGAACATGTCTATCCTGCTGGCTTGGACCTGTGTATCCTGCTGGCAGGAGCTTCTGTATCCTGCTGGCCAGGTCTTGTGTATCATGATGTCGGAGACTTGTATATCCTGCTGGTGGGGACCTGTATATCCTGCTGGCATGGACCTGTGTATCACTCTGGCGGGAACTTGTGTATCCTTCTGGTGGCGACCTTTGTATCCTGCTGGCGGGGACTTGTGTATCCTGCTGGCGGGGACCTGGTGTATCATGCTGGCGGGAACTGGTGTATCATGATAGCGTGTACCCTGTTGGAAGGAGCTGGTGTATCCTGTGGGCTAGGACTTGTGTATCCTGCTGGCGTGGACTTGTGTATAATGCTGGCGGGGACCTGAGTATCCTGCTGGCAGGCACTTGTGTATCGTGCTGGCATGGATCCATATATCCTGCTGCTGTGGACCTGTGTATCCTTCTGGCGGGGACCTGTGTATCCTGCTGGCAGGGAATTGTCTATCCTGCTGGCGTGGACCTGTGTATCCTGCTGGCAGGAGCTTGTGTATCCTGATGGCGGGGACTTGTGTATCATGCTAGTGGGGACTTGCATATCCTGCTGGCGGGGACCTGTGTATCCTGCTGGCAGGGACTTGTGTATCCTGCTGGCGTGGACCTGTGTATCCTGCTGGCATGGACTTGTGTATCCTGTTGGCAGGGACTTGTGTATCATGCTGGCAGGGACCTGTGTATCCGGCTGGAGGGGATCTGTGTATCCTGCTGGCAGGAGCTTGTGTATCCTGCTGGCTGGGACCCATGTATCATGCTGGCGGGGACCTGTGTATCCTGCTGGCAGGAACTTGTGTATCCTGCTGGCAAGAACCTTTGTATTCTGCTGACGTGGACCTGTGTATCCTGCTGGCAGGAGCTTGTGTATCCTGCTGGCAGGAGCTTGTGTATCATGCTGGCGGGGAATTGTGTATCCTGCTGGCGGAGACCTGTGTATCCTGCCGGCGGGGACCTGTGCATCATGCTGGCGGGAACTGTGTATCATGCTGGCGGGAACTTATGTATCCTGCTCGCATGGATCTGTGTATCCTGCTGCTGTGGACCTGTGTATCCTGCTGGTGGGGACCTGTGTATCCTGCTGGCAGGAACTTGTCTATCCTGCTGGCGTGGATCTGTGTATCCTGCTGGCAGGAGCTTGTGTATCCTGCTGGCGGGGACTTGTATATCCTCCTGGCGGGGACCTGTGTATCCTGCTGGTGGGGACTTGTGTATCCTGCTGGCGGGGACTTGTGCATCCTGCTGGCGTGGACCTGTGTATCCTGCTGGCGTGGACTTGTGTATCCTGCTGGTGTGGACGTTTGTATCATGCTGGCAGGGACCTGTGTATCCGGCTGCCAGGGACCTGTGTATCATGCTGATGGGGACTTGTGTATAATGCAAGTGAGGACTTATGTTTCACGCTGGCAGGGACTTGTGTATCCTGCTGGCGGGGACCTGTGTATCCTGCTGGCGGGGACCTGTGTATCCTGCTGGCTGGGACTTGTGTATCCTGCTGGCGGGGACCTGTGTATCCTGCTGGCGGGGAACTTGTGTATCCTGCTGGTGGGGAATTTGTGTATCCTGCTGGCAAGAACGTGTGTATTCTGCTGGCGTGGACCTGTGTATCCTGCTGTCAGGAGCTTGTGTATCCTGCTGGCAGGAGCTTTTGTATCATGCTGGCGGGGACTTGTGTATCCTGCTGGCGGGGACTTGTGTATCCTGCTGGCGGGGACATGTGTATCCTGCTGGCGGGGACCTGTGTATCATGCTGGCGGGAACTGGTGTATCAGGCTGGCGGAAACTTGTGTACCCTGCGGGCGGAAACTTGTGTATCATGCCGGCGAGGACTTGTGTATCCTGCTGGCGGGTACCTGTGTATCCTGCTGGCGGGGACCTGTGTATCCTGCTGGTGGGGACCTGTGTATCATGCTGGCAGGGAACTTGTGTATCCTGCTAGCAGGGACCTGTGTATCATGCTGGAGGGAACTTGTGTATCCTGCTGGCGGGGACCTGTGTATCATGCTGGCGGGGACCTGTGTATCCTGCTGGAGGGGACCTGTGTATCATGCTGGCGGGGACCTGTGTATCATGCTGGCGGGAACTTGTGTATCATGCTGGCGGGGACTTGTGTAGCCTGCTGGCGGGTACTTATGTATCCTGCTGGCAGGAGCTTGTGTATAATGCAAGTGGGGACCTGTGTATCCTGCTGGTGGGTGGCGGGAATTTCCGTATCCTGCTGGCGGGGACTTGTGTATCCTGCTGGTGGTGACTTGTGTATCCTGCTGGCGGGGACTTGGGTACCATGCTGGCAGGGAACTTGTGTATCCTGCTGGCGGGGACTTGGTGTATCATGCTGGCGGGAACTGGTGTATCATGATAGCGTGTACCCTGTTGGAAGGAGCTGGTGTATCCTGCGGGCTAGGACTTGTGTATCATGCTGGCGGGGACTTGTGTATTCTGCTGACGGAAACTTGTGTATCCTTTGGGTGGGGACTTGTATATCCTGCTGGTGGAAACTTGTGTATCCTGCTGGCGGGGACCTGTGTATCATGCTGGCGGGAACTTGTGTATCCTGCTGGCAGGGACTTGTGTATTCTGCTGGCGGGTACTTAGGTATCCTGCTGGCAGGAGCTTGTGTATAATGCAAGTGGGTACCTGTGTATCCTGCAGCCGGGAACTGGTGTGTCATGCTCGCGGGAACTTGTGTATCCTGCTGGCGGAAACCTGTGTATAATGCTGGCGAGGACTTGTGTATCGTGCTGGCGGGGACCTGTGTATCCTACTGGCTGGGACTTGTGTATCCTGCTGGCTGGGACTTGTGTATCCTGCTGGCGGGGACTTGTGTATCCTGCTGGCGGTGACTTGTGTATCCTGCTGGCGGGGTCTTGTGTATCCTGCTAGCGAAAAATTGTGTATCCTGCTGGCGGGGACCTGTGTATCCTGCTGGCGGGACCTGTGTATCATGCTGGAGGAAACTGGTGTATCATGCTGGCAGGAACTTGTGTATCGTGCTGGCGCAAACTTGTGTATAATGCAAGTGGGTACCTGTGTATCCTGCAGGCGGGAACTGGTGTATCCTGCTGGCGGGAACTTGTGTATCCTGCTGGCGGAACCCTGTGTATAATGCTGTTGGGGACCTGTGTATCCTGCTGGCGGGACCTGTGTATCATGCTGGCGAGGACTTGTGTATCATGCTGTCAGGGACTTGTGTATCCTGCTGGCGTGGACCTGTGTATCCTGCTGGCGTGGACCTGAGTATCCTGCTGGCGTGGACCTGTGTATCCTGATGGCGTGGACTTGTGTATCCTGTTGGCAGGGACTTGTGTATAATGCTGGCAGGGACCTGTGTATCCTGCTGGCAGGAGCTTGTGTATCCTGCTGCCTAAGACCTGTGTATCATGCTGGCGGGGACCTGTGTATCGTGCTGGCAGGTACTTGTGTATCCTGCTGGCATGGATCCCTGTGAATCCTGCTGGCGGGGACCGGTGTATCCTGCTGGCAGGAACTTGTCTATCCTGCTGGCATGGACCTGTGTATCCTGCTGGCAGTAGCTTGTGTATACTGCTGGCGGGGACTAGTGTATCATGCTGGCGGGGACTTGTATATCCTGCTGTCGGGGACCTTTGTATCCTGCTGGCAGGGACTTGTGTATCCGGCTGGCGTGGACCTGTGTATCCTGCTGGCGCGGATTGTGTATCATGCTGGCGGGGATTTGTGTATCCTGCTGGCGGAAACTTGTGTATCATGCTGGCGGGAATTTGTGCATCATGCTGGTGGGGACTTGTTTATCCTGCTGGCAGTGACCTGTGTATCCTGTTGGCAGGGACTTGTGTTTCACGCTGGCGGGGTCTTGTGTATCTGCTGGTGGGGACCTGTGTATCCTGCTGGCGGCGTCCTGTGTATCCTGCTGGCAAGAACCTGTGTATTCTGCTAGCGTGAACTTGTGCATCCTGCTGGCAGGAGCTTGTATTTCCTGATGGCAGGAGCTTGTGTATCATGCTGGCGGGCACTTGTGTATCATGCTGGCGGGGACCTGTGTATCATGTTGGCGGGAACTGGTGTATCATGCTGGCGGGACCTGTGTATCCTGCTGGCGTGGACATGTGTATCCTGCTGGCAGGAGCTTGTGTATCCTGCTGGCTGAGACTTGTGTATCCTGCTGGCAGGAGCTTGTGTATCCCGCTGGCAGGAACTTGTGTATCCTGCTGGTGTGGACCTGTGTATCCTGCCGCTGTGGACCAGTGTATCCTGCTGGCAGGGACCTGTGTATCCTGCTGGCAGGGACCTGTATATCCCGCTGGCAGGAACTTGTGTATCCTGCTGGCGTGGACCTGTGTATCCTGCCGCTGTGGACCTGTGTATCCTGCTGGTTGGGACTTGTGTATCCTGCTAGCGGGGACTTGTGTATCCTGCTGGCGGGGTCTTGTGTATCCTGCTAGCGAAAAATTGTGTATCCTGCTGGCGGGGACCTGTGTATCCTGCTGGCGGGACCTGTGTATCATGCTGGCGGAAACTGGTGTATCATGCTGGCAGGAACTTGTGTATCCTGCTGGCGCAAACTTGTGTATAATGCAAGTGGGTACCTCTGTATCCTGCAGGCGGGAACTGGTGTATCATGCTGGCGGGAACTTGTGTATCCTGCTGGCGGAACCCTGTGTATAATGCTGGTGGGGACCTGTGTATCCTGCTGGCGGGACCTGTGTATCATGCTGGCGAGGACTTGTGTATCATGCTGTCAGGGACTTGTGTATCCTGCTGGCGTGGACCTGTGTATCCTGCTGGCGTGGACCTGTGTATCCTGCTGGCGTGGACCTGTGTATCCTGCTGGCGTGGACCTGTGTATCCTGTTGGCAGGGACTTGTGTATAATGCTGGCAGGGACCTGTGTATCCTGCTGGCAGGAGCTTGTGTATCCTGCTGCCTAAGACCTATGTATCAGGCTGGCGGGGACCTGTGTATCGTGCTGGCAGGTACTTGTGTATCCTGCTGGCATGGATCCCTGTATCCTGCTGCTGTGGACCTGTGAATCCTGCTGGCGGGGACTGGTGTATCCTGCTGGCAGGAACTTGTCTATACTGCTGGCGTGGACCTGTGTATCCTGCTGGCAGGAGCTTGTGTATACTGCTGGCGGGGACTAGTGTATCATGCTGGCGGGGGCTTGTATATCCTGCTGTCGGGGACCTTTGTATCCTGCTGGCAGGGACTTGTGTATCCGGCTGGAGTGGACCTGTGTATCCTGCTGGCGCGGCTTGTGTATCATGCTGGCGGGGATTTGTGTATCCTGCTGGCGGGAACTTGTGTATCATGCTGGCGGGAATTTGTGTATCATGCTGGCGGGGACTTGTTTATCCTGCTGGCAGTGACCTGTGTATCCTGTTGGCAGGGACTTGTGTTTCACGCTGGCGGGGACTTGTGTATCCTGCTGGCGGGGACCTGTGTATCCTGCTGGTGGGGACCTGTGTATCCTGCTGTCAAGAACCTGTGTATTCTGCTAGCGTGGACCTGTGCATCCTGCTGGCAGGAGCTTGTATTTCCTGATGGCAGGAGCTTGTGTATCATGCTGGCGGGCACTTGTGTATCATGCTGGCGGGGACCTGTGTATCATGTTGGCGGGAACTGGTGTATCATGCTGGCGGGACCTGTGTATCCTGCTGGCGTGGATATGTGTATCCTGCTGGCAGGAGCTTGTGTATCCTGCTGGCCAGGACTTGTGTATCATGATGTCGGAGACTTGTATATCCTGCTGGTTGGGACCTGTATATCCTGCTGGCATGGACCTGTGTATCATGCTGGCGGGAATTTGTGTATCCTTCTGGTGGCGACCTTTGTATCCTGCTGGCGGGGACTTGTGTATCCTGCTGGCGTGGACCTGGTGTATCATGCTGGCGGGAACTGGTGTATCATGATAGCGGAGACCTGTGTACCCTGTTGGAAGGAGCTTGTGTATCCTGCGGGCAGGGACTTGTGTATTCTGCTGGCGGGTACTTTTGTATCCTGCTGGCAGGAGCTTGTGCATAATGCAAGTGGGTACCTGTGTATCCTGCAGGCGGGAACTGGTGTATCATGCTGGCAGGAACTTGTGTATCCTGCTGGCGGAAACCTGTGTATAATTCTGGCGAGGACTTATGTATCATGCTGGCGGGCACTTGTGTATCCTGCGGGCGAAAACTTGTGTATCCTGCTGGCGTGGACTCGTGTATCCTGTTGGCAGGGACTTGTGTATCATGCTGGCAGGGACCTGTGTATCCTGCTGGCAGGAGCTTGTGTATCCTGCCTGCTGGGACCTGTGTATCCTGCTGGCAGGTACTTGTGTATCCTGCTGGTATGGATCCGTGTATGCTGCTGCTGTGGACCTGTGAATCCTGCTGGCGGGGACCGGTGTATCCTGCTGGCAGGAACTTGTCTACCCTGCTGGTGTGGGTCTTTGTATCCTGCTGGTGAGGACTTGCGTATCGTGCTGGCGGGGACCTGTGTATCCTGCTGGCGGGGACCTGTGCATCCTGCTGGCTGGGACTTGTGTATCCTGCTGGCGGAAAGTTGTGTATCCTGCTGCTGTGGACCTGTGTATCCTGCTGGCAGGGACCTGTGTATCCTGCTGGCAGGGACCTGTGTATCCTGCTGGCAGGAACCTGTGTATCCTGCTGGCGTGGGCCTTTGTATCCTGCTGTCAGGAGCCTATGTATCCTGCTGGCGGGGACTTGTGTTTCATGCTGGCAGGGACTTGTGTATCCCTGTGCCGGTGACCTGTATGTCCTGCTGGCGGGAACTTGTGTATCCTGCTAGAGGGAACCTGTGTACCCTGCTGGCATGGACCTGTGTATCCTGCTGGAATGGACTTGTGTATCCTGTTGGCAGGGACTTGGGTACCATGCTGGCGGGGACTTGGGTATCATGCTGGCGGGGACTTGTGTATCCGGCTGGAGGGGACCTGGTGTATCATGCTGGCAGGACCTGTGTATCCTGCTGGCGAGGACCTGTGTATCCTGCTGGTAGGAGCTTGTATATCCTACTGGCAGGAACTTGTGTATCCTGCTGGCAAGAACCTGTGTATCCTGCTGGCAAGAACCTGTGTATCCTGCTGGCAGGGACTTGTATACCATGCTGGCGGGGACTTGGGTATCATGCTGGCGTGGACCTCTGTATCGTGCTGGTTGCTGGTGGCGACCTGTGTATCATGCTGGCGGGGACTTGAGTATCCTGCTGGCAGGAACTTGTGTATCCTGCTGGCATTGAACCATGTATCCTGCTGCTGAGGATCTGTGTATCCTGCTGGCGGGACCTGTGTTTCCGGCTGTTGTGGACCTGTGTATACTGCTGGCGGGGACCTGTGTATCCTGCTGGCAGGAACATGTCTATCCTGCTGGCTTGGACCTGTGTATCCTGCTGGCAGGAGCTTGTGTATCCTGCTGGCCAGGTCTTGTGTATCATGATGTCGGAGACTTGTATATCCTGCCGGCGGGGACCTGTGTATCATGCTGGCGGGAACTGTGTATCATGCTGGCGGGAACTTATGTATCCTGCTCGCATGGATCTGTGTATCCTGCTGGTGGGGACCTGTGTATCCTGCTGGCAGGAACTTGTCTATCCTGCTGGCGTGGATCTGTATGTCCTGCTGGCGGGAACTTGTGTATCCTGCTGGAGGGAACCTGTGTACCCTGCTGGCATGGACCTGTGTATCCTGCTGGAATGGACTTGTGTATTCTGTTGGCAGGGACTTGGGTACCATGCTGGCGGGGACTTGGGTATCATGCTGGCGGGGACTTGTGTATCCGGCTGGAGGGGACCTGGTGTATCATGCTGGCAGGACCTGTGTATCCTGCTGGCGAGGACCTGTGTATCCTGCTGGTAGGAGCTTGTATATCCTGCTGGCAGGAACTTGTGTATCCTGCTGGCAAGAACCTGTGTATCCTGCTGGCAGGGACTTGTATACCATGCTGGCGGGGACTTGGGTATCATGCTGGCGTGGACCTCTGTATCGTGCTGGTTGCTGGTGGCGACCTGTGTATCATGCTGGCGGGGACTTGAGTATCCTGCTGGCAGGAACTTGTGTATCCTGCTGGCATGGAACAATGTATCCTGCTGCTGAGGACCTGTGTATCCAGCTGGCGGGACCTGTGTTTCCGGCTGTTGTGGACCTGTGTATCCTGCTGGCGGGGACCTGTGTATCCTGCTGGCAGGAACATGTCTATCCTGCTGGCTTGGACCTGTGTATCCTGCTGGCAGGAGCTTCTGTATCCTGCTGGCCAGGTCTTGTGTATCATGATGTCGGAGACTTGTATATCCTGCTGGTGGGGACCTGTATATCCTGCTGGCATGGACCTGTGTATCACTCTGGCGGGAACTTGTGTATCCTTCTGGTGGCGACCTTTGTATCCTGCTGGCGGGGACTTGTGTATCCTGCTGGCGGGGACCTGGTGTATCATGCTGGCGGGAACTGGTGTATCATGATAGCGTGTACCCTGTTGGAAGGAGCTGGTGTATCCTGCGGGCTAGGACTTGTGTATCCTGCTGGCGTGGACTTGTGTATAATGCTGGCGGGGACCTGAGTATCCTGCTGGCAGGCACTTGTGTATCGTGCTGGCATGGATCCATATATCCTGCTGCTGTGGACCTGTGTATCCTTCTGGCGGGGACCTGTGTATCCTGCTGGCAGGGAATTGTCTATCCTGCTGGCGTGGACCTGTGTATCCTGCTGGCAGGAGCTTGTGTATCCTGATGGCGGGGACTTGTGTATCATGCTAGTGGGGACTTGCATATCCTGCTGGCGGGGACCTGTGTATCCTGCTGGCAGGGACTTGTGTATCCTGCTGGCGTGGACCTGTGTATCCTGCTGGCATGGACTTGTGTATCCTGTTGGCAGGGACTTGTGTATCATGCTGGCAGGGACCTGTGTATCCGGCTGGAGGGGATCTGTGTATCCTGCTGGCAGGAGCTTGTGTATCCTGCTGGCTGGGACCCATGTATCATGCTGGCGGGGACCTGTGTATCCTGCTGGCAGGAACTTGTGTATCCTGCTGGCAAGAACCTTTGTATTCTGCTGACGTGGACCTGTGTATCCTGCTGGCAGGAGCTTGTGTATCCTGCTGGCAGGAGCTTGTGTATCATGCTGGCGGGGAATTGTGTATCCTGCTGGCGGAGACCTGTGTATCCTGCCGGCGGGGACCTGTGCATCATGCTGGCGGGAACTGTGTATCATGCTGGCGGGAACTTATGTATCCTGCTCGCATGGATCTGTGTATCCTGCTGCTGTGGACACGTGTATCCTGCTGGTGGGGACCTGTGTATCCTGCTGGCAGGAACTTGTCTATCCTGCTGGCGTGGATCTGTGTATCCTGCTGGCAGGAGCTTGTGTATCCTGCTGGCGGGGACTTGTATATCCTCCTGGCGGGGACCTGTGTATCCTGCTGGTGGGGACTTGTGTATCCTGCTGGCGGGGACTTGTGCATCCTGCTGGCGTGGACCTGTGTATCCTGCTGGCGTGGACTTGTGTATCCTGCTGGTGTGGACGTTTGTATCATGCTGGCAGGGACCTGTGTATCCGGCTGCCAGGGACCTGTGTATCATGCTGATGGGGACTTGTGTATAATGCAAGTGAGGACTTATGTTTCACGCTGGCAGGGACTTGTGTATTCTGCTGGCGGGGACCTGTGTATCCTGCTGGCGGGGACCTGTGTATCCTGCTGGCTGGGACTTGTGTATCCTGCTGGCGGGGACCTGTGTATCCTGCTGGCGGGGACCTGTGTATCCTGCTGGCGGGGAACTTGTGTATCCTGCTGGTGGGGAATTTGTGTATCCTGCTGGCAAGAACGTGTGTATTCTGCTGGCGTGGACCTGTGTATCCTGCTGTCAGGAGCTTGTGTATCCTGCTGGCAGGAGCTTTTGTATCATGCTGGCGGGGACTTGTGTATCCTGCTGGCGGGGACTTGTGTATCCTGCTGGCGGGGACCTGTGTATCCTGCTGGCGGGGACCTGTGTATCATGCTGGCGGGAACTGGTGTATCAGGCTGGCGGAAACTTGTGTATCCTGCGGGCGGAAACTTGTGTATCATGCCGGCGAGGACTTGTGTATCATGCTGGCGGGTACCTGTGTATCCTGCTGGCGGGGACCTGTGTATCCTGCTGGTGGGGACCTGTGTATCATGCTGGCAGGGAACTTGTGTATCCTGCTAGCAGGGACCTGTGTATCATGCTGGAGGGAACTTGTGTATCCTGCTGGCGGGGACCTGTGTATCATGCTGGCGGGGACCTGTGTATCCTGCTGGCGGGGACCTGTGTATCATGCTGGCGGGGACCTGTGTATCATGCTGGCGGGAACTTGTGTATCATGCTGGCGGGGACTTGTGTAGCCTGCTGGCGGGTACTTATGTATCCTGCTGGCAGGAGCTTGTGTATAATGCAAGTGGGGACCTGTGTATCCTGCTGGTGGGTGGCGGGAACTTCCGTATCCTGCTGGCGGGGACTTGTGTATCCTGCTGGTGGTGACTTGTGTATCCTGCTGGCGGGGACTTGGGTACCATGCTGGCAGGGAACTTGTGTATCCTGCTGGCGGGGACTTGGTGTATCATGCTGGCGGGAACTGGTGTATCATGATAGCGTGTACCCTGTTGGAAGGAGCTGGTGTATCCTGCGGGCTAGGACTTGTGTATCATGCTGGCGGGGACTTGTGTATTCTGCTGACGGAAACTTGTGTATCCTTTGGGTGGGGACTTGTATATCCTGCTGGTGGAAACTTGTGTATCCTGCTGGCGGGGACCTGTGTATCATGCTGGCGGGAACTTGTGTATCCTGCTGGCAGGGACTTGTGTATTCTGCTGGCGGTTACTTATGTATCCTGCTGGCAGGAGCTTGTGTATAATGCAAGTGGGTACCTGTGTATCCTGCAGCCGGGAACTGGTGTGTCATGCTCGCGGGAACTTGTGTATCCTGCTGGCGGAAACCTGTGTATAATGCTGGCGAGGACTTGTGTATCGTGCTGGCGGGGACCTGTGTATCCTACTGGCTGGGACTTGTGTATCCTGCTGGCTGGGACTTGTGTATCCTGCTGGCGGGGACTTGTGTATCCTGCTGGCGGGGACTTGTGTATCCTGCTGGCGGGGTCTTGTGTATCCTGCTAGCGAAAAATTGTGTATCCTGCTGGCGGGGACCTGTGTATCCTGCTGGCGGGACCTGTGTATCATGCTGGAGGAAACTGGTGTATCATGCTGGCAGGAACTTGTGTATCCTGCTGGCGCAAACTTGTGTATAATGCAAGTGGGTACCTGTGTATCCTGCAGGCGGGAACTGGTGTATCCTGCTGGCGGGAACATGTGTATCCTGCTGGCGGAACCCTGTGTATAATGCTGTTGGGGACCTGTGTATCCTGCTGGCGGGACCTGTGTATCATGCTGGCGAGGACTTGTGTATCATGCTGGCGGGGACTTGTGTATCCTGCTGGCGTGGACCTGTGTATCCTGCTGGCGTGGACCTGAGTATCCTGCTGGCGTGGACCTGTGTATCCTGATGGCGTGGACTTGTGTATCCTGTTGGCAGGGACTTGTGTATAATGCTGGCAGGGACCTGTGTATCCTGCTGGCAGGAGCTTGTGTATCCTGCTGCCTAAGACCTGTGTATCATGCTGGCGGGGACCTGTGTATCGTGCTGGCAGGTACTTGTGTATCCTGCTGGCATGGATCCCTGTGAATCCTGCTGGCGGGGACCGGTGTATCCTGCTGGCAGGAACTTGTCTATCCTGCTGGCATGGACCTGTGTATCCTGCTGGCAGTAGCTTGTGTATACTGCTGGCGGGGACTAGTGTATCATGCTGGCGGGGACTTGTATATCCTGCTGTCGGGGACCTTTGTATCCTGCTGGCAGGGACTTGTGTATCCGGCTGGCGTGGACCTGTGTATCCTGCTGGCGCGGATTGTGTATCATGCTGGCGGGGATTTGTGTATCCTGCTGGCGGAAACTTGTGTATCATGCTGGCGGGAATTTGTGTATCATGCTGGTGGGGACTTGTTTATCCTGCTGGCAGTGACCTGTGTATCCTGTTGGCAGGGACTTGTGTTTCACGCTGGCGGGGACCTGTGTATCCTGCTGGCGGGGACCTGTGTATCCTGCTGGCAAGAACCTGTTTATTCTGCTAGCGTGAACTTGTGCATCCTGCTGGCAGGAGCTTGTATTTCCTGATGGCAGGAGCTTGTGTATCATGCTGGCGGGCACTTGTGTATCATGCTGGCGGGGACCTGTGTATCATGTTGGCGGGAACTGGTGTATCATGCTGGCGGGACCTGTGTATCCTGCTGGCGTGGACATGTGTATCCTGCTGGCAGGAGCTTGTGTATCCTGCTGGCTGAGACTTGTGTATCCTGCTGGCAGGAGCTTGTGTATCCCGCTGGCAGGAACTTGTGTATCCTGCTGGTGTGGACCTGTGTATCCTGCCGCTGTGGACCTGTGTATCCTGCTGGCAGGGACCTGTGTATCCTGCTGGCAGGGACCTGTATATCCCGCTGGCAGGAACTTGTGTATCCTGCTGGCGTGGACCTGTGTATCCTGCCGCTGTGGACCTGTGTATCCTGCTGGTTGGGACTTGTGTATCCTGCTGGCGGGGACTTGTGTATCCTGCTGGCGGGGTCTTGTGTATCCTGCTAGCGAAAAATTGTGTATCCTGCTGGCGGGGACCTGTGTATCCTGCTGGCGGGACCTGTGTATCATGCTGGCGGAAACTGGTGTATCATGCTGGCAGGAACTTGTGTATCCTGCTGGCGCAAACTTGTGTATAATGCAAGTGGGTACCTGTGTATCCTGCAGGCGGGAACTGGTGTATCATGCTGGCGGGAACTTGTGTATCCTGCTGGCGGAACCCTGTGTATAATGCTGGTGGGGACCTGTGTATCCTGCTGGCGGGACCTGTGTATCATGCTGGCGAGGACTTGTGTATCATGCTGTCAGGGACTTGTGTATCCTGCTGGCGTGGACCTGTGTATCCTGCTGGCGTGGACCTGTGTATCCTGCTGGCGTGGACCTGTGTATCCTGCTGGCGTGGACCTGTGTATCCTGTTGGCAGGGACTTGTGTATAATGCTGGCAGGGACCTGTGTATCCTGCTGGCAGGAGCTTGTGTATCCTGCTGCCTAAGACCTATGTATCAGGCTGGCGGGGACCTGTGTATCGTGCTGGCAGGTACTTGTGTATCCTGCTGGCATGGATCCCTGTATCCTGCTGCTGTGGACCTGTGAATCCTGCTGGCGGGGACTGGTGTATCCTGCTGGCAGGAACTTGTCTATACTGCTGGCGTGGACCTGTGTATCCTGCTGGCAGGAGCTTGTGTATACTGCTGGCGGGGACTAGTGTATCATGCTGGCGGGGGCTTGTATATCCTGCTGTCGGGGACCTTTGTATCCTGCTGGCAGGGACTTGTGTATCCGGCTGGCATGGACCTGTGTATCCTGCTGGCGCGGCTTGAGTATCATGCTGGCGGGGATTTGTGTATCCTGCTGGCGGGAACTTGTGTATCATGCTGGCGGGAATTTGTGTATCATGCTGGCGGGGACTTGTTTATCCTGCTGGCAGTGACCTGTGTATCCTGTTGGCAGGGACTTGTGTTTCACGCTGGCGGGGACTTGTGTATCCTGCTGGCGGGGACCTGTGTATCCTGCTGGTGGGGACCTGTGTATCCTGCTGTCAAGAACCTGTGTATTCTGCTAGCGTGGACCTGTGCATCCTGCTGGCAGGAGCTTGTATTTCCTGATGGCAGGAGCTTGTGTATCATGCTGGCGGGCACTTGTGTATCATGCTGGCGGGGACCTGTGTATCATGTTGGCGGGAACTGGTGTATCATGCTGGCGGGACCTGTGTATCCTGCTGGCGTGGATATGTGTATCCTGCTGGCAGGAGCTTGTGTATCCTGCTGGCTGAGACTTGTGTACCCTGCTGGCAGGAGCTTGTGTATCCCGCTGGCAGGAACTTGTGTATCCTGCTGGTGTGGACCTGTGTATCCTGCCGCTGTGGACCTGTGTATCCTGCTGGCAGGGACCTGTGTATCCTGCTGGCAGGAGCTTGTGTATCCCGCTGGCAGGAACTTGTGTATCCTGCTGGCGTGGACCTGTGTATCCTGCCGCTGTGAACCTGTGTATCCTGTTGGCAGGGACTTGTTTATGCTGCTGGCGTGGACTTCTGTATCATGCTGGCGGAGATCTGTGTATCCTGCTGGCAGGAGCTTGTGTATCCCGCTGGCAGGAACTCGTGTATCCTGCTGGCGTGGACCTGTGTATCCTGCCACTGTGGACCTGTGTATCCTGCTGGCAGGGACCTGTGTATCCTGCTGGCAGGAACTTGTGTATCCTGCTGGCGTGGGCCTTTGTATCCTGCTGGCATGGACTTGTGTATCCTGTTGGCAGGGACTTGTGTATCATGCTGGCAGGGACCTGTGTATCCGGCTGGAGGGGATCTGTGTATCCTGCTGGCAGGAGCTTGTGTATCCTGCTGGCTGGGACCCGTGTATCATGCTGGCGGGGACCTGTGTATCCTGCTGGCAAGAACCTTTGTATTCTGCTGACGTGGACCTGTGTATCCTGCTGGCAGGAGCTTGTGTATCCTGCTGGCAGGAGCTTGTGTATCATGCTGGCGGGGAATTGTGTATCCTGCTGGCGGAGACCTGTGTATACTGCCGGCGGGGACCTGTGTATCATGCTGGCGCGAACTGTGTATCATGCTGGCGGGAACTTATGTATCCTGCTCGCATGGATCTGTGTATCCTGCTGCTGTGGACCTGTGTATCCTGCTGGTGGGGACCTGTGTATCCTGCTGGCAGGAACTTGTCTATCCTGCTGGCGTGGATCTGTCTATCCTGCTGGCAGGAGCTTGTGTATCCTCCTGGCGGGGACTTGTATATACTCCTGGTGGGGACCTGTGTATCCTGCTGACGGGGACTTGTGTATCCTGCTGGCGGGGACTTGTGTATCCTGCTGGCGTGGACCTGTGTATCCTGCTGGCGTGGACTTGTGTATCCTGCTGGTGTGGACTTTTGTATCATGCTGGCAAGGACCTGTGTATCCGGCTGCCAGGGACCTGTGGATCATGCTGATGGGGACTTGTGTATAATGCAAGTGAGGACTTATGTTTCACGCTGGCAGGGACTTGTGTATCCTGCTGCAGGGACCTGTGTATCCTGCTGGCGGGGACCTGTGTATCCTGCTGGCTGGGACTTGTGTATCCTGCTGGCGGGGACCTGTGTATCCTGCTGTCAGGAGCTTGTGTATCCTGCTGGCAGGAGCTTTTGTATCATGCTGGCGGGGACTTGTGTATCCTGCTGGCGGGGACCTGTGTATCCTGCTGGCGGGGACCTGTGTATCATGCTGGCGGGAACTGGTGTATCAAGCTGGCTGGAACTTGTGTATCCTGCTGGCGGAAACGTGTGTATCCTGCGGGCGGAAACTTGTGTATCATGCCGGCGAGGACTTGTGTATCATGCTGGCGGGTACCTGTGTATCCTGCTGGCGGGGACCTGTGTATCCTGCTGGTGGGGACCTGTGTATCCTGCTGACGTGGGCCTTTGTATCCTGCTGGCAGCAGCTTGTGTATCCTGCTGGCGGGGACTTGTGTATCATGCTAGCGGGGACTTGTGTATCCTGCTGGCGTGGGTCTTTGTATCCTGCTGGCAGGAGCTTGTGTATGATGCTGGCGGGGACTTGTGTATCCTGCTGGTGGGGACCTGTGTATCATGCTGGCGGGAATTTGTGTATCATGCTGGCAGGAGCTTGTATATCCTGCTGGCAGGAGATTGTGTATCATGCTGGCGGGCACTTGTGTATCATGCTGGCAGGGACCTGTGTATCCTGCTGGCAGGGACCTGTGTATCATGCTGGCAGGAACTTGTGTATCCTGCTGGCGTGGACCTGTGTATCCTGCCGCTGTGGACCTGTGTATCCTGCTGGCAGGGACCTGTGTATCCTGCTGGCAGGAACGTGTGTATCCTGCTGGCGTGGGCCTTTGTATCCTGCTGGCATGGACCTGTGTATCCTGTTGGCAGGGACCTGTGTATCCTGCTGGCGTGGACATGTGTATCCTGCTGGCAGGAGCTTGTGTATCCTGCTGGCTGAGACTTGTGTATCCTGCTGGCAGGAGCTTGTGTATCCCGCTGGCAGGAACTTGTGTATCCTGCTGGTGTGGACCTGTGTATCCTGCCGCTGTGGACCTGTGTATCCTGCTGGCGGAGATCTGTGTATCCTGCTGGCAGGAGGTTGTGTATCCCGCTGGCAGGAACTTGTGTATCCTGCTGGCGTGGACCTGTGTATCCTGCTGCTGTGGACCTGTGTATCCTGCTGGTAGGGACCTGTGTATCCTGCTGGCAGGAACTTGTGTATCCTTCTGGCGTGGGCCTTTGTATCCTGCTGGCAGGAGCTTGTGTATCCTGCTGGCGGGGACTTGTGTATCATGCTGGTGGGGACTTGTGTATCCTACTGGCAGGAACTTGTGTATCCTGCTGGCGTGGGTCTTTGTATCCTGCTGGCAGGAGCCTGTGCATCCTGCTGGCGGGGACTTGTGTATCATGCTGACGGGGACTTGTGTATCCTGCTGGTGGGGACCTGCATGTCCTGGTGGCGGGGACCTGCATGTCCTGCTGGCGGGAATTTGTGTATCCTGCTGGCAGGAGCTTGTTTATCCTGCTGGCAGGAGCTTGTGTATCATGCTGGAGGGCACATGTGTATCATGCTGGCGGGGACCTGTGTATCCTGCTGGCAGGGACCTGTGTATAATGCTGGCAGGAACTGGTGTATCATGCTGGCTGGGACTTGTGTATCCTGCTGGCGGAAATTTGTGTATCCTTCGGGTGGCGACTTGTATATCCTGCTGGTGGAAACTTGTGTATCCTGCTGGCGGGGAAATGTGTATCATGCTGGCGGGAACTTGTGTATCCTGCTGGCAGGGACTTGTGTATTCTGCTGGCGGGTACTTATGTATCCTGCTGGCAGGAGCTTGTGTATAATGCAAGTGGGTACCTGTGTATCCTGCAGGCGGGAACTGGTGTATCATGCTGGCGGGAACTTGTGTATCCTGCTGGCGGAAACCTGTGTATAATGCTGGCGAGGACTTATGTATCGTGCTGGTGGGGACCTGTGTATCATGCTGGCGGGCACTTGTGTATCCTGCGGGCGAAAACTTGTGTATCATGTTTGCGGGGACCTGTGTATCATGCTGGCGAGACCTGTGTATCCTGCTGGCGGGAACTGGTGTATCCTGCTGGCAGGAGCTTGTGTATCCTGCTGGCGCAAACTTGTGTATCATGCTGGCGAGGACTTGTGTATCATGCTGTCAGGGACTTGTGTATCCTGCTGGCGTGGACTCGTGTATCCTACTGGCGTGGACTTGTGTATCCTGTTGGCAGGGACTTGTGTATCATGCTGGCAGGGACCTGTGTATCCTGCTGGCTGGGACCTGTGTATCATGCTGGCGGGGACCTGTATCCTGCTGGCAGGTACTTGTGTATCCTGCTGGCATGGATCCATGTATCCTGCTGCTGTGGACCTGTGAATCCTGCTGGCGGGGACCGGTGTATCCTGCTGGCAGGAACTTGTCTATCCTGCTGGCGTGGGTCTTTGTATCCTGCTGGCGAGGACTTGTGTATCGTGCTGGCGGGGACCTGTGTATCCTGCTGGCTGGTACTTGTGTATCCTGCTGGCTGGGACTTGTGTATCCTGCTGGCGGAAACTTGTGTATCCTGCTGCTGTGGACCTGTCTATCCTGCTGGCAGGGACCTGTGTATCCTGCTGGCAGGAACCTGTGTATCCTGTTGGCATGGGCCTTTGTATCCTGCTGGCAGGAGCCTGTGTATCCTGCTGCCGGGGACTTGTGTATCATGCTGGCGGGGACTTGTGTATCCCGCTGGCGGTGACCTGTATGTCCTGCTGGCAGGAACTTGTGTATGCTGTTGGTAGGGACTTCTGTATCCTGCTGGCGGGAACCTGTGTACCCTGCTGGCAGGAACTTGTGTATCCTGCTGGCACAAACTTGTGTATCATGCTGACGAGGACTTGTGTATCATGCTGTCAAGGGCTTGTGTATCCTGCTGGCTTGGACCTGTGTATCCTGCTGGCGTGGACTCGTGTATCCTGCTGGCGTGGACTCATGTATCCTGCTGGCGTGGACTCGTGTATCCTGTTGGCAGGGACTTGTGTATCATGCTGGCAGGGACCTGTGTATCCTGCTGGCAGGAGCTTGTGGATCCTGCCTGCTGGGACCTGTGTATCCTGCTGGCAGGTACTTGTGTATCCTGCTGGTATGGATCCGTGTATGCTGCTGCTGTGGACCTGTGAATCCTGCTGGCGGGGACCGGTGTATCCTGCTGGCAGGAACTTGTCTATCCTGCTGGTGTGGGTCTTTGTATCCTGCTGGTGAGGACGTGTGTATCATGCTGGCGGGGACCTGTGTATCCTGCTGGCGGGGACCTGTGCATCCTGCTGGCTGGGACTTGTGTATCCTGCTGGCGGAAAGTTGTGTATCCTGCTGCTGTGGACCTGTGTATCCTGCTGGCAGGGACCTGTGTATCCTGCTGGCGTGGGCCTTTGTATCCTGCTGTCAGGAGCCTGTGTATCCTGCTGGCGGGGACTTGTGTATCATGCTGGCAGGGACTTGTGTATCCCCGTGCCGGTGACCTGTATGTCCTGCTGGCGGGAACTTGTGTATCCTGCTGGAGGGAACGTGTGTACCCAGCCGGCATGGACCTGGGTATCCTGCTGGAATGGACTTGTGTATCCTGTTGGCAGGGACTTGGGTATCATGCTAGCGGGGACCTGTGTATCCTGCTGGCAGGGACCTGTGTATCCGGCTGGCGTGGGCCTTTGTATCCTGCTGTCAGGAGCCTATGTATCCTGCTGGCGGTGACTTGTGTTTCATGCTGGCAGGGACTTGTGTATCCCTGTGCCGGTGACCTGTATGTCCTGCTGACAGGGACTTGGGTATAATGCATGCAGGGACTTGTGTTTCATGCTGGCGGGGACTTGTGTATCCTGCTGGCGGGGACCTTTGTATCCTGCTGGCGGGGACCTGTGTATCCTGCTGGCTGGGACCTGTGTATCAAGCTGGTGGGGACCTGTGTATCCTGCTGGCGGGAACTTGTGTATCCTGCTGGCAAGAACCTGTGTATCCTGCTGGCAGGGACTTGTATACCATGCTGGCGGGGACTTGGGTATCATGCTGGCGGGGACTTGTGTATCCGGCTGGAGGGGACCTGGTGTATCATGCTGGCGGGACCTGTGTATCCTGCTGGCAAGGACCTGTGTATCCTGCTGGTAGGAGCTTGTATATCCTGCTGGCAGGAACTTGTGTATCCTGCTGGCAAGAACCTGTGTATCCTGCTGGCAGGGACTTGTATACCATGCTGGCGGGGACTTGGGTATCATGCTGGCGTGGACCTCTGTATCGTGCTGGTTGCTGGTGGCGACCTGTGTATCCTGCTGGCAGGGACCTGTGTATCCTGCTGGCGTGGGCCTTTGTATCCTGCTGTCAGGAGCCTGTGTATCCTGCTGGCGGGGACTTGTGTATCATGCTGGCAGGGACTTGTGTATCCCCGTGCCGGTGACCTGTATGTCCTGCTGGCGGGAACTTGTGTATCCTGCTGGAGGGAACCTGTGTACCCTGCTGGCATGGACCTGTGTATCCTGCTGGAATGGACTTGTGTATCCTGTTGGCAGGGACTTGGGTATCATGCTAGCGGGGACCTGTGTATCCTGCTGGCAGGGACCTGTGTATCCGGCTGGCGAGGACTTGTGTATCCTGCTGACAGGGACTTGGGTATAATGCATGCAGGGACTTGTGTTTCATGCTGGCGGGGACTTGTGTATCCTGCTGGCGGGGACCTTTGTATCCTGCTGGCGGGGACCTGTGTATCCTGCTGGCTGGGACCTGTGTATCAAGCTGGTGGGGACCTGTGTATCCTGCTGGCGGGAACTTGTGTATCCTGCTGGCAAGAACCTGTGTATCCTGCTGGCAGGGACTTGTATACCATGCTGGCGGGGACTTGGGTATCATGCTGGCGGGGACTTGTGTATCCGGCTGGAGGGGACCTGGTGTATCATGCTGGCGGGACCTGTGTATCCTGCTGGCAAGGACCTGTGTATCCTGCTGGTAGGAGCTTGTATATCCTGCTGGCAGGAACTTGTGTATCCTGCTGGCAAGAACCTGTGTATCCTGCTGGCAGGGACTTGTATACCATGCTGGCGGGGACTTGGGTATCATGCTGGCGTGGACCTCTGTATCGTGCTGGTTGCTGGTGGCGACCTGTGTATCATGCTGGCGGGGACTTGTGTATCCGGCTGGAGGGGACCTGGTGTATCATGCTGGCGGGACCTGTGTATCCTGCTGGCGAGGACCTGTGTATCCTGCTGGTAGGAGCTTGTATATCCTGCTGGCTGGGACTTGTGTATCCTGCTGGCAGGAGCTTGTGTATCCTGCTGACTGGGAATTGTGTATCCTGCTGGCTGGAGCTTGTGTATCCTGCTGGCTGGGACTTGTTTATGCTGCTGGCGTGGACTTCTGTATCATGCTGGCAGAGACCTGTGTATCCTGCTGGCAGGAAATTGTGTATCCCGCTGGCAGGAACCTGTGTATCCTGCTGGCGTGGACCTCTGTATCCTGCTGCTGTGGACCTGTGCATCCTGCTGGCAGGGAATGTGTATCCTGCTGGCAGGAACTTGTGTATCCTGCTGGCATGGGCCTTTGTATCCTGCTGGAAGGAGCTTGTGTATCATGCTGGCGGGGACTTGTGTATCATGCTAGGGGGGACCTGTGTATCCTGCTGGCAGGGACCTGTGTATCCGGCTGGCGAGGACTTGTGTATCCTGCTGACGGGGACTTGGGTATAATGTAAGCAGGGACTTGTGTTTCACGCTGGCGGGGACTTGTGTATCCTGCTGGTGGGGACCTTTGTTTCCTGCTGGCGGGGACCTGTGTATCCTGCTGGCAGGAGCTTGTGTATCCTGCTGGCTGGGACCTGTGTATCATGCTGGTGGGGACCTGTGTATCCTGCTGGCAGGACTTTGTGTATCCTGCTGGCAAGAACCTGTGGTATTCTGCTGGCTTGGACCTGTGTATCCTGCTGGTAGGAGATTGTATATCGTTCTGGCAGGAGCTTGTGAATCATGCTGGCGGGCACTTGTGTATCATGCTGGCAGGGACCTGTGTATCCTGCTGGCGGGGACCTGTGTATCATGCTGGCAGGAACTGGTGTATCATGCTGGTGGAAACTTGTGTATCCTGCTGGCGGGGACTTGTGTATCCTGCTGGTGGAAACTTGTGTATCCTGCTGGAGGGGACCTGTGTATCTTGCTGGCGGGAACCTGTGTATCCTGCTGGAAGGGATGTGTGTATTCTGCTGGCGGGTACTTATGTATCCTGCTGGCAGGAGCTTGTGTATAATGCAAGTGGGTACCTGTGTATCCTGCAGGCGGGAACTGGGGTATCCTGCTGGCGGAAACTTGTGTATCATGCTGGCCAGGACTTGTGTATCATGCTGGTGGGGACCTGTGTATCCTTCTGGCAGGGACTTGTGTATTCTGCTGGCGGAAACTGGTGTATCCTGCTGGCGGGGACTTGTGTATCATGCTGGCGAGACCTGTGTATCCTGCTGGCGGGAACTGGTGTATCCTGCTGGCAGGAGCTTGTGTATCCTGCTGGCGCAAACTTGTGTATCATGCTGGCGAGGACTTGTGTATCATGCTGTCAGGACTTGTGTATCCTGCCTGCGTGGACCTGTGTATCCTGCTGGCGTGGACTCGTGTATCCTGCTGGCGTGGACTTGTGTATCCAGTTGGCAGGGACTTGTGTATCATGCTGGCAGGGACCTGTGTATCCTGCTGGCTGGGACCTGTGTATCATGCTGGCGGGGACCTGTGTATCCTGCTGGCAGGTACTTGTGTATCCTGCTGGCATGGATCCATGTATCCTGCTGCTGTGGACCTGTGAATCCTGCTGGCGGGGACCGGTGTATCCTGCTGGCAGGAACTTGTCTATCCTGCTGGCGTGGGTCTTTGTATCCTGCTGGCGAGGACTTGTGTATCGTGCTGGCGGGGACCTGTGTATCCTGCTGGCTGGGACTTGTGTATCCTGCTGGCGGAAACTTGTGTGTCCTGCTGCTGTGGACCTGTGTATCCTGCTGGCAGGGACCTGTGTATCCTGATGTCAGGAACCTGTGTATCCTGTTGGCATGGGCCTTTCTATCCTGCTGGTAGGAGCCTGTGTATCCTGCTGCCGGGGACTTGTGTATCATGCTGGCAGGGACTTGTGTATCCCGCTGGCGGTGACCTGTATGTCCTGCTGGCAGGAACTTGTGTATGCTGTTGGTAGGGACTTCTGTATCCTGCTGGCGGGAACCTGTGTACCCTGCTGGCAGGAACTTGTGTATCCTGCTGGCACAAACTTGTGTATCATGCTGACGAGGACTTGTGTATCATGCTGTCAGGGGCTTGTGTATCCTGCTGGCGTGGACCTGTGTATCCTGCTGGCGTGGACTCGTGTATCCTGCTGGCGTGGACTCATGTATCCTGCTGGCATGGACTCGTGTATCCTGTTGGCAGGGACTTGTGTATCATGCTGGCAGGGACCTGTGTATCCTGCTGGCAGGAGCTTGTGTATCCTGCCTGCTGGGACCTGTGTATCCTGCTGGCAGGTACTTGTGTATCCTGCTGGTATGGATCCATGTATGCTGCTGCTGTGGACCTGAATCCTGCTGGCGGGGACCGGTGTATCCTGCTGGCAGGAACTTGTCTATCCTGCTGGTGTGGGTCTTTGTATCCTGCTGGTGAGGACTTGTGTATCATGCTGGCGGGGACCTGTGTATCCTGCTGGCGGGGACCTGTGCATCCTGCTGGCTGGGACTTGTGTATCCTGCTGGCAGAAAGTTGTGTATCCTGCTGCTTTGGACCTGTGTATCCTGCTGGCAGGGACCTGTGTATCCTGCTGGCAGGAACCTGTGTATCCTGCTGGCATGGGCCTTTGTATCCTGCTGTCAGGAGCCTGTGTATCCTGCTGGCGGGGACTTGTGTATCATGCTGGCAGGGACTTGTGTATCCCCGTGCCGGTGACCTGTATGTCCTGCTGGTGGGAACTTGTGTTTCCTGCTGGAGGGAACCTGTGTACCCTGCTGGCATGGACCTGTGTATCCTGCTGGAATGGACTTGTGTATCCTGTTGGCAGGGACTTGGGTATCATGCTAGCGGGGACCTGTCTATCCTGCTGGCAGGGACCTGTGTATCCGGCTGGCGAGGACTTGTGTATCCTGCTGACAGGGACTTGGGTATAATGCATGCAGGGACTTGTGTTTCATGCTGGCGGGGACTTTTGTATCCTGCTGGCGGGGACCCTTGTATCCTGCTGGCGGGGACCTGTGTATCCTGCTGGCTGGGACCTGTGTATCAAGCTGGTGGGGACCTGTGTATCCTGCTGGCAGGAACTTGTGTATCCTGCTGGCAAGAACCTGTTTATCCTGCTGGCAGGGACTTGTATACCATGCTGGCGGGGACTTGGGTATCATGCTGGCGGGGACTTGTGTATCCGGCTGGAGGGGACCTGGTGTATCATGCTGGCGGGACCTGTGTATCCTGCTTGCGAGGACCTGTGTATCCTGCTGGTAGGAGCTTGTATATCCTGCTGGCAGGAACTTGTGTATCCTGCTGGCAAGAACCTGTGTATCCTGCTGGCAGGGACTTGTATACCATGCTGGCGGGGACTTGGGTATCATGCTGGCGTGGACCTCTGTATCGTCCTGGTTGCTGGTGGCGACCTGTGTATCATGCTGGCGGGGACTTGTGTATCCGGCTGGAGGGGACCTGGTGTATCATGCTGGCGGGACCTGTGTATCCTGCTGGCGAGGACCTGTGTATCCTGCTGGTAGGAGCTTGTATATCCTGCTGGCTGGGACTTGTGTATCCTGCTGGCAGGAGCTTGTGTATCCTGCTGACTGGGAATTGTGTATCCTGCTGGCTGGAGCTTGTGTATCCTGCTGGCTGGGACTTGTTTATGATGCTGGCGTGGACTTCTGTATCATGCTGGCAGAGACCTGTGTATCCTGCTGGCAGGAAATTGTGTATCCCGCTGGCAGGAACCTGTGTATCCTGCTGGCGTGGACCTCTGTATCCTGCTGCTGTGGACCTGTGCATCCTGCTGGCAGGGAATGTGTATCCTGCTGGCAGGAACTTGTGTATCCTGCTGGCGTGGGCCTTTGTATCCTGCTGGAAGGAGCTTGTGTATCATGCTGGCGGGGACTTGTGTATCATGCTAGCGGGGACCTGTGTATCCGGCTGGCGAGGACTTGTGTATCCTGCTGACGGGGACTTGGGTATAATGTAAGCAGGGACTTGTGTTTCACGCTGGCGGGGACTTGTGTATCCTGCTGGTGGGGACCTTTGTGTCCTGCTGGCAGGGACCTGTGTATCCTGCTGGCAGGAGCTTGTGTATCCTGCTGGCTGGGACCTGTGTATCATGCTGGTGGGGACCTGTGTATCCTGCTGGCAGGACTTTGTGTATCCTGCTGGCAAGAACCTGTGGTATTCTGCTGGCGTGGACCTGTGTATCCTGCTGGTAGGAGATTGTATATCGTGCTGGCAGGAGCTTGTGAATCATGCTGGCGGGCACTTGTGTATCATGCTGGTATGGATCCGTGTATGCTGCTGCTGTGGACCTGTGAATCCTGCTGGCGGGGACCGGTGTATCCTGCTGGCAGGAACTTGTCTACCCTGCTGGTGTGGGTCTTTGTATCCTGCTGGTGAGGACTTGCGTATCGTGCTGGCGGGGACCTGTGTATCCTGCTGCTGTGGACCTGTGTATCCTGCTGGCAGGGACCTGTGTATCCTGCTGGCAGGGACCTGTGTATCCTGCTGGCAGGAACCTGTGTATCCTGCTGGCGTGGGCCTTTGTATCCTGCTGTCAGGAGCCTATGTATCCTGCTGGCGGTGACTTGTGTTTCATGCTGGCAGGGACTTGTGTATCCCTGTGCCGGTGACCTGTATGTCCTGCTGGCGGGAACTTGTGTATCCTGCTGGAGGGAACCTGTGTACCCTGCTGGCATGGACCTGTGTATCCTGCTGGAATGGACTTGTGTATCCTGTTGGCAGGGACTTGGGTACCATGCTGGCGGGGACTTGGGTATCATGCTGGCGGGGACTTGTGTATCCGGCTGGAGGGGACCTGGTGTATCATGCTGGCAGGACCTGTGTATCCTGCTGGCGAGGACCTGTGTATCCTGCTGGTAGAAGCTTGTATATCCTGCTGGCAGGAACTTGTGTATCCTGCTGGCAAGAACCTGTGTATCCTGCTGGCAAGAACCTGTGTATCCTGCTGGCAGGGACTTGTATACCATGCTGGCGGGGACTTGGGTATCATGCTGGCGTGGACCTCTGTATCGTGCTGGTTGCTGGTGGCGACCTGTGTATCATGCTGGCGGGGACTTGAGTATCCTGCTGGCAGGAACTTGTGTATCCTGCTGGCATTGAACCATGTATCCTGCTGCTGAGGACCTGTGTATCCTGCTGGCGGGACCTGTGTTTCCGGCTGTTGTGGACCTGTGTATCCTGCTGGCGGGGACCTGTGTATCCTGCTGGCAGGAACATGTCTATCCTGCTGGCTTGGACCTGTGTATCCTGCTGGCAGGAGCTTGTGTATCCTGCTGGCCAGGTCTTGTGTATCATGATGTCGGAGACTTGTATATCCTGCCGGCGGGGACCTGTGTATCATGCTGGCGGGAACTGTGTATCATGCTGGCGGGAACTTATGTATCCTGCTCGCATGGATCTGTGTATCCTGCTGCTGTGGACCTGTGTATCCTGCTGGTGGGGACCTGTGTATCCTGCTGGCAGGAACTTGTCTATCCTGCTGGCGTGGATCTGTATGTCCTGCTGGCGGGAACTTGTGTATCCTGCTGGAGGGAACCTGTGTACCCTGCTGGCATGGACCTGTGTATCCTGCTGGAATGGACTTGTGTATCCTGTTGGCAGGGACTTGGGTACCATGCTGGCGGGGACTTGGGTATCATGCTGGCGGGGACTTGTGTATCCGGCTGGAGGGGACCTGGTGTATCATGCTGGCAGGACCTGTGTATCCTGCTGGTGAGGACCTGTGTATCCTGCTGGTAGGAGCTTGTATATCCTGCTGGCAGGAACTTGTGTATCCTGCTGGCAAGAACCTGTGTATCCTGCTGGCAGGGACTTGTATACCATGCTGGCGGGGACTTGGGTATCATGCTGGCGTGGACCTCTGTATCGTGCTGGTTGCTGGTGGCGACCTGTGTATCATGCTGGCGGGGACTTGAGTATCCTGCTGGCAGGAACTTGTGTATCCTGCTGGCATGGAACCATGTATCCTGCTGCTGAGGACCTGTGTATCCTGCTGGCGGGACCTGTGTTTCCGGCTGTTGTGGACCTGTGTATCCTGCTGGCGGGGACCTGTGTATCCTGCTGGCAGGAACATGTCTATCCTGCTGGCTTGGACCTGTGTATCCTGCTGGCAGGAGCTTCTGTATCCTGCTGGCCAGGTCTTGTGTATCATGATGTCGGAGACTTGTATATCCTGCTGGTGGGGACCTGTATATCCTGCTGGCATGGACCTGTGTATCACTCTGGCGGGAACTTGTGTATCCTTCTGGTGGCGACCTTTGTATCCTGCTGGCGGGGACTTGTGTATCCTGCTGGCGGGGACCTGGTGTATCATGCTGGCGGGAACTGGTGTATCATGATAGCGTGTACCCTGTTGGAAGGAGCTGGTGTATCCTGTGGGCTAGGACTTGTGTATCCTGCTGGCGTGGACTTGTGTATAATGCTGGCGGGGACCTGAGTATCCTGCTGGCAGGCACTTGTGTATCGTGCTGGCATGGATCCATATATCCTGCTGCTGTGGACCTGTGTATCCTTCTGGCGGGGACCTGTGTATCCTGCTGGCAGGGAATTGTCTATCCTGCTGGCGTGGACCTGTGTATCCTGCTGGCAGGAGCTTGTGTATCCTGATGGCGGGGACTTGTGTATCATGCTAGTGGGGACTTGCATATCCTGCTGGCGGGGACCTGTGTATCCTGCTGGCAGGGACTTGTGTATCCTGCTGGCGTGGACCTGTGTATCCTGCTGGCATGGACTTGTGTATCCTGTTGGCAGGGACTTGTGTATCATGCTGGCAGGGACCTGTGTATCCGGCTGGAGGGGATCTGTGTATCCTGCTGGCAGGAGCTTGTGTATCCTGCTGGCTGGGACCCATGTATCATGCTGGCGGGGACCTGTGTATCCTGCTGGCAGGAACTTGTGTATCCTGCTGGCAAGAACCTTTGTATTCTGCTGACGTGGACCTGTGTATCCTGCTGGCAGGAGCTTGTGTATCCTGCTGGCAGGAGCTTGTGTATCATGCTGGCGGGGAATTGTGTATCCTGCTGGCGGAGACCTGTGTATCCTGCCGGCGGGGACCTGTGCATCATGCTGGCGGGAACTGTGTATCATGCTGGCGGGAACTTATGTATCCTGCTCGCATGGATCTGTGTATCCTGCTGCTGTGGACCTGTGTATCCTGCTGGTGGGGACCTGTGTATCCTGCTGGCAGGAACTTGTCTATCCTGCTGGCGTGGATCTGTGTATCCTGCTGGCAGGAGCTTGTGTATCCTGCTGGCGGGGACTTGTATATCCTCCTGGCGGGGACCTGTGTATCCTGCTGGTGGGGACTTGTGTATCCTGCTGGCGGGGACTTGTGCATCCTGCTGGCGTGGACCTGTGTATCCTGCTGGCGTGGACTTGTGTATCCTGCTGGTGTGGACGTTTGTATCATGCTGGCAGGGACCTGTGTATCCGGCTGCCAGGGACCTGTGTATCATGCTGATGGGGACTTGTGTATAATGCAAGTGAGGACTTATGTTTCACGCTGGCAGGGACTTGTGTATCCTGCTGGCGGGGACCTGTGTATCCTGCTGGCGGGGACCTGTGTATCCTGCTGGCTGGGACTTGTGTATCCTGCTGGCGGGGACCTGTGTATCCTGCTGGCGGGGAACTTGTGTATCCTGCTGGTGGGGAATTTGTGTATCCTGCTGGCAAGAACGTGTGTATTCTGCTGGCGTGGACCTGTGTATCCTGCTGTCAGGAGCTTGTGTATCCTGCTGGCAGGAGCTTTTGTATCATGCTGGCGGGGACTTGTGTATCCTGCTGGCGGGGACTTGTGTATCCTGCTGGCGGGGACATGTGTATCCTGCTGGCGGGGACCTGTGTATCATGCTGGCGGGAACTGGTGTATCAGGCTGGCGGAAACTTGTGTACCCTGCGGGCGGAAACTTGTGTATCATGCCGGCGAGGACTTGTGTATCCTGCTGGCGGGTACCTGTGTATCCTGCTGGCGGGGACCTGTGTATCCTGCTGGTGGGGACCTGTGTATCATGCTGGCAGGGAACTTGTGTATCCTGCTAGCAGGGACCTGTGTATCATGCTGGAGGGAACTTGTGTATCCTGCTGGCGGGGACCTGTGTATCATGCTGGCGGGGACCTGTGTATCCTGCTGGCGGGGACCTGTGTATCATGCTGGCGGGGACCTGTGTATCATGCTGGCGGGAACTTGTGTATCATGCTGGCGGGGACTTGTGTAGCCTGCTGGCGGGTACTTATGTATCCTGCTGGCAGGAGCTTGTGTATAATGCAAGTGGGGACCTGTGTATCCTGCTGGTGGGTGGCGGGAATTTCCGTATCCTGCTGGCGGGGACTTGTGTATCCTGCTGGTGGTGACTTGTGTATCCTGCTGGCGGGGACTTGGGTACCATGCTGGCAGGGAACTTGTGTATCCTGCTGGCGGGGACTTGGTGTATCATGCTGGCGGGAACTGGTGTATCATGATAGCGTGTACCCTGTTGGAAGGAGCTGGTGTATCCTGCGGGCTAGGACTTGTGTATCATGCTGGCGGGGACTTGTGTATTCTGCTGACGGAAACTTGTGTATCCTTTGGGTGGGGACTTGTATATCCTGCTGGTGGAAACTTGTGTATCCTGCTGGCGGGGACCTGTGTATCATGCTGGCGGGAACTTGTGTATCCTGCTGGCAGGGACTTGTGTATTCTGCTGGCGGGTACTTAGGTATCCTGCTGGCAGGAGCTTGTGTATAATGCAAGTGGGTACCTGTGTATCCTGCAGCCGGGAACTGGTGTGTCATGCTCGCGGGAACTTGTGTATCCTGCTGGCGGAAACCTGTGTATAATGCTGGCGAGGACTTGTGTATCGTGCTGGCGGGGACCTGTGTATCCTACTGGCTGGGACTTGTGTATCCTGCTGGCTGGGACTTGTGTATCCTGCTGGCGGGGACTTGTGTATCCTGCTGGCGGTGACTTGTGTATCCTGCTGGCGGGGTCTTGTGTATCCTGCTAGCGAAAAATTGTGTATCCTGCTGGCGGGGACCTGTGTATCCTGCTGGCGGGACCTGTGTATCATGCTGGAGGAAACTGGTGTATCATGCTGGCAGGAACTTGTGTATCGTGCTGGCGCAAACTTGTGTATAATGCAAGTGGGTACCTGTGTATCCTGCAGGCGGGAACTGGTGTATCCTGCTGGCGGGAACTTGTGTATCCTGCTGGCGGAACCCTGTGTATAATGCTGTTGGGGACCTGTGTATCCTGCTGGCGGGACCTGTGTATCATGCTGGCGAGGACTTGTGTATCATGCTGTCAGGGACTTGTGTATCCTGCTGGCGTGGACCTGTGTATCCTGCTGGCGTGGACCTGAGTATCCTGCTGGCGTGGACCTGTGTATCCTGATGGCGTGGACTTGTGTATCCTGTTGGCAGGGACTTGTGTATAATGCTGGCAGGGACCTGTGTATCCTGCTGGCAGGAGCTTGTGTATCCTGCTGCCTAAGACCTGTGTATCATGCTGGCGGGGACCTGTGTATCGTGCTGGCAGGTACTTGTGTATCCTGCTGGCATGGATCCCTGTGAATCCTGCTGGCGGGGACCGGTGTATCCTGCTGGCAGGAACTTGTCTATCCTGCTGGCATGGACCTGTGTATCCTGCTGGCAGTAGCTTGTGTATACTGCTGGCGGGGACTAGTGTATCATGCTGGCGGGGACTTGTATATCCTGCTGTCGGGGACCTTTGTATCCTGCTGGCAGGGACTTGTGTATCCGGCTGGCGTGGACCTGTGTATCCTGCTGGCGCGGATTGTGTATCATGCTGGCGGGGATTTGTGTATCCTGCTGGCGGAAACTTGTGTATCATGCTGGCGGGAATTTGTGCATCATGCTGGTGGGGACTTGTTTATCCTGCTGGCAGTGACCTGTGTATCCTGTTGGCAGGGACTTGTGTTTCACGCTGGCGGGGTCTTGTGTATCTGCTGGTGGGGACCTGTGTATCCTGCTGGCGGCGTCCTGTGTATCCTGCTGGCAAGAACCTGTGTATTCTGCTAGCGTGAACTTGTGCATCCTGCTGGCAGGAGCTTGTATTTCCTGATGGCAGGAGCTTGTGTATCATGCTGGCGGGCACTTGTGTATCATGCTGGCGGGGACCTGTGTATCATGTTGGCGGGAACTGGTGTATCATGCTGGCGGGACCTGTGTATCCTGCTGGCGTGGACATGTGTATCCTGCTGGCAGGAGCTTGTGTATCCTGCTGGCTGAGACTTGTGTATCCTGCTGGCAGGAGCTTGTGTATCCCGCTGGCAGGAACTTGTGTATCCTGCTGGTGTGGACCTGTGTATCCTGCCGCTGTGGACCAGTGTATCCTGCTGGCAGGGACCTGTGTATCCTGCTGGCAGGGACCTGTATATCCCGCTGGCAGGAACTTGTGTATCCTGCTGGCGTGGACCTGTGTATCCTGCCGCTGTGGACCTGTGTATCCTGCTGGTTGGGACTTGTGTATCCTGCTAGCGGGGACTTGTGTATCCTGCTGGCGGGGTCTTGTGTATCCTGCTAGCGAAAAATTGTGTATCCTGCTGGCGGGGACCTGTGTATCCTGCTGGCGGGACCTGTGTATCATGCTGGCGGAAACTGGTGTATCATGCTGGCAGGAACTTGTGTATCCTGCTGGCGCAAACTTGTGTATAATGCAAGTGGGTACCTCTGTATCCTGCAGGCGGGAACTGGTGTATCATGCTGGCGGGAACTTGTGTATCCTGCTGGCGGAACCCTGTGTATAATGCTGGTGGGGACCTGTGTATCCTGCTGGCGGGACCTGTGTATCATGCTGGCGAGGACTTGTGTATCATGCTGTCAGGGACTTGTGTATCCTGCTGGCGTGGACCTGTGTATCCTGCTGGCGTGGACCTGTGTATCCTGCTGGCGTGGACCTGTGTATCCTGCTGGCGTGGACCTGTGTATCCTGTTGGCAGGGACTTGTGTATAATGCTGGCAGGGACCTGTGTATCCTGCTGGCAGGAGCTTGTGTATCCTGCTGCCTAAGACCTATGTATCAGGCTGGCGGGGACCTGTGTATCGTGCTGGCAGGTACTTGTGTATCCTGCTGGCATGGATCCCTGTATCCTGCTGCTGTGGACCTGTGAATCCTGCTGGCGGGGACTGGTGTATCCTGCTGGCAGGAACTTGTCTATACTGCTGGCGTGGACCTGTGTATCCTGCTGGCAGGAGCTTGTGTATACTGCTGGCGGGGACTAGTGTATCATGCTGGCGGGGGCTTGTATATCCTGCTGTCGGGGACCTTTGTATCCTGCTGGCAGGGACTTGTGTATCCGGCTGGAGTGGACCTGTGTATCCTGCTGGCGCGGCTTGTGTATCATGCTGGCGGGGATTTGTGTATCCTGCTGGCGGGAACTTGTGTATCATGCTGGCGGGAATTTGTGTATCATGCTGGCGGGGACTTGTTTATCCTGCTGGCAGTGACCTGTGTATCCTGTTGGCAGGGACTTGTGTTTCACGCTGGCGGGGACTTGTGTATCCTGCTGGCGGGGACCTGTGTATCCTGCTGGTGGGGACCTGTGTATCCTGCTGTCAAGAACCTGTGTATTCTGCTAGCGTGGACCTGTGCATCCTGCTGGCAGGAGCTTGTATTTCCTGATGGCAGGAGCTTGTGTATCATGCTGGCGGGCACTTGTGTATCATGCTGGCGGGGACCTGTGTATCATGTTGGCGGGAACTGGTGTATCATGCTGGCGGGACCTGTGTATCCTGCTGGCGTGGATATGTGTATCCTGCTGGCAGGAGCTTGTGTATCCTGCTGGCCAGGACTTGTGTATCATGATGTCGGAGACTTGTATATCCTGCTGGTTGGGACCTGTATATCCTGCTGGCATGGACCTGTGTATCATGCTGGCGGGAATTTGTGTATCCTTCTGGTGGCGACCTTTGTATCCTGCTGGCGGGGACTTGTGTATCCTGCTGGCGTGGACCTGGTGTATCATGCTGGCGGGAACTGGTGTATCATGATAGCGGAGACCTGTGTACCCTGTTGGAAGGAGCTTGTGTATCCTGCGGGCAGGGACTTGTGTATTCTGCTGGCGGGTACTTTTGTATCCTGCTGGCAGGAGCTTGTGCATAATGCAAGTGGGTACCTGTGTATCCTGCAGGCGGGAACTGGTGTATCATGCTGGCAGGAACTTGTGTATCCTGCTGGCGGAAACCTGTGTATAATTCTGGCGAGGACTTATGTATCATGCTGGCGGGCACTTGTGTATCCTGCGGGCGAAAACTTGTGTATCCTGCTGGCGTGGACTCGTGTATCCTGTTGGCAGGGACTTGTGTATCATGCTGGCAGGGACCTGTGTATCCTGCTGGCAGGAGCTTGTGTATCCTGCCTGCTGGGACCTGTGTATCCTGCTGGCAGGTACTTGTGTATCCTGCTGGTATGGATCCGTGTATGCTGCTGCTGTGGACCTGTGAATCCTGCTGGCGGGGACCGGTGTATCCTGCTGGCAGGAACTTGTCTACCCTGCTGGTGTGGGTCTTTGTATCCTGCTGGTGAGGACTTGCGTATCGTGCTGGCGGGGACCTGTGTATCCTGCTGGCGGGGACCTGTGCATCCTGCTGGCTGGGACTTGTGTATCCTGCTGGCGGAAAGTTGTGTATCCTGCTGCTGTGGACCTGTGTATCCTGCTGGCAGGGACCTGTGTATCCTGCTGGCAGGGACCTGTGTATCCTGCTGGCAGGAACCTGTGTATCCTGCTGGCGTGGGCCTTTGTATCCTGCTGTCAGGAGCCTATGTATCCTGCTGGCGGGGACTTGTGTTTCATGCTGGCAGGGACTTGTGTATCCCTGTGCCGGTGACCTGTATGTCCTGCTGGCGGGAACTTGTGTATCCTGCTAGAGGGAACCTGTGTACCCTGCTGGCATGGACCTGTGTATCCTGCTGGAATGGACTTGTGTATCCTGTTGGCAGGGACTTGGGTACCATGCTGGCGGGGACTTGGGTATCATGCTGGCGGGGACTTGTGTATCCGGCTGGAGGGGACCTGGTGTATCATGCTGGCAGGACCTGTGTATCCTGCTGGCGAGGACCTGTGTATCCTGCTGGTAGGAGCTTGTATATCCTACTGGCAGGAACTTGTGTATCCTGCTGGCAAGAACCTGTGTATCCTGCTGGCAAGAACCTGTGTATCCTGCTGGCAGGGACTTGTATACCATGCTGGCGGGGACTTGGGTATCATGCTGGCGTGGACCTCTGTATCGTGCTGGTTGCTGGTGGCGACCTGTGTATCATGCTGGCGGGGACTTGAGTATCCTGCTGGCAGGAACTTGTGTATCCTGCTGGCATTGAACCATGTATCCTGCTGCTGAGGATCTGTGTATCCTGCTGGCGGGACCTGTGTTTCCGGCTGTTGTGGACCTGTGTATACTGCTGGCGGGGACCTGTGTATCCTGCTGGCAGGAACATGTCTATCCTGCTGGCTTGGACCTGTGTATCCTGCTGGCAGGAGCTTGTGTATCCTGCTGGCCAGGTCTTGTGTATCATGATGTCGGAGACTTGTATATCCTGCCGGCGGGGACCTGTGTATCATGCTGGCGGGAACTGTGTATCATGCTGGCGGGAACTTATGTATCCTGCTCGCATGGATCTGTGTATCCTGCTGGTGGGGACCTGTGTATCCTGCTGGCAGGAACTTGTCTATCCTGCTGGCGTGGATCTGTATGTCCTGCTGGCGGGAACTTGTGTATCCTGCTGGAGGGAACCTGTGTACCCTGCTGGCATGGACCTGTGTATCCTGCTGGAATGGACTTGTGTATTCTGTTGGCAGGGACTTGGGTACCATGCTGGCGGGGACTTGGGTATCATGCTGGCGGGGACTTGTGTATCCGGCTGGAGGGGACCTGGTGTATCATGCTGGCAGGACCTGTGTATCCTGCTGGCGAGGACCTGTGTATCCTGCTGGTAGGAGCTTGTATATCCTGCTGGCAGGAACTTGTGTATCCTGCTGGCAAGAACCTGTGTATCCTGCTGGCAGGGACTTGTATACCATGCTGGCGGGGACTTGGGTATCATGCTGGCGTGGACCTCTGTATCGTGCTGGTTGCTGGTGGCGACCTGTGTATCATGCTGGCGGGGACTTGAGTATCCTGCTGGCAGGAACTTGTGTATCCTGCTGGCATGGAACAATGTATCCTGCTGCTGAGGACCTGTGTATCCAGCTGGCGGGACCTGTGTTTCCGGCTGTTGTGGACCTGTGTATCCTGCTGGCGGGGACCTGTGTATCCTGCTGGCAGGAACATGTCTATCCTGCTGGCTTGGACCTGTGTATCCTGCTGGCAGGAGCTTCTGTATCCTGCTGGCCAGGTCTTGTGTATCATGATGTCGGAGACTTGTATATCCTGCTGGTGGGGACCTGTATATCCTGCTGGCATGGACCTGTGTATCACTCTGGCGGGAACTTGTGTATCCTTCTGGTGGCGACCTTTGTATCCTGCTGGCGGGGACTTGTGTATCCTGCTGGCGGGGACCTGGTGTATCATGCTGGCGGGAACTGGTGTATCATGATAGCGTGTACCCTGTTGGAAGGAGCTGGTGTATCCTGCGGGCTAGGACTTGTGTATCCTGCTGGCGTGGACTTGTGTATAATGCTGGCGGGGACCTGAGTATCCTGCTGGCAGGCACTTGTGTATCGTGCTGGCATGGATCCATATATCCTGCTGCTGTGGACCTGTGTATCCTTCTGGCGGGGACCTGTGTATCCTGCTGGCAGGGAATTGTCTATCCTGCTGGCGTGGACCTGTGTATCCTGCTGGCAGGAGCTTGTGTATCCTGATGGCGGGGACTTGTGTATCATGCTAGTGGGGACTTGCATATCCTGCTGGCGGGGACCTGTGTATCCTGCTGGCAGGGACTTGTGTATCCTGCTGGCGTGGACCTGTGTATCCTGCTGGCATGGACTTGTGTATCCTGTTGGCAGGGACTTGTGTATCATGCTGGCAGGGACCTGTGTATCCGGCTGGAGGGGATCTGTGTATCCTGCTGGCAGGAGCTTGTGTATCCTGCTGGCTGGGACCCATGTATCATGCTGGCGGGGACCTGTGTATCCTGCTGGCAGGAACTTGTGTATCCTGCTGGCAAGAACCTTTGTATTCTGCTGACGTGGACCTGTGTATCCTGCTGGCAGGAGCTTGTGTATCCTGCTGGCAGGAGCTTGTGTATCATGCTGGCGGGGAATTGTGTATCCTGCTGGCGGAGACCTGTGTATCCTGCCGGCGGGGACCTGTGCATCATGCTGGCGGGAACTGTGTATCATGCTGGCGGGAACTTATGTATCCTGCTCGCATGGATCTGTGTATCCTGCTGCTGTGGACCTGTGTATCCTGCTGGTGGGGACCTGTGTATCCTGCTGGCAGGAACTTGTCTATCCTGCTGGCGTGGATCTGTGTATCCTGCTGGCAGGAGCTTGTGTATCCTGCTGGCGGGGACTTGTATATCCTCCTGGCGGGGACCTGTGTATCCTGCTGGTGGGGACTTGTGTATCCTGCTGGCGGGGACTTGTGCATCCTGCTGGCGTGGACCTGTGTATCCTGCTGGCGTGGACTTGTGTATCCTGCTGGTGTGGACGTTTGTATCATGCTGGCAGGGACCTGTGTATCCGGCTGCCAGGGACCTGTGTATCATGCTGATGGGGACTTGTGTATAATGCAAGTGAGGACTTATGTTTCACGCTGGCAGGGACTTGTGTATTCTGCTGGCGGGGACCTGTGTATCCTGCTGGCGGGGACCTGTGTATCCTGCTGGCTGGGACTTGTGTATCCTGCTGGCGGGGACCTGTGTATCCTGCTGGCGGGGACCTGTGTATCCTGCTGGCGGGGAACTTGTGTATCCTGCTGGTGGGGAATTTGTGTATCCTGCTGGCAAGAACGTGTGTATTCTGCTGGCGTGGACCTGTGTATCCTGCTGTCAGGAGCTTGTGTATCCTGCTGGCAGGAGCTTTTGTATCATGCTGGCGGGGACTTGTGTATCCTGCTGGCGGGGACTTGTGTATCCTGCTGGCGGGGACCTGTGTATCCTGCTGGCGGGGACCTGTGTATCATGCTGGCGGGAACTGGTGTATCAGGCTGGCGGAAACTTGTGTATCCTGCGGGCGGAAACTTGTGTATCATGCCGGCGAGGACTTGTGTATCATGCTGGCGGGTACCTGTGTATCCTGCTGGCGGGGACCTGTGTATCCTGCTGGTGGGGACCTGTGTATCATGCTGGCAGGGAACTTGTGTATCCTGCTAGCAGGGACCTGTGTATCATGCTGGAGGGAACTTGTGTATCCTGCTGGCGGGGACCTGTGTATCATGCTGGCGGGGACCTGTGTATCCTGCTGGCGGGGACCTGTGTATCATGCTGGCGGGGACCTGTGTATCATGCTGGCGGGAACTTGTGTATCATGCTGGCGGGGACTTGTGTAGCCTGCTGGCGGGTACTTATGTATCCTGCTGGCAGGAGCTTGTGTATAATGCAAGTGGGGACCTGTGTATCCTGCTGGTGGGTGGCGGGAACTTCCGTATCCTGCTGGCGGGGACTTGTGTATCCTGCTGGTGGTGACTTGTGTATCCTGCTGGCGGGGACTTGGGTACCATGCTGGCAGGGAACTTGTGTATCCTGCTGGCGGGGACTTGGTGTATCATGCTGGCGGGAACTGGTGTATCATGATAGCGTGTACCCTGTTGGAAGGAGCTGGTGTATCCTGCGGGCTAGGACTTGTGTATCATGCTGGCGGGGACTTGTGTATTCTGCTGACGGAAACTTGTGTATCCTTTGGGTGGGGACTTGTATATCCTGCTGGTGGAAACTTGTGTATCCTGCTGGCGGGGACCTGTGTATCATGCTGGCGGGAACTTGTGTATCCTGCTGGCAGGGACTTGTGTATTCTGCTGGCGGTTACTTATGTATCCTGCTGGCAGGAGCTTGTGTATAATGCAAGTGGGTACCTGTGTATCCTGCAGCCGGGAACTGGTGTGTCATGCTCGCGGGAACTTGTGTATCCTGCTGGCGGAAACCTGTGTATAATGCTGGCGAGGACTTGTGTATCGTGCTGGCGGGGACCTGTGTATCCTACTGGCTGGGACTTGTGTATCCTGCTGGCTGGGACTTGTGTATCCTGCTGGCGGGGACTTGTGTATCCTGCTGGCGGGGACTTGTGTATCCTGCTGGCGGGGTCTTGTGTATCCTGCTAGCGAAAAATTGTGTATCCTGCTGGCGGGGACCTGTGTATCCTGCTGGCGGGACCTGTGTATCATGCTGGAGGAAACTGGTGTATCATGCTGGCAGGAACTTGTGTATCCTGCTGGCGCAAACTTGTGTATAATGCAAGTGGGTACCTGTGTATCCTGCAGGCGGGAACTGGTGTATCCTGCTGGCGGGAACATGTGTATCCTGCTGGCGGAACCCTGTGTATAATGCTGTTGGGGACCTGTGTATCCTGCTGGCGGGACCTGTGTATCATGCTGGCGAGGACTTGTGTATCATGCTGGCGGGGACTTGTGTATCCTGCTGGCGTGGACCTGTGTATCCTGCTGGCGTGGACCTGAGTATCCTGCTGGCGTGGACCTGTGTATCCTGATGGCGTGGACTTGTGTATCCTGTTGGCAGGGACTTGTGTATAATGCTGGCAGGGACCTGTGTATCCTGCTGGCAGGAGCTTGTGTATCCTGCTGCCTAAGACCTGTGTATCATGCTGGCGGGGACCTGTGTATCGTGCTGGCAGGTACTTGTGTATCCTGCTGGCATGGATCCCTGTGAATCCTGCTGGCGGGGACCGGTGTATCCTGCTGGCAGGAACTTGTCTATCCTGCTGGCATGGACCTGTGTATCCTGCTGGCAGTAGCTTGTGTATACTGCTGGCGGGGACTAGTGTATCATGCTGGCGGGGACTTGTATATCCTGCTGTCGGGGACCTTTGTATCCTGCTGGCAGGGACTTGTGTATCCTGCTGGCAGGGACTTGTGTATCCGGCTGGCGTGGACCTGTGTATCCTGCTGGCGCGGATTGTGTATCATGCTGGCGGGGATTTGTGTATCCTGCTGGCGGAAACTTGTGTATCATGCTGGCGGGAATTTGTGTATCATGCTGGTGGGGACTTGTTTATCCTGCTGGCAGTGACCTGTGTATCCTGTTGGCAGGGACTTGTGTTTCACGCTGGCGGGGACCTGTGTATCCTGCTGGCGGGGACCTGTGTATCCTGCTGGCAAGAACCTGTTTATTCTGCTAGCGTGAACTTGTGCATCCTGCTGGCAGGAGCTTGTATTTCCTGATGGCAGGAGCTTGTGTATCATGCTGGCGGGCACTTGTGTATCATGCTGGCGGGGACCTGTGTATCATGTTGGCGGGAACTGGTGTATCATGCTGGCGGGACCTGTGTATCCTGCTGGCGTGGACATGTGTATCCTGCTGGCAGGAGCTTGTGTATCCTGCTGGCTGAGACTTGTGTATCCTGCTGGCAGGAGCTTGTGTATCCCGCTGGCAGGAACTTGTGTATCCTGCTGGTGTGGACCTGTGTATCCTGCCGCTGTGGACCTGTGTATCCTGCTGGCAGGGACCTGTGTATCCTGCTGGCAGGGACCTGTATATCCCGCTGGCAGGAACTTGTGTATCCTGCTGGCGTGGACCTGTGTATCCTGCCGCTGTGGACCTGTGTATCCTGCTGGTTGGGACTTGTGTATCCTGCTGGCGGGGACTTGTGTATCCTGCTGGCGGGGTCTTGTGTATCCTGCTAGCGAAAAATTGTGTATCCTGCTGGCGGGGACCTGTGTATCCTGCTGGCGGGACCTGTGTATCATGCTGGCGGAAACTGGTGTATCATGCTGGCAGGAACTTGTGTATCCTGCTGGCGCAAACTTGTGTATAATGCAAGTGGGTACCTGTGTATCCTGCAGGCGGGAACTGGTGTATCATGCTGGCGGGAACTTGTGTATCCTGCTGGCGGAACCCTGTGTATAATGCTGGTGGGGACCTGTGTATCCTGCTGGCGGGACCTGTGTATCATGCTGGCGAGGACTTGTGTATCATGCTGTCAGGGACTTGTGTATCCTGCTGGCGTGGACCTGTGTATCCTGCTGGCGTGGACCTGTGTATCCTGCTGGCGTGGACCTGTGTATCCTGCTGGCGTGGACCTGTGTATCCTGTTGGCAGGGACTTGTGTATAATGCTGGCAGGGACCTGTGTATCCTGCTGGCAGGAGCTTGTGTATCCTGCTGCCTAAGACCTATGTATCAGGCTGGCGGGGACCTGTGTATCGTGCTGGCAGGTACTTGTGTATCCTGCTGGCATGGATCCCTGTATCCTGCTGCTGTGGACCTGTGAATCCTGCTGGCGGGGACTGGTGTATCCTGCTGGCAGGAACTTGTCTATACTGCTGGCGTGGACCTGTGTATCCTGCTGGCAGGAGCTTGTGTATACTGCTGGCGGGGACTAGTGTATCATGCTGGCGGGGGCTTGTATATCCTGCTGTCGGGGACCTTTGTATCCTGCTGGCAGGGACTTGTGTATCCGGCTGGCATGGACCTGTGTATCCTGCTGGCGCGGCTTGAGTATCATGCTGGCGGGGATTTGTGTATCCTGCTGGCGGGAACTTGTGTATCATGCTGGCGGGAATTTGTGTATCATGCTGGCGGGGACTTGTTTATCCTGCTGGCAGTGACCTGTGTATCCTGTTGGCAGGGACTTGTGTTTCACGCTGGCGGGGACTTGTGTATCCTGCTGGCGGGGACCTGTGTATCCTGCTGGTGGGGACCTGTGTATCCTGCTGTCAAGAACCTGTGTATTCTGCTAGCGTGGACCTGTGCATCCTGCTGGCAGGAGCTTGTATTTCCTGATGGCAGGAGCTTGTGTATCATGCTGGCGGGCACTTGTGTATCATGCTGGCGGGGACCTGTGTATCATGTTGGCGGGAACTGGTGTATCATGCTGGCGGGACCTGTGTATCCTGCTGGCGTGGATATGTGTATCCTGCTGGCAGGAGCTTGTGTATCCTGCTGGCTGAGACTTGTGTACCCTGCTGGCAGGAGCTTGTGTATCCCGCTGGCAGGAACTTGTGTATCCTGCTGGTGTGGACCTGTGTATCCTGCCGCTGTGGACCTGTGTATCCTGCTGGCAGGGACCTGTGTATCCTGCTGGCAGGAGCTTGTGTATCCCGCTGGCAGGAACTTGTGTATCCTGCTGGCGTGGACCTGTGTATCCTGCCGCTGTGAACCTGTGTATCCTGTTGGCAGGGACTTGTTTATGCTGCTGGCGTGGACTTCTGTATCATGCTGGCGGAGATCTGTGTATCCTGCTGGCAGGAGCTTGTGTATCCCGCTGGCAGGAACTCGTGTATCCTGCTGGCGTGGACCTGTGTATCCTGCCACTGTGGACCTGTGTATCCTGCTGGCAGGGACCTGTGTATCCTGCTGGCAGGAACTTGTGTATCCTGCTGGCGTGGGCCTTTGTATCCTGCTGGCATGGACTTGTGTATCCTGTTGGCAGGGACTTGTGTATCATGCTGGCAGGGACCTGTGTATCCGGCTGGAGGGGATCTGTGTATCCTGCTGGCAGGAGCTTGTGTATCCTGCTGGCTGGGACCCGTGTATCATGCTGGCGGGGACCTGTGTATCCTGCTGGCAAGAACCTTTGTATTCTGCTGACGTGGACCTGTGTATCCTGCTGGCAGGAGCTTGTGTATCCTGCTGGCAGGAGCTTGTGTATCATGCTGGCGGGGAATTGTGTATCCTGCTGGCGGAGACCTGTGTATACTGCCGGCGGGGACCTGTGTATCATGCTGGCGCGAACTGTGTATCATGCTGGCGGGAACTTATGTATCCTGCTCGCATGGATCTGTGTATCCTGCTGCTGTGGACCTGTGTATCCTGCTGGTGGGGACCTGTGTATCCTGCTGGCAGGAACTTGTCTATCCTGCTGGCGTGGATCTGTCTATCCTGCTGGCAGGAGCTTGTGTATCCTCCTGGCGGGGACTTGTATATACTCCTGGTGGGGACCTGTGTATCCTGCTGACGGGGACTTGTGTATCCTGCTGGCGGGGACTTGTGTATCCTGCTGGCGTGGACCTGTGTATCCTGCTGGCGTGGACTTGTGTATCCTGCTGGTGTGGACTTTTGTATCATGCTGGCAAGGACCTGTGTATCCGGCTGCCAGGGACCTGTGGATCATGCTGATGGGGACTTGTGTATAATGCAAGTGAGGACTTATGTTTCACGCTGGCAGGGACTTGTGTATCCTGCTGCAGGGACCTGTGTATCCTGCTGGCGGGGACCTGTGTATCCTGCTGGCTGGGACTTGTGTATCCTGCTGGCGGGGACCTGTGTATCCTGCTGTCAGGAGCTTGTGTATCCTGCTGGCAGGAGCTTTTGTATCATGCTGGCGGGGACTTGTGTATCCTGCTGGCGGGGACCTGTGTATCCTGCTGGCGGGGACCTGTGTATCATGCTGGCGGGAACTGGTGTATCAAGCTGGCTGGAACTTGTGTATCCTGCTGGCGGAAACGTGTGTATCCTGCGGGCGGAAACTTGTGTATCATGCCGGCGAGGACTTGTGTATCATGCTGGCGGGTACCTGTGTATCCTGCTGGCGGGGACCTGTGTATCCTGCTGGTGGGGACCTGTGTATCCTGCTGACGTGGGCCTTTGTATCCTGCTGGCAGCAGCTTGTGTATCCTGCTGGCGGGGACTTGTGTATCATGCTAGCGGGGACTTGTGTATCCTGCTGGCGTGGGTCTTTGTATCCTGCTGGCAGGAGCTTGTGTATGATGCTGGCGGGGACTTGTGTATCCTGCTGGTGGGGACCTGTGTATCATGCTGGCGGGAATTTGTGTATCATGCTGGCAGGAGCTTGTATATCCTGCTGGCAGGAGATTGTGTATCATGCTGGCGGGCACTTGTGTATCATGCTGGCAGGGACCTGTGTATCCTGCTGGCAGGGACCTGTGTATCATGCTGGCAGGAACTTGTGTATCCTGCTGGCGTGGACCTGTGTATCCTGCCGCTGTGGACCTGTGTATCCTGCTGGCAGGGACCTGTGTATCCTGCTGGCAGGAACTTGTGTATCCTGCTGGCGTGGGCCTTTGTATCCTGCTGGCATGGACCTGTGTATCCTGTTGGCAGGGACCTGTGTATCCTGCTGGCGTGGACATGTGTATCCTGCTGGCAGGAGCTTGTGTATCCTGCTGGCTGAGACTTGTGTATCCCGCTGGCAGGAGCTTGTGTATCCCGCTGGCAGGAACTTGTGTATCCTGCTGGTGTGGACCTGTGTATCCTGCCGCTGTGGACCTGTGTATCCTGCTGGCGGAGATCTGTGTATCCTGCTGGCAGGAGGTTGTGTATCCCGCTGGCAGGAACTTGTGTATCCTGCTGGCGTGGACCTGTGTATCCTGCTGCTGTGGACCTGTGTATCCTGCTGGTAGGGACCTGTGTATCCTGCTGGCAGGAACTTGTGTATCCTTCTGGCGTGGGCCTTTGTATCCTGCTGGCAGGAGCTTGTGTATCCTGCTGGCGGGGACTTGTGTATCATGCTGGTGGGGACTTGTGTATCCTACTGGCAGGAACTTGTGTATCCTGCTGGCGTGGGTCTTTGTATCCTGCTGGCAGGAGCCTGTGCATACTGCTGGCGGGGACTTGTGTATCATGCTGACGGGGACTTGTGTATCCTGCTGGTGGGGACCTGCATGTCCTGGTGGCGGGGACCTGCATGTCCTGCTGGCGGGAATTTGTGTATCCTGCTGGCAGGAGCTTGTTTATCCTGCTGGCAGGAGCTTGTGTATCATGCTGGAGGGCACATGTGTATCATGCTGGCGGGGACCTGTGTATCCTGCTGGCAGGGACCTGTGTATAATGCTGGCAGGAACTGGTGTATCATGCTGGCTGGGACTTGTGTATCCTGCTGGCGGAAATTTGTGTATCCTTCGGGTGGCGACTTGTATATCCTGCTGGTGGAAACTTGTGTATCCTGCTGGCGGGGAAATGTGTATCATGCTGGCGGGAACTTGTGTATCCTGCTGGCAGGGACTTGTGTATTCTGCTGGCGGGTACTTATGTATCCTGCTGGCAGGAGCTTGTGTATAATGCAAGTGGGTACCTGTGTATCCTGCAGGCGGGAACTGGTGTATCATGCTGGCGGGAACTTGTGTATCCTGCTGGCGGAAACCTGTGTATAATGCTGGCGAGGACTTATGTATCGTGCTGGTGGGGACCTGTGTATCATGCTGGCGGGCACTTGTGTATCCTGCGGGCGAAAACTTGTGTATCATGTTTGCGGGGACCTGTGTATCATGCTGGCGAGACCTGTGTATCCTGCTGGCGGGAACTGGTGTATCCTGCTGGCAGGAGCTTGTGTATCCTGCTGGCGCAAACTTGTGTATCATGCTGGCGAGGACTTGTGTATCATGCTGTCAGGGACTTGTGTATCCTGCTGGCGTGGACTCGTGTATCCTACTGGCGTGGACTTGTGTATCCTGTTGGCAGGGACTTGTGTATCATGCTGGCAGGGACCTGTGTATCCTGCTGGCTGGGACCTGTGTATCATGCTGGCGGGGACCTGTATCCTGCTGGCAGGTACTTGTGTATCCTGCTGGCATGGATCCATGTATCCTGCTGCTGTGGACCTGTGAATCCTGCTGGCGGGGACCGGTGTATCCTGCTGGCAGGAACTTGTCTATCCTGCTGGCGTGGGTCTTTGTATCCTGCTGGCGAGGACTTGTGTATCGTGCTGGCGGGGACCTGTGTATCCTGCTGGCTGGTACTTGTGTATCCTGCTGGCTGGGACTTGTGTATCCTGCTGGCGGAAACTTGTGTATCCTGCTGCTGTGGACCTGTCTATCCTGCTGGCAGGGACCTGTGTATCCTGCTGGCAGGAACCTGTGTATCCTGTTGGCATGGGCCTTTGTATCCTGCTGGCAGGAGCCTGTGTATCCTGCTGCCGGGGACTTGTGTATCATGCTGGCGGGGACTTGTGTATCCCGCTGGCGGTGACCTGTATGTCCTGCTGGCAGGAACTTGTGTATGCTGTTGGTAGGGACTTCTGTATCCTGCTGGCGGGAACCTGTGTACCCTGCTGGCAGGAACTTGTGTATCCTGCTGGCACAAACTTGTGTATCATGCTGACGAGGACTTGTGTATCATGCTGTCAAGGGCTTGTGTATCCTGCTGGCTTGGACCTGTGTATCCTGCTGGCGTGGACTCGTGTATCCTGCTGGCGTGGACTCATGTATCCTGCTGGCGTGGACTCGTGTATCCTGTTGGCAGGGACTTGTGTATCATGCTGGCAGGGACCTGTGTATCCTGCTGGCAGGAGCTTGTGGATCCTGCCTGCTGGGACCTGTGTATCCTGCTGGCAGGTACTTGTGTATCCTGCTGGTATGGATCCGTGTATGCTGCTGCTGTGGACCTGTGAATCCTGCTGGCGGGGACCGGTGTATCCTGCTGGCAGGAACTTGTCTATCCTGCTGGTGTGGGTCTTTGTATCCTGCTGGTGAGGACGTGTGTATCATGCTGGCGGGGACCTGTGTATCCTGCTGGCGGGGACCTGTGCATCCTGCTGGCTGGGACTTGTGTATCCTGCTGGCGGAAAGTTGTGTATCCTGCTGCTGTGGACCTGTGTATCCTGCTGGCAGGGACCTGTGTATCCTGCTGGCGTGGGCCTTTGTATCCTGCTGTCAGGAGCCTGTGTATCCTGCTGGCGGGGACTTGTGTATCATGCTGGCAGGGACTTGTGTATCCCCGTGCCGGTGACCTGTATGTCCTGCTGGCGGGAACTTGTGTATCCTGCTGGAGGGAACGTGTGTACCCAGCCGGCATGGACCTGGGTATCCTGCTGGAATGGACTTGTGTATCCTGTTGGCAGGGACTTGGGTATCATGCTAGCGGGGACCTGTGTATCCTGCTGGCAGGGACCTGTGTATCCGGCTGGCGTGGGCCTTTGTATCCTGCTGTCAGGAGCCTATGTATCCTGCTGGCGGTGACTTGTGTTTCATGCTGGCAGGGACTTGTGTATCCCTGTGCCGGTGACCTGTATGTCCTGCTGACAGGGACTTGGGTATAATGCATGCAGGGACTTGTGTTTCATGCTGGCGGGGACTTGTGTATCCTGCTGGCGGGGACCTTTGTATCCTGCTGGCGGGGACCTGTGTATCCTGCTGGCTGGGACCTGTGTATCAAGCTGGTGGGGACCTGTGTATCCTGCTGGCGGGAACTTGTGTATCCTGCTGGCAAGAACCTGTGTATCCTGCTGGCAGGGACTTGTATACCATGCTGGCGGGGACTTGGGTATCATGCTGGCGGGGACTTGTGTATCCGGCTGGAGGGGACCTGGTGTATCATGCTGGCGGGACCTGTGTATCCTGCTGGCAAGGACCTGTGTATCCTGCTGGTAGGAGCTTGTATATCCTGCTGGCAGGAACTTGTGTATCCTGCTGGCAAGAACCTGTGTATCCTGCTGGCAGGGACTTGTATACCATGCTGGCGGGGACTTGGGTATCATGCTGGCGTGGACCTCTGTATCGTGCTGGTTGCTGGTGGCGACCTGTGTATCCTGCTGGCAGGGACCTGTGTATCCTGCTGGCGTGGGCCTTTGTATCCTGCTGTCAGGAGCCTGTGTATCCTGCTGGCGGGGACTTGTGTATCATGCTGGCAGGGACTTGTGTATCCCCGTGCCGGTGACCTGTATGTCCTGCTGGCGGGAACTTGTGTATCCTGCTGGAGGGAACCTGTGTACCCTGCTGGCATGGACCTGTGTATCCTGCTGGAATGGACTTGTGTATCCTGTTGGCAGGGACTTGGGTATCATGCTAGCGGGGACCTGTGTATCCTGCTGGCAGGGACCTGTGTATCCGGCTGGCGAGGACTTGTGTATCCTGCTGACAGGGACTTGGGTATAATGCATGCAGGGACTTGTGTTTCATGCTGGCGGGGACTTGTGTATCCTGCTGGCGGGGACCTTTGTATCCTGCTGGCGGGGACCTGTGTATCCTGCTGGCTGGGACCTGTGTATCAAGCTGGTGGGGACCTGTGTATCCTGCTGGCGGGAACTTGTGTATCCTGCTGGCAAGAACCTGTGTATCCTGCTGGCAGGGACTTGTATACCATGCTGGCGGGGACTTGGGTATCATGCTGGCGGGGACTTGTGTATCCGGCTGGAGGGGACCTGGTGTATCATGCTGGCGGGACCTGTGTATCCTGCTGGCAAGGACCTGTGTATCCTGCTGGTAGGAGCTTGTATATCCTGCTGGCAGGAACTTGTGTATCCTGCTGGCAAGAACCTGTGTATCCTGCTGGCAGGGACTTGTATACCATGCTGGCGGGGACTTGGGTATCATGCTGGCGTGGACCTCTGTATCGTGCTGGTTGCTGGTGGCGACCTGTGTATCATGCTGGCGGGGACTTGTGTATCCGGCTGGAGGGGACCTGGTGTATCATGCTGGCGGGACCTGTGTATCCTGCTGGCGAGGACCTGTGTATCCTGCTGGTAGGAGCTTGTATATCCTGCTGGCTGGGACTTGTGTATCCTGCTGGCAGGAGCTTGTGTATCCTGCTGACTGGGAATTGTGTATCCTGCTGGCTGGAGCTTGTGTATCCTGCTGGCTGGGACTTGTTTATGCTGCTGGCGTGGACTTCTGTATCATGCTGGCAGAGACCTGTGTATCCTGCTGGCAGGAAATTGTGTATCCCGCTGGCAGGAACCTGTGTATCCTGCTGGCGTGGACCTCTGTATCCTGCTGCTGTGGACCTGTGCATCCTGCTGGCAGGGAATGTGTATCCTGCTGGCAGGAACTTGTGTATCCTGCTGGCATGGGCCTTTGTATCCTGCTGGAAGGAGCTTGTGTATCATGCTGGCGGGGACTTGTGTATCATGCTAGGGGGGACCTGTGTATCCTGCTGGCAGGGACCTGTGTATCCGGCTGGCGAGGACTTGTGTATCCTGCTGACGGGGACTTGGGTATAATGTAAGCAGGGACTTGTGTTTCACGCTGGCGGGGACTTGTGTATCCTGCTGGTGGGGACCTTTGTTTCCTGCTGGCGGGGACCTGTGTATCCTGCTGGCAGGAGCTTGTGTATCCTGCTGGCTGGGACCTGTGTATCATGCTGGTGGGGACCTGTGTATCCTGCTGGCAGGACTTTGTGTATCCTGCTGGCAAGAACCTGTGGTATTCTGCTGGCTTGGACCTGTGTATCCTGCTGGTAGGAGATTGTATATCGTTCTGGCAGGAGCTTGTGAATCATGCTGGCGGGCACTTGTGTATCATGCTGGCAGGGACCTGTGTATCCTGCTGGCGGGGACCTGTGTATCATGCTGGCAGGAACTGGTGTATCATGCTGGTGGAAACTTGTGTATCCTGCTGGCGGGGACTTGTGTATCCTGCTGGTGGAAACTTGTGTATCCTGCTGGAGGGGACCTGTGTATCTTGCTGGCGGGAACCTGTGTATCCTGCTGGAAGGGATGTGTGTATTCTGCTGGCGGGTACTTATGTATCCTGCTGGCAGGAGCTTGTGTATAATGCAAGTGGGTACCTGTGTATCCTGCAGGCGGGAACTGGGGTATCCTGCTGGCGGAAACTTGTGTATCATGCTGGCCAGGACTTGTGTATCATGCTGGTGGGGACCTGTGTATCCTTCTGGCAGGGACTTGTGTATTCTGCTGGCGGAAACTGGTGTATCCTGCTGGCGGGGACTTGTGTATCATGCTGGCGAGACCTGTGTATCCTGCTGGCGGGAACTGGTGTATCCTGCTGGCAGGAGCTTGTGTATCCTGCTGGCGCAAACTTGTGTATCATGCTGGCGAGGACTTGTGTATCATGCTGTCAGGACTTGTGTATCCTGCCTGCGTGGACCTGTGTATCCTGCTGGCGTGGACTCGTGTATCCTGCTGGCGTGGACTTGTGTATCCAGTTGGCAGGGACTTGTGTATCATGCTGGCAGGGACCTGTGTATCCTGCTGGCTGGGACCTGTGTATCATGCTGGCGGGGACCTGTGTATCCTGCTGGCAGGTACTTGTGTATCCTGCTGGCATGGATCCATGTATCCTGCTGCTGTGGACCTGTGAATCCTGCTGGCGGGGACCGGTGTATCCTGCTGGCAGGAACTTGTCTATCCTGCTGGCGTGGGTCTTTGTATCCTGCTGGCGAGGACTTGTGTATCGTGCTGGCGGGGACCTGTGTATCCTGCTGGCTGGGACTTGTGTATCCTGCTGGCGGAAACTTGTGTGTCCTGCTGCTGTGGACCTGTGTATCCTGCTGGCAGGGACCTGTGTATCCTGATGTCAGGAACCTGTGTATCCTGTTGGCATGGGCCTTTCTATCCTGCTGGTAGGAGCCTGTGTATCCTGCTGCCGGGGACTTGTGTATCATGCTGGCAGGGACTTGTGTATCCCGCTGGCGGTGACCTGTATGTCCTGCTGGCAGGAACTTGTGTATGCTGTTGGTAGGGACTTCTGTATCCTGCTGGCGGGAACCTGTGTACCCTGCTGGCAGGAACTTGTGTATCCTGCTGGCACAAACTTGTGTATCATGCTGACGAGGACTTGTGTATCATGCTGTCAGGGGCTTGTGTATCCTGCTGGCGTGGACCTGTGTATCCTGCTGGCGTGGACTCGTGTATCCTGCTGGCGTGGACTCATGTATCCTGCTGGCATGGACTCGTGTATCCTGTTGGCAGGGACTTGTGTATCATGCTGGCAGGGACCTGTGTATCCTGCTGGCAGGAGCTTGTGTATCCTGCCTGCTGGGACCTGTGTATCGTGCTGGCAGGTACTTGTGTATCCTGCTGGCATGGATCCCTGTATCCTGCTGCTGTGGACCTGTGAATCCTGCTGGCGGGGACTGGTGTATCCTGCTGGCAGGAACTTGTCTATACTGCTGGCGTGGACCTGTGTATCCTGCTGGCAGGAGCTTGTGTATACTGCTGGCGGGGACTAGTGTATCATGCTGGCGGGGGCTTGTATATCCTGCTGTCGGGGACCTTTGTATCCTGCTGGCAGGGACTTGTGTATCCGGCTGGCATGGACCTGTGTATCCTGCTGGCGCGGCTTGAGTATCATGCTGGCGGGGATTTGTGTATCCTGCTGGCGGGAACTTGTGTATCATGCTGGCGGGAATTTGTGTATCATGCTGGCGGGGACTTGTTTATCCTGCTGGCAGTGACCTGTGTATCCTGTTGGCAGGGACTTGTGTTTCACGCTGGCGGGGACTTGTGTATCCTGCTGGCGGGGACCTGTGTATCCTGCTGGTGGGGACCTGTGTATCCTGCTGTCAAGAACCTGTGTATTCTGCTAGCGTGGACCTGTGCATCCTGCTGGCAGGAGCTTGTATTTCCTGATGGCAGGAGCTTGTGTATCATGCTGGCGGGCACTTGTGTATCATGCTGGCGGGGACCTGTGTATCATGTTGGCGGGAACTGGTGTATCATGCTGGCGGGACCTGTGTATCCTGCTGGCGTGGATATGTGTATCCTGCTGGCAGGAGCTTGTGTATCCTGCTGGCTGAGACTTGTGTACCCTGCTGGCAGGAGCTTGTGTATCCCGCTGGCAGGAACTTGTGTATCCTGCTGGTGTGGACCTGTGTATCCTGCCGCTGTGGACCTGTGTATCCTGCTGGCAGGGACCTGTGTATCCTGCTGGCAGGAGCTTGTGTATCCCGCTGGCAGGAACTTGTGTATCCTGCTGGCGTGGACCTGTGTATCCTGCCGCTGTGAACCTGTGTATCCTGTTGGCAGGGACTTGTTTATGCTGCTGGCGTGGACTTCTGTATCATGCTGGCGGAGATCTGTGTATCCTGCTGGCAGGAGCTTGTGTATCCCGCTGGCAGGAACTCGTGTATCCTGCTGGCGTGGACCTGTGTATCCTGCCACTGTGGACCTGTGTATCCTGCTGGCAGGGACCTGTGTATCCTGCTGGCAGGAACTTGTGTATCCTGCTGGCGTGGGCCTTTGTATCCTGCTGGCATGGACTTGTGTATCCTGTTGGCAGGGACTTGTGTATCATGCTGGCAGGGACCTGTGTATCCGGCTGGAGGGGATCTGTGTATCCTGCTGGCAGGAGCTTGTGTATCCTGCTGGCTGGGACCCGTGTATCATGCTGGCGGGGACCTGTGTATCCTGCTGGCAAGAACCTTTGTATTCTGCTGACGTGGACCTGTGTATCCTGCTGGCAGGAGCTTGTGTATCCTGCTGGCAGGAGCTTGTGTATCATGCTGGCGGGGAATTGTGTATCCTGCTGGCGGAGACCTGTGTATACTGCCGGCGGGGACCTGTGTATCATGCTGGCGCGAACTGTGTATCATGCTGGCGGGAACTTATGTATCCTGCTCGCATGGATCTGTGTATCCTGCTGCTGTGGACCTGTGTATCCTGCTGGTGGGGACCTGTGTATCCTGCTGGCAGGAACTTGTCTATCCTGCTGGCGTGGATCTGTCTATCCTGCTGGCAGGAGCTTGTGTATCCTCCTGGCGGGGACTTGTATATACTCCTGGTGGGGACCTGTGTATCCTGCTGACGGGGACTTGTGTATCCTGCTGGCGGGGACTTGTGTATCCTGCTGGCGTGGACCTGTGTATCCTGCTGGCGTGGACTTGTGTATCCTGCTGGTGTGGACTTTTGTATCATGCTGGCAAGGACCTGTGTATCCGGCTGCCAGGGACCTGTGGATCATGCTGATGGGGACTTGTGTATAATGCAAGTGAGGACTTATGTTTCACGCTGGCAGGGACTTGTGTATCCTGCTGCAGGGACCTGTGTATCCTGCTGGCGGGGACCTGTGTATCCTGCTGGCTGGGACTTGTGTATCCTGCTGGCGGGGACCTGTGTATCCTGCTGTCAGGAGCTTGTGTATCCTGCTGGCAGGAGCTTTTGTATCATGCTGGCGGGGACTTGTGTATCCTGCTGGCGGGGACCTGTGTATCCTGCTGGCGGGGACCTGTGTATCATGCTGGCGGGAACTGGTGTATCAAGCTGGCTGGAACTTGTGTATCCTGCTGGCGGAAACGTGTGTATCCTGCGGGCGGAAACTTGTGTATCATGCCGGCGAGGACTTGTGTATCATGCTGGCGGGTACCTGTGTATCCTGCTGGCGGGGACCTGTGTATCCTGCTGGTGGGGACCTGTGTATCCTGCTGACGTGGGCCTTTGTATCCTGCTGGCAGCAGCTTGTGTATCCTGCTGGCGGGGACTTGTGTATCATGCTAGCGGGGACTTGTGTATCCTGCTGGCGTGGGTCTTTGTATCCTGCTGGCAGGAGCTTGTGTATGATGCTGGCGGGGACTTGTGTATCCTGCTGGTGGGGACCTGTGTATCATGCTGGCGGGAATTTGTGTATCATGCTGGCAGGAGCTTGTATATCCTGCTGGCAGGAGATTGTGTATCATGCTGGCGGGCACTTGTGTATCATGCTGGCAGGGACCTGTGTATCCTGCTGGCAGGGACCTGTGTATCATGCTGGCAGGAACTTGTGTATCCTGCTGGCGTGGACCTGTGTATCCTGCCGCTGTGGACCTGTGTATCCTGCTGGCAGGGACCTGTGTATCCTGCTGGCAGGAACTTGTGTATCCTGCTGGCGTGGGCCTTTGTATCCTGCTGGCATGGACCTGTGTATCCTGTTGGCAGGGACCTGTGTATCCTGCTGGCGTGGACATGTGTATCCTGCTGGCAGGAGCTTGTGTATCCTGCTGGCTGAGACTTGTGTATCCCGCTGGCAGGAGCTTGTGTATCCCGCTGGCAGGAACTTGTGTATCCTGCTGGTGTGGACCTGTGTATCCTGCCGCTGTGGACCTGTGTATCCTGCTGGCGGAGATCTGTGTATCCTGCTGGCAGGAGGTTGTGTATCCCGCTGGCAGGAACTTGTGTATCCTGCTGGCGTGGACCTGTGTATCCTGCTGCTGTGGACCTGTGTATCCTGCTGGTAGGGACCTGTGTATCCTGCTGGCAGGAACTTGTGTATCCTTCTGGCGTGGGCCTTTGTATCCTGCTGGCAGGAGCTTGTGTATCCTGCTGGCGGGGACTTGTGTATCATGCTGGTGGGGACTTGTGTATCCTACTGGCAGGAACTTGTGTATCCTGCTGGCGTGGGTCTTTGTATCCTGCTGGCAGGAGCCTGTGCATCCTGCTGGCGGGGACTTGTGTATCATGCTGACGGGGACTTGTGTATCCTGCTGGTGGGGACCTGCATGTCCTGGTGGCGGGGACCTGCATGTCCTGCTGGCGGGAATTTGTGTATCCTGCTGGCAGGAGCTTGTTTATCCTGCTGGCAGGAGCTTGTGTATCATGCTGGAGGGCACATGTGTATCATGCTGGCGGGGACCTGTGTATCCTGCTGGCAGGGACCTGTGTATAATGCTGGCAGGAACTGGTGTATCATGCTGGCTGGGACTTGTGTATCCTGCTGGCGGAAATTTGTGTATCCTTCGGGTGGCGACTTGTATATCCTGCTGGTGGAAACTTGTGTATCCTGCTGGCGGGGAAATGTGTATCATGCTGGCGGGAACTTGTGTATCCTGCTGGCAGGGACTTGTGTATTCTGCTGGCGGGTACTTATGTATCCTGCTGGCAGGAGCTTGTGTATAATGCAAGTGGGTACCTGTGTATCCTGCAGGCGGGAACTGGTGTATCATGCTGGCGGGAACTTGTGTATCCTGCTGGCGGAAACCTGTGTATAATGCTGGCGAGGACTTATGTATCGTGCTGGTGGGGACCTGTGTATCATGCTGGCGGGCACTTGTGTATCCTGCGGGCGAAAACTTGTGTATCATGTTTGCGGGGACCTGTGTATCATGCTGGCGAGACCTGTGTATCCTGCTGGCGGGAACTGGTGTATCCTGCTGGCAGGAGCTTGTGTATCCTGCTGGCGCAAACTTGTGTATCATGCTGGCGAGGACTTGTGTATCATGCTGTCAGGGACTTGTGTATCCTGCTGGCGTGGACTCGTGTATCCTACTGGCGTGGACTTGTGTATCCTGTTGGCAGGGACTTGTGTATCATGCTGGCAGGGACCTGTGTATCCTGCTGGCTGGGACCTGTGTATCATGCTGGCGGGGACCTGTATCCTGCTGGCAGGTACTTGTGTATCCTGCTGGCATGGATCCATGTATCCTGCTGCTGTGGACCTGTGAATCCTGCTGGCGGGGACCGGTGTATCCTGCTGGCAGGAACTTGTCTATCCTGCTGGCGTGGGTCTTTGTATCCTGCTGGCGAGGACTTGTGTATCGTGCTGGCGGGGACCTGTGTATCCTGCTGGCTGGTACTTGTGTATCCTGCTGGCTGGGACTTGTGTATCCTGCTGGCGGAAACTTGTGTATCCTGCTGCTGTGGACCTGTCTATCCTGCTGGCAGGGACCTGTGTATCCTGCTGGCAGGAACCTGTGTATCCTGTTGGCATGGGCCTTTGTATCCTGCTGGCAGGAGCCTGTGTATCCTGCTGCCGGGGACTTGTGTATCATGCTGGCGGGGACTTGTGTATCCCGCTGGCGGTGACCTGTATGTCCTGCTGGCAGGAACTTGTGTATGCTGTTGGTAGGGACTTCTGTATCCTGCTGGCGGGAACCTGTGTACCCTGCTGGCAGGAACTTGTGTATCCTGCTGGCACAAACTTGTGTATCATGCTGACGAGGACTTGTGTATCATGCTGTCAAGGGCTTGTGTATCCTGCTGGCTTGGACCTGTGTATCCTGCTGGCGTGGACTCGTGTATCCTGCTGGCGTGGACTCATGTATCCTGCTGGCGTGGACTCGTGTATCCTGTTGGCAGGGACTTGTGTATCATGCTGGCAGGGACCTGTGTATCCTGCTGGCAGGAGCTTGTGGATCCTGCCTGCTGGGACCTGTGTATCCTGCTGGCAGGTACTTGTGTATCCTGCTGGTATGGATCCGTGTATGCTGCTGCTGTGGACCTGTGAATCCTGCTGGCGGGGACCGGTGTATCCTGCTGGCAGGAACTTGTCTATCCTGCTGGTGTGGGTCTTTGTATCCTGCTGGTGAGGACGTGTGTATCATGCTGGCGGGGACCTGTGTATCCTGCTGGCGGGGACCTGTGCATCCTGCTGGCTGGGACTTGTGTATCCTGCTGGCGGAAAGTTGTGTATCCTGCTGCTGTGGACCTGTGTATCCTGCTGGCAGGGACCTGTGTATCCTGCTGGCGTGGGCCTTTGTATCCTGCTGTCAGGAGCCTGTGTATCCTGCTGGCGGGGACTTGTGTATCATGCTGGCAGGGACTTGTGTATCCCCGTGCCGGTGACCTGTATGTCCTGCTGGCGGGAACTTGTGTATCCTGCTGGAGGGAACGTGTGTACCCAGCCGGCATGGACCTGGGTATCCTGCTGGAATGGACTTGTGTATCCTGTTGGCAGGGACTTGGGTATCATGCTAGCGGGGACCTGTGTATCCTGCTGGCAGGGACCTGTGTATCCGGCTGGCGTGGGCCTTTGTATCCTGCTGTCAGGAGCCTATGTATCCTGCTGGCGGTGACTTGTGTTTCATGCTGGCAGGGACTTGTGTATCCCTGTGCCGGTGACCTGTATGTCCTGCTGACAGGGACTTGGGTATAATGCATGCAGGGACTTGTGTTTCATGCTGGCGGGGACTTGTGTATCCTGCTGGCGGGGACCTTTGTATCCTGCTGGCGGGGACCTGTGTATCCTGCTGGCTGGGACCTGTGTATCAAGCTGGTGGGGACCTGTGTATCCTGCTGGCGGGAACTTGTGTATCCTGCTGGCAAGAACCTGTGTATCCTGCTGGCAGGGACTTGTATACCATGCTGGCGGGGACTTGGGTATCATGCTGGCGGGGACTTGTGTATCCGGCTGGAGGGGACCTGGTGTATCATGCTGGCGGGACCTGTGTATCCTGCTGGCAAGGACCTGTGTATCCTGCTGGTAGGAGCTTGTATATCCTGCTGGCAGGAACTTGTGTATCCTGCTGGCAAGAACCTGTGTATCCTGCTGGCAGGGACTTGTATACCATGCTGGCGGGGACTTGGGTATCATGCTGGCGTGGACCTCTGTATCGTGCTGGTTGCTGGTGGCGACCTGTGTATCCTGCTGGCAGGGACCTGTGTATCCTGCTGGCGTGGGCCTTTGTATCCTGCTGTCAGGAGCCTGTGTATCCTGCTGGCGGGGACTTGTGTATCATGCTGGCAGGGACTTGTGTATCCCCGTGCCGGTGACCTGTATGTCCTGCTGGCGGGAACTTGTGTATCCTGCTGGAGGGAACCTGTGTACCCTGCTGGCATGGACCTGTGTATCCTGCTGGAATGGACTTGTGTATCCTGTTGGCAGGGACTTGGGTATCATGCTAGCGGGGACCTGTGTATCCTGCTGGCAGGGACCTGTGTATCCGGCTGGCGAGGACTTGTGTATCCTGCTGACAGGGACTTGGGTATAATGCATGCAGGGACTTGTGTTTCATGCTGGCGGGGACTTGTGTATCCTGCTGGCGGGGACCTTTGTATCCTGCTGGCGGGGACCTGTGTATCCTGCTGGCTGGGACCTGTGTATCAAGCTGGTGGGGACCTGTGTATCCTGCTGGCGGGAACTTGTGTATCCTGCTGGCAAGAACCTGTGTATCCTGCTGGCAGGGACTTGTATACCATGCTGGCGGGGACTTGGGTATCATGCTGGCGGGGACTTGTGTATCCGGCTGGAGGGGACCTGGTGTATCATGCTGGCTGGACCTGTGTATCCTGCTGGCAAGGACCTGTGTATCCTGCTGGTAGGAGCTTGTATATCCTGCTGGCAGGAACTTGTGTATCCTGCTGGCAAGAACCTGTGTATCCTGCTGGCAGGGACTTGTATACCATGCTGGCGGGGACTTGGGTATCATGCTGGCGTGGACCTCTGTATCGTGCTGGTTGCTGGTGGCGACCTGTGTATCATGCTGGCGGGGACTTGTGTATCCGGCTGGAGGGGACCTGGTGTATCATGCTGGCGGGACCTGTGTATCCTGCTGGCGAGGACCTGTGTATCCTGCTGGTAGGAGCTTGTATATCCTGCTGGCTGGGACTTGTGTATCCTGCTGGCAGGAGCTTGTGTATCCTGCTGACTGGGAATTGTGTATCCTGCTGGCTGGAGCTTGTGTATCCTGCTGGCTGGGACTTGTTTATGCTGCTGGCGTGGACTTCTGTATCATGCTGGCAGAGACCTGTGTATCCTGCTGGCAGGAAATTGTGTATCCCGCTGGCAGGAACCTGTGTATCCTGCTGGCGTGGACCTCTGTATCCTGCTGCTGTGGACCTGTGCATCCTGCTGGCAGGGAATGTGTATCCTGCTGGCAGGAACTTGTGTATCCTGCTGGCATGGGCCTTTGTATCCTGCTGGAAGGAGCTTGTGTATCATGCTGGCGGGGACTTGTGTATCATGCTAGGGGGGACCTGTGTATCCTGCTGGCAGGGACCTGTGTATCCGGCTGGCGAGGACTTGTGTATCCTGCTGACGGGGACTTGGGTATAATGTAAGCAGGGACTTGTGTTTCACGCTGGCGGGGACTTGTGTATCCTGCTGGTGGGGACCTTTGTTTCCTGCTGGCGGGGACCTGTGTATCCTGCTGGCAGGAGCTTGTGTATCCTGCTGGCTGGGACCTGTGTATCATGCTGGTGGGGACCTGTGTATCCTGCTGGCAGGACTTTGTGTATCCTGCTGGCAAGAACCTGTGGTATTCTGCTGGCTTGGACCTGTGTATCCTGCTGGTAGGAGATTGTATATCGTTCTGGCAGGAGCTTGTGAATCATGCTGGCGGGCACTTGTGTATCATGCTGGCAGGGACCTGTGTATCCTGCTGGCGGGGACCTGTGTATCATGCTGGCAGGAACTGGTGTATCATGCTGGTGGAAACTTGTGTATCCTGCTGGCGGGGACTTGTGTATCCTGCTGGTGGAAACTTGTGTATCCTGCTGGAGGGGACCTGTGTATCTTGCTGGCGGGAACCTGTGTATCCTGCTGGAAGGGATGTGTGTATTCTGCTGGCGGGTACTTATGTATCCTGCTGGCAGGAGCTTGTGTATAATGCAAGTGGGTACCTGTGTATCCTGCAGGCGGGAACTGGGGTATCCTGCTGGCGGAAACTTGTGTATCATGCTGGCCAGGACTTGTGTATCATGCTGGTGGGGACCTGTGTATCCTTCTGGCAGGGACTTGTGTATTCTGCTGGCGGAAACTGGTGTATCCTGCTGGCGGGGACTTGTGTATCATGCTGGCGAGACCTGTGTATCCTGCTGGCGGGAACTGGTGTATCCTGCTGGCAGGAGCTTGTGTATCCTGCTGGCGCAAACTTGTGTATCATGCTGGCGAGGACTTGTGTATCATGCTGTCAGGACTTGTGTATCCTGCCTGCGTGGACCTGTGTATCCTGCTGGCGTGGACTCGTGTATCCTGCTGGCGTGGACTTGTGTATCCAGTTGGCAGGGACTTGTGTATCATGCTGGCAGGGACCTGTGTATCCTGCTGGCTGGGACCTGTGTATCATGCTGGCGGGGACCTGTGTATCCTGCTGGCAGGTACTTGTGTATCCTGCTGGCATGGATCCATGTATCCTGCTGCTGTGGACCTGTGAATCCTGCTGGCGGGGACCGGTGTATCCTGCTGGCAGGAACTTGTCTATCCTGCTGGCGTGGGTCTTTGTATCCTGCTGGCGAGGACTTGTGTATCGTGCTGGCGGGGACCTGTGTATCCTGCTGGCTGGGACTTGTGTATCCTGCTGGCGGAAACTTGTGTGTCCTGCTGCTGTGGACCTGTGTATCCTGCTGGCAGGGACCTGTGTATCCTGATGTCAGGAACCTGTGTATCCTGTTGGCATGGGCCTTTCTATCCTGCTGGTAGGAGCCTGTGTATCCTGCTGCCGGGGACTTGTGTATCATGCTGGCAGGGACTTGTGTATCCCGCTGGCGGTGACCTGTATGTCCTGCTGGCAGGAACTTGTGTATGCTGTTGGTAGGGACTTCTGTATCCTGCTGGCGGGAACCTGTGTACCCTGCTGGCAGGAACTTGTGTATCCTGCTGGCACAAACTTGTGTATCATGCTGACGAGGACTTGTGTATCATGCTGTCAGGGGCTTGTGTATCCTGCTGGCGTGGACCTGTGTATCCTGCTGGCGTGGACTCGTGTATCCTGCTGGCGTGGACTCATGTATCCTGCTGGCATGGACTCGTGTATCCTGTTGGCAGGGACTTGTGTATCATGCTGGCAGGGACCTGTGTATCCTGCTGGCAGGAGCTTGTGTATCCTGCCTGCTGGGACCTGTGTATCCTGCTGGCAGGTACTTGTGTATCCTGCTGGTATGGATCCATGTATGCTGCTGCTGTGGACCTGAATCCTGCTGGCGGGGACCGGTGTATCCTGCTGGCAGGAACTTGTCTATCCTGCTGGTGTGGGTCTTTGTATCCTGCTGGTGAGGACTTGTGTATCATGCTGGCGGGGACCTGTGTATCCTGCTGGCGGGGACCTGTGCATCCTGCTGGCTGGGACTTGTGTATCCTGCTGGCAGAAAGTTGTGTATCCTGCTGCTTTGGACCTGTGTATCCTGCTGGCAGGGACCTGTGTATCCTGCTGGCAGGAACCTGTGTATCCTGCTGGCATGGGCCTTTGTATCCTGCTGTCAGGAGCCTGTGTATCCTGCTGGCGGGGACTTGTGTATCATGCTGGCAGGGACTTGTGTATCCCCGTGCCGGTGACCTGTATGTCCTGCTGGTGGGAACTTGTGTTTCCTGCTGGAGGGAACCTGTGTACCCTGCTGGCATGGACCTGTGTATCCTGCTGGAATGGACTTGTGTATCCTGTTGGCAGGGACTTGGGTATCATGGTAGCGGGGACCTGTCTATCCTGCTGGCAGGGACCTGTGTATCCGGCTGGCGAGGACTTGTGTATCCTGCTGACAGGGACTTGGGTATAATGCATGCAGGGACTTGTGTTTCATGCTGGCGGGGACTTTTGTATCCTGCTGGCGGGGACCCTTGTATCCTGCTGGCGGGGACCTGTGTATCCTGCTGGCTGGGACCTGTGTATCAAGCTGGTGGGGACCTGTGTATCCTGCTGGCAGGAACTTGTGTATCCTGCTGGCAAGAACCTGTTTATCCTGCTGGCAGGGACTTGTATACCATGCTGGCGGGGACTTGGGTATCATGCTGGCGGGGACTTGTGTATCCGGCTGGAGGGGACCTGGTGTATCATGCTGGCGGGACCTGTGTATCCTGCTTGCGAGGACCTGTGTATCCTGCTGGTAGGAGCTTGTATATCCTGCTGGCAGGAACTTGTGTATCCTGCTGGCAAGAACCTGTGTATCCTGCTGGCAGGGACTTGTATACCATGCTGGCGGGGACTTGGGTATCATGCTGGCGTGGACCTCTGTATCGTCCTGGTTGCTGGTGGCGACCTGTGTATCATGCTGGCGGGGACTTGTGTATCCGGCTGGAGGGGACCTGGTGTATCATGCTGGCGGGACCTGTGTATCCTGCTGGCGAGGACCTGTGTATCCTGCTGGTAGGAGCTTGTATATCCTGCTGGCTGGGACTTGTGTATCCTGCTGGCAGGAGCTTGTGTATCCTGCTGACTGGGAATTGTGTATCCTGCTGGCTGGAGCTTGTGTATCCTGCTGGCTGGGACTTGTTTATGATGCTGGCGTGGACTTCTGTATCATGCTGGCAGAGACCTGTGTATCCTGCTGGCAGGAAATTGTGTATCCCGCTGGCAGGAACCTGTGTATCCTGCTGGCGTGGACCTCTGTATCCTGCTGCTGTGGACCTGTGCATCCTGCTGGCAGGGAATGTGTATCCTGCTGGCAGGAACTTGTGTATCCTGCTGGCGTGGGCCTTTGTATCCTGCTGGAAGGAGCTTGTGTATCATGCTGGCGGGGACTTGTGTATCATGCTAGCGGGGACCTGTGTATCCGGCTGGCGAGGACTTGTGTATCCTGCTGACGGGGACTTGGGTATAATGTAAGCAGGGACTTGTGTTTCACGCTGGCGGGGACTTGTGTATCCTGCTGGTGGGGACCTTTGTGTCCTGCTGGCAGGGACCTGTGTATCCTGCTGGCAGGAGCTTGTGTATCCTGCTGGCTGGGACCTGTGTATCATGCTGGTGGGGACCTGTGTATCCTGCTGGCAGGACTTTGTGTATCCTGCTGGCAAGAACCTGTGGTATTCTGCTGGCGTGGACCTGTGTATCCTGCTGGTAGGAGATTGTATATCGTGCTGGCAGGAGCTTGTGAATCATGCTGGCGGGCACTTGTGTATCATGCTGGCGGGGACCTGTGTATCCTGCTGGCGGGGACCTGTGTATCATGCTGGCAGGAACTGGTGTATCATGCTGGTGGAAACTTGTGTATCCTGCTGGCGGAAACTTGTGTATCATGCTGGCCAGGACTTGTGTATAATGCTGGTGGGGACCTGTGTATCCTTCTGGCAGGGACTTGTGTATCCTGCTGGCGGAAACTTGTGTATCCTGCTGGCGGGGACTTGTGTATCCTGCTGGTGGAAACTTGTGTATCCTGCTGGAGGGGACCTGTGTATCATGCTGGCGGGAACTTGTGTATCCTGCTGGAAGGGATGTGTGTATTCTGCTGGCGGGTACTTATGTATCCTGCTGGCAGGAGCTTGTGTATAATGCAAGTGGGTACCTGTGTATCCTGCAGGCGGGAACTGGTGTATCCTGCTGGCGGAAACTTGTGTATCATGCTGGCCAGGACTTGTGTGTCATGCTGGTGGGGACCTGTGTATCCTTCTGGCAGGGACTTGTGTATCCTGCTGGCGGAAACTGGTGTATCCTGCTGGCGGGGACTTGTGTATCCTACTGGCAGAAACTTGTGTATCCTGCTGGCAGGAAACTGTGTATACTGCTGGCGGGGACCTGTGTATCATGCTGGCGGGAACTGGTGTATCATGCTGGCGGGAACTGGTGTATCATGCTGGCGGGAACTTGTGTATCCTGTTGGCGCAAACGTGTGTATCATGCTGGCGAGGTCTTGTGTATCATGCTGGCGGGAACTTGTGTATCCTGCTGGCGGAACCCTGTGTATAATGCTGGTGGGGACCTGTGTATCCTGCTGGCGGGACCTGTGTATCATCCTGGCGAGGACTTGTGTATCATGCTGTCAGGGACTTGTGTATCCTGCTGGCGTGGACCTGTGTATCCTGCTGGCGTGGACCTGTGTATCCTGCTGGCGTGGACCTGTGTATCCTGCTGGCGTGGACCTGTGTATCCTGCTGCCATGGACTTGTGTATCCTGTTGGCAGGGACTTGTGTATAATGCTGGCAGGGACCTGTGTATCCTGCTGGCAGGAGCTTGTGTATCCTGCTGCCTAAGACCTGTGTATCATGCTGGCGGGGACCTGTGTATCGTACTGGCAGGTACTTGTGTATCCTGCTGGCATGGATCCCTGTATCCTGCTGCTGTGGACCTGTGAATCCTGCTGGCGGGGACCGGTGTATCCTGCTGGCAGGAACTTGTCTATCCTGCTGGCGTGGACCTGTGTATCCTGCTGGCAGGAGCTTGTGTATACTGCTGGCGGGGACTAGTGTATCATGCTGGCGGGGGCTTGTATATCCTGCTGTCGGGGACCTTTGTATCCTGCTGGCAGGGACTTGTGTACCCGGCTGGCGTGGACCTGTGTATCCTGCTGGCGGGAACTGGTGTATCATGCTGGCGGGAACTGGTGTATCATGCTGGCGGGAACTTGTGTATCCTGTTGGCGCAAACGTGTGTATCATGCTGGCGAGGTCTTGTGTATCATGCTGGCGGGAACTTGTGTATCCTGCTGGCGGAACCCTGTGTATAATGCTGGTGGGGACCTGTGTATCCTGCTGGCGGGACCTGTGTATCATGCTGGCGAGGACTTGTGTATCATGCTGTCAGGGACTTGTGTATCCTGCTGGCGTGGACCTGTGTATCCTGCTGGCGTGGACCTGTGTATCCTGCTGGCGTGGACCTGTGTATCCTGCTGCCGTGGACTTGTGTATCCTGTTGGCAGGGACTTGTGTATAATGCTGGCAGGGACCTGTGTATCCTGCTGGCAGGAGCTTGTGTATCCTGCTGCCTAAGACCTGTGTATCATGCTGGCGGGGAACTGTGTATCGTACTGGCAGGTACTTGTGTATCCTGCTGGCATGGATCCCTGTATCCTGCTGCTGTGGACCTGTGAATCCTGCTGGCGGGGACCAGTGTATCCTGCTGGCAGGAACTTGTCTATCCTGCTGGCGTGGACCTGTGTATCCTGCTGGCAGGAGCTTGTGTATACTGCTGGCGGGGACTAGTGTATCATGCTGGCGGGGGCTTGTATATCCTGCTGTCGGGGACCTTTGTATCCTGCTGGCAGGGACTTGTGTACCCGGCTGGCGTGGACCTGTGTATCCTGCTGGCGCGGCTTGTGTATCATGCTGGCGGGGATTTGTGTATCCTGCTGGCGGAAACTTGTGTATCATGCTGGCGGGAATTTGTGTATCATGCTGGCGGGGACTTGTTTATCCTGCTGGCAGTGATCTGTGTATCCTGTTGGCAGGGACTTGTGTTTCACTCTGGCGGGGACTTGTGTATCCTGCTGGCGGGGACCTGTGTATCCTGCTGGCGGGGACCTGTGTATCCTGCTGGCAAGAACCTGTGTATTCTGCTAGCGTGGACCTGTGCATCCTGCTGGCAGGAGCTTGTATTTCCTGATGGCAGGAGCTTGTGTATCATGCTGGCGGGCACTTGTGTATCATGCTGGCGGGGACCTGTGTATCATGTTGGCGGGAACTGGTGTATCATGCTGGCGGGACCTGTGTATCCTGCTCGCGTGGACATGTGTATCCTGCTGGCAGGAGCTTGTGTATCCTGCTGGCTGAGACTTGTGTATCCTGCTGGCAGGAGCTTGTGTATCCCGCTGGCAGGAACTTGTGTATCCTGCTGGTGTGGACCTGTGTATCCTGCCGCTGTGGACCTGTGTATCCTGCTGGCAGGGACCTGTGTATCCTGCTGGCAGGAGCTTGTGTATCCCGCTGGCAGGAACTTGTGTATCCTGCTGGCGTGGACCTGTGTATCCTGCCACTGTGGACCTGTGTATCCTGTTGGCAGGGACTTGTTTATGCTGCTGGCGTGGACTTCTGTATCATGCTGGCGGAAATCTGTGTATCCTGCTGGCAGGAGCTTGTGTATCCCGCTGGCAGGAACTTGTGTATCCTGCTGGCGTGGACCTGTGTATCCTGCTGCTGTGGACCTGTGTATCCTGCTGGCAGGGACCTGTGTATCCTACTGGCAGGAACTTGTGTATCCTGCTGGCGTGGGCCTTTGTATCCTGCTGGCATGGACTTGTGTATCCTGTTGGCAGGGACTAGTGTATCATGCTGGCAGGGACCTGTGTATCCGGCTGGAGGGGATCTGTGTATCCTGCTGGCAGGAGCTTGTGTATCCTGCTGGCTGGGACCCGTGTGTCATGCTGGCGGGGACCTGTGTATCCTGCTGGCAAGAACCTCTGTATTCTGCTGACGTGGACCTGTGTATCTTGCTGGCAGGAGCTTGTGTATCCTGCTGGCAGGAGCTTGTGTATCCTGCTGGCAGGAGCTTGTGTATCCTGCTGGCAGGAGCTTGTGTATCATGCTGGCGGGGAATTGTGTATCCTGCTGGCGGAGACCTGTGTATCCTGCCGGCGGGGACCTGTGTATCATGCTGGCGGGAACTGTGTATCATGCTGGCGGGAACTTATGTATCCTGCTCGCATGGATCTGTGTATCCTGCAGCTGTGGACCTGTGTATCCTGCTGGCAGGTACTTGTCTATCCTGCTGGTGTGGATCTGTGTATCCTGCTGGCAGGAGCTTGTGTATCCTCCTGGTGGGTACTTGTATATCCTCCTGGCGGGGACCTGTGTATCCTGCTGGCGGGGACTTGTGTATCCTGCTGGCTGGGACTTGTGTATCCTGCTGGCGTGGACCTGTGTATCCTGCTGGCGTGGACTTGTGTATCCTGCTGGTGTGGACTTTTGTATCATGCTGGCAGGGACCTGTGTATCCGGCTGCCAGGGACCTGTGTATCATGCTGATGGGGACTTGTGTATAATGCAAGTGAGGACTTATGTTTCACGCTGGCAGGACTTGTGTATCCTGCTGGCGGAGACCTGTGTATCCTGCTGGCGTGGACCTGTGTATCCTGCTGGCTGGGACTTGTGTATCCTGCTGGCGGGGACCTGTGTATCCTGCTGGCGGGGACCTGTGTATCATGCTGGCGGGAACTGGTGTATCAAGCTGGCTGGAACTTGTGTATCCTGCTGGCGGAAACTTGTGTATCATGCGGGCGGAAACTTGTGTATCATGCCGGCGAGGACTTGTGTATCATGCTGGCGGGTACCTGTGTATCTTGCTGGCGGGGACCTGTGTATCCTGCTGGTGGGGACCTGTGTATCCTGCTGATGTGGGCCTTTGTATCCTGCTGGCAGCAGCTTGTGTATCCTGCTGACGTGGGCCTTTGTATCCTGCTGGCAGCAGCTTGTGTATCATGCTGGCGGGGACTTGTGTATCCTGCTGGCGTGGGTCTTTGTATCCTGCTGGCAGGAGCTTGTGTATGATGCTGGCAGGGACTTGTGTATCCTGCTGGTGGGGACCTGTGTATCATGCTGGCGGGAATTTGTGTATCATGCTTGCAGGAGCTTGTATATCCTGCTGGCAGGAGATTGTGTATCATGCTGGCGGGTACTTGTGTATCATGCTGGCAGGGACCTGTGTATCCTGCTGGCAGGGACCTGTGTATCATGCTGGCAGGAACTTGTGTATCCTGCTGGCGTGGACCTGTGTATCCTGCCGCTGTGGACCTGTGTATCCTGCTGGCAGGGACCTGTGTATCCTGCTGGCAGGAACTTGTGTATCCTGCTGGCGTGGGCCTTTGTATCCTGCTGGCATGGACTTGTGTATCCTGTTGGCAGGGACCTGTGTATCCTGCTGGCGTGGACATGTGTATCCTGCGGGCAGGAGCTTGTGTATCCTGCTGGCTGAGACTTGTGTATCCTGCTGGCAGGAGCATGTGTATCCCGCTGGCAGGAACTTGTGTATCCTGCTGGTGTGGACCTGGGTATCCTGCCGCTGTGGACCTGTCTATCCTGCTGGCAGGGTCCTGTGTATCCTGCTGGCAGGAGCTTGTGTATCCCGCTGGCAGGAACTTGTGTATCCTGCTGGCGTGGACCTGTGTATCCTGCCGCTGTGGACCTGTGTATCCTGTTGGCAGGGACTTGTTTATGCTGCTGGCGTGGACTTCTGTATCATGCTGGCGGAGATCTGTGTATCCTGCTGGCAGGAGCTTGTGTATCCCGCTGGCAGGAACTTGTGTATCCTGCCGCTGTGGACCTGTGTATCCTGCCGCTGTGGACCTGTGTATCCTGCTGGCAGGGACCTGTGTATCCTGCTGGCAGGAACTTGTGTATTCTGCTGGCGTGGGCCTTTGTATCCTGCTGGCAGGAGCTTGTGTATCATGCTGGCGGGGACTTGTGTATCCTACTGGCAGGAACTTGTGTATCCTGCTGGCGTGGGTCTTTGTATCATGCTGACGGGGACTTGTGTATCCTGCTGGTGGGGACCTGCATGTCCTGGTGGCGGGGACCTGCATGTCCTGCTGGCGGGAATTTGTGTATCCTGCTGGCAGGAGCTTGTATATCCTGCTGGCAGGAGCTTGTGTATCATGCTGGAGGGCACATGTGTATCATGATGGCGGGGACCTGTGTATCCTGCTGGCAGGGACCTGTGTATAATGCTGGCAGGAACTGGTGTATCATGCTGGCGGGGATTTGTGTATCCTGCTGGCGGAAATTTGTGTATCCTTCGGGTGGCGACTTGTATATCCTGCTGGTGGAAACTTGTGTATCCTGCTGGCGGGGACCTGTGTATCATGCTGGCGGGAACTTGTGTATCCTGCTGGCAGGGACTTGTGTATTCTGCTGGCGGGTACTTATGTATCCTGCTGGCAGGAGCTTGTGTATAATGCAAGTGAGTACCTGTGTATCCTGCAGGCGGGAACTGGTGTATCATGCTGGCGGGAACTTGTGTATCCTGCTGGCGGAAACCTGTGTATAATTCTGGCGAGGACTTATGTATCGTGCTGGTGGGGACCTGTGTATCATGCTGGCGGGCACTTGTGTATCCTGCGGGCGAAAACTTGTGTATCATGTTGGCGGGGACCTGTGTATCATGCTGGCGAGACCTGTGTATCCTGCTGGCGGGAACTGGTGTATCCTGCTGGCAGGAGCTTGTGTATCCTGCTGGCGCAAACTTGTGTATCATGCTGGCGAGGACTTGTGTATCATGCAGTCAGGGACTTGTGTATCCTGCCTGCGTGGACCTGTGTATCCTGCTGGCGTGGACTCGTGTATCCTGCTGGCGTGGACTTGTGTATCCTGTTGGCAGGGACTTGTGTATCATGCTGGCAGGGACCTGTGTATCCTGCTGGCTGGGACCTGTGTATCATGCTGGCGGGGACCTGTGTATCCCGCTGGCAGGTACTTGTGTATCCTGCTGGCATGGATCCATGTATCCTGCTGCTGTGGACCTGTGTATCCTGCTGGCAGGGACCTGTGTATCCTGCTGGCAGGAACCTGTGTATCCTGTTGGCGTGGGCCTTTGTATCCTGCTGGCAGGAGCCTGTGTATCCTGCTGCCGGGGACTTGTGTATCATGCTGGCGGGGACTTGTGTATCCCGCTGGCGGTGACCTGTATGTCCTGCTGGCAGGAACTTGTGTATGCTGTTGGTAGGGACATCTGTATCCTGCTGGCGGGAACCTGTGTACCCTGCTGGCAGGAACTTGTGTATCCTGCTGGCGCAAACTTGTGTATCATGCTGACAAGGACTTGTGTATCATGCTGTCAGGGGCTTGTGTATCCTGCTGGCGTGGACCTGTGTATCCTGCTGGCGTGGACCTGTGTATCCTGCTGGCATGGACCCGTGTATCCTGTTGGCAGGGACTTGTGTATCATGCTGGCAGGGACCTGTGTATCCTGCTGGCAGGAGCTTGTGTATCCTGCCTGCTGGGACCTGTGTATCCTGCTGGCAGGTACTTGTGCATCCTGCTGGTATGGATCCGTGTATGCTGCTGCTGTGGACCTGTGAATCCTGCTGGCGGGGACTTGTGTATCATGCTGGCAGGGACCTGTGTATCCGGCTGGAGAGGATCTGTGTATCCTGCTGGCAGGAGCTTGTGTATCCTGCTGGCTGGGACCCGTGTATCATGCTGGCGGGGACCTGTGTATCCTGCTGGCAAGAACCTCTGTATTCTGCTGACGTGGACCTGTGTATCCTGCTGGCAGGAGCTTGTGTATCCTGCTGGCAGGAGCTTGTGTATCCTGCTGGTAGGAGCTTGTGTATCATGCTGGCGGAGACCTGTGTATCCTGCTGGCGGAGACCTGTGTATCCTGCCGGCGGGGACCTGTGTATCATGCTGGCGGGAACTGTGTATCATGCTGGCGGGATGCTCGCATGGATCTGTGTATCCTGCTGCTGTGGACCTGTGTATCCTGCTGGTGGGGACCTGTGTATCCTGCTGGCAGGTACTTGTCTATCCTGCTGGTGTGGATCTGTGTATCCTGCTGGCAGGAGCTTGTGTATCCTGCTGGCAGGAGCTTGTGTATCCTCCTGGTGGGTACTTGTATATCCTCCTGGCGGGGACCTGTGTATCCTGCTGGCGGGGACTTGTGTATCCTGCTGGCTGGGACTTGTGTATCCTGCTGGCGTGGACCTGTGTATCCTGCTGGCGTGGACTTGTGTATCCTGCTGGTGTGGACTTTTGTATCATGCTGGCAGGGACCTGTGTATCCGGCTGCCAGGGACCTGTGTATCATGCTGATGGGGACTTGTGTATAATGCAAGTGAGGACTTATGTTTCACGCTGGCAGGACTTGTGTATCCTGCTGGCGGAGACCTGTGTATCCTGCTGGCGTGGACCTGTGTATCCTGCTGGCTGGGACTTGTGTATCCTGCTGGCGGGGACCTGTGTATCCTGCTGTCAGGAGCTTGTGTATCCTGCTGGCAGGAGCTTTTGTATCATGCTCGCGGGGACTTGTGTATCCTGCTGGCGGGGACCTGTGTATCCTGCTGGCGGGGACCTGTGTATCATGCTGGCTGGAACTTGTGTATCCTGCCGGCGAGGACTTGTGTATCATGCTGGCGGGTACCTGTGTATCTTGCTGGCGGGGACCTGTGTATCCTGCTGGTGGGGACCTGTGTATCCTGCTGACGTGGGCCTTTGTATCCTGCTGGCAGCAGCTTGTGTATCCTGCTGGCGGGGACTTGTGTATCATGCTGGCGGGGACTTGTGTATCCTGCTGGCGTGGGTCTTTGTATCCTGCTGCAGGAGCTTGTGTATGATGCTGGCAGGGACTTGTGTATCCTGCTGGTGGCAACCTGTGTATCATGCTGGCGGGAATTTGTGTATCATGCTGGCAGGAGCTTGTATATCCTGCTGGCAGGAGATTGTGTATCATGCTGGCGGGTACTTGTGTATCATGCTGGCAGGGACCTGTGTATCCTGCTGGCAGGGACCTGTGTATCATGCTGGCAGGAACTTGTGTATCCTGCTGGCGTGGACCTGTGTATCCTGCCGCTGTGGACCTGTGTATCCTGCTGGCAGGGACCTGTGTATCCTGCTGGCAGGAACTTGTGTATCCTGCTGGCGTGGGCCTTTGTATCCTGCTGGCATGGACTTGTGTATCCTGTTGGCAGGGACCTGTGTATCCTGCTGGTGTGGACATGTGTATCCTGCGGGCAGGAGCTTGTGTATCCTGCTGGCTGAGACTTGTGTATCCTGCTGGCAGGAGCATGTGTATCCCGCTGGCAGGAACTTGTGTATCCTGCTGGTGTGGACCTGGGTATCCTGCCGCTGTGGACCTGTCTATCCTGCTGGCAGGGTCCTGTGTATCCTGCTGGCAGGAGCTTGTGTATCCCGCTGGCAGGAACTTGTGTATCCTGCTGGCGTGGACCTGTGTATCCTGCCGCTGTGGACCTGTGTATCCTGTTGGCAGGGACTTGTTTAT